>NW_004567124.1:22573809-22613093 GCF_000260355.1 Condylura cristata | reverse complement strand
GCATACAGAACTGCGGTACAGGCCACAGGTGCAGGGGTGGTGAGAGGATTCACCAGACAGAGTGGGGAGCAGAACAGGCAGACTGACAAAGTACACTGCTGAGGGGAGCAGCGGGCGGGTCAGGAGAGGTCTGGTGGGTCAGTAGAGGTCTGTCAGCCTTGTGGGACACCTCCCTGGACAGGGATGGAGCTTGTGCTTCAGTGGCTTCTGGTTGATAGTTCTGAGACTTAACCCCTTGTGCCACCAGAGAGCCCCTCTATTTCTTGACCTTTGTGGTGGTTATATGAGTTTGTTCACTTTGTGACCATTTGTCTTTGATCTGAGCATATTAAAATGCATTTAATGCTTAAGTTAGCATGTTAAGGATGTCTTTTTGGAAAAGACTATCTTTCTGTTTTGGCCTCATTTGGTTTTTTGCTCAAATCATTTCATTTGGGGAGAAAAAAGGAGCCTTGTTTATATAACTCTGTTAGTTGTCACCTCTTAATGCTTTTGTATCCTTTTTAATAGGGAGAGTTGGTAAAGGAGGAACAGATTAGAAGTTCACATGGGTTACCCCAGAACCACACTTTGGTGTGTAGAGAAACAGAATGTTCTGCTGGCTAGGGGCCCATTGAAATCTGTAAGGAATTCTAGATGACAACTAGAATTATGGGGAAGGTCCATCATTAATTATTAGTGAAACTAAACATTTTTTAAAAAACGATTTGCTTTAAACTGCTTGACGATGGGGGCCTCCATGGTTGCTCAAAGGGTTAAGTTTCAGCACTCTGAAGCTATCAGAAGCCACTTTGGAATGAGTTAATCCCTGATCAACATGGCACAGCAGACCTCTCTGCCTCCCTTGTAGCTCCCCTCAGCAGTGTAGTTCAGTCAGTCGGCCTGTTCTGCTCCCTGCTCTGTCTCTGGTGAAGCCTCTCACCCCCTGCACTTCTGGTCTATATCCCAGTTCTTGTGTGCAACAATAAAAAAATCTTTTTTTTAAAAAGATGTATTTATTTATTCACACAGAACTGGGGTACAGGCCCAAGATGTGGAGGATGAGAGGCTTCACCAGAGACAGAGCGGGGAGCAGAACAGGCAGATCCATGAAGTACAATGCTGAGAGGAGCAGCAGGCAGGTCAGGAGAGGTCTGCCCACCATGTGGCTCTCCTTCGGGGCAGGCGGGAATCGAACTCATGCGGAATTGGCTTAAGCTTCTTAGTGCAGTGCTTGAACCCACTGCGCCGCCAGGGAGGGCCCTAAATAAATCTTTTAAAAAATGAGATCATGCTTAGTGAGATAAGCCAGAAAGAGAAAGAAAAATACCGGATGGTTTCACTCATAGCAGGAGTATAATGGACCAGGCGAGAAAATAACAAAAATAATGAACAACCATATACCAGAGACATTTTGCGGGGGTGGAGTGGGGAATGGGATCAAAAATGGGGGTGAGGGGAGGGAAATGCACGGGATGGCACATGGGTGACTTGGTGATGGAAAACCCACAGGGATTACAATTGAGATGGAAAAAAAAATGTACAAAATGATGTAAAAATAAACTTTTGTAAAAAAAAAAAAAATGCCTGACAGTAATTTCTGCTTGTATACATTGTCTGGTCAGAATATTCTTTGTCTGTTTGTAGAGGACTCTGTTTTTTTTATGGGTCTGTATTTGATCTTTACATACTTTATTGATAGTTTTATCTGTCACATGGTCACAGTATCTCCCATTCAAATGGCTGCTTCTTTAATCTTAATTTTCATTATTTCTTTTGTAATATCATTGGATGTTCCTGTGATTACACCTTTTTATTTTCCACTCATTTTTTTTCCACCCCAGCAATCAATGACTCATATATTCCTTCATGAATTACATAAACATATGGTTCTTGCAAGCTGTTTTTCCCAAACTAGTTTCCTCTTATTTCTTTGGATGCTAATGTATTTTTCTGCGATCAGCTAAATTTGGAAAACAATGAATTAGTCAAAACTGAACAGTGTTCTTCATTAGAGTACTTACTATACCAAAAATATGATAATTTATTCATGGCACAAAATAGTTTTTTGAGCACCGACCATGAGGCACTGCAAGTGAGAATATAGCAGTGAACAAAGAGACAAGTTTGTGTTGTATGTTTCCAGAAAGACGCAGTAGACAGATTTCCTCCAATCTGTTGGTGCAGAGCTCTTGCATGTCTTCTATTGGCTCATTTGATTCCACTGAGGATCTGACCTAGAATTCATGACAGCACTAGTGAGAGCTATGAATCAGCCTTGATTTTCCTTAATCCATTCCCAAATCCCTTAGCAGAATTTGGTCAGTGATTCCTGTTTGTATGGTTTTGTTGTCCTCAAGTCGCTGAATATATATTTTTCTATAACTGGGGTTGCCAGCACAGTTGCTTTGTACCATTGGTTGACATTTCTCAGCTAAGTATTTGTAATGAGTGAACTGTATCAAAAAAGCGGCCGCAGTGCTTACTTTCCCCACTTTTTATTGTTGCTGAGATGAAATGGTGCCCTTCAGCCTGTTTCCCTAGCAACTGCCAGCAGCAGGCAGCACATGAGAGCGGAGGGTATGGGGTTTACTGGTGGCACAGAGCTGCCACCTTCTGACCACCTCTAATTGGGGGAGCAGCATTTGGGGGTTGTGGAGAGAGAAGACTGGAGGGTAACTAGTAGTTGCTGGAAACTTATTCTCTGCCACTCCCACCGCACACTTTACCTTAGGTAATACTTGACAGCCCCTTGTGCAAATGTGAAAACGGATAATGTGCCAAAGTAAGTGCCGAAGCTGCCCAGACTAAGCCAGCTCGCGCGAGGGCACGGCCGCCTGCTGCCCAGCTCTTGGCACTGCCACTGCCGCCCTCACTTGTGAACTGTCTCTCCTTTTCCTGTGATTACTTTGCTTGTAGCTACGTGCATTCATGGTTTAGATTAGCAGAAATGCAAATGCTGTACTTCCCCAAACCTTTGGAAAATATGGGCAATGAACAATGCTCATCGAAGTAAGAACTGGGAACTTGGGACTGTGCTTCTTGCTTCTCAAGTTCTTGTTTTTGGTGGCTCTGAAGATGATCTCAAGGACTACCAGGGAGGCAGATCACTCCAGATCTACTCAGAACAGCTCATACCTTATGGAAACAGCTTTAATTCCTCTGCTTTTGCTTTCCCGGGAACTTCTCACTAGGTGAAATCAGGAATGTATGAGCTGTCTTGGGCTGAACATGGGGCATGGGCAGGAGGGATTGGGCTCGGGAGGACTTCATCCTTCAAGGGCCCGGAGAAGGTAAGGGAGCCAGGCCTCCTTGGTGGCCTGTGGGCTGAGTCTTGGTGCTATCACCATGAAGGTCCTTCAGGACAGCCTGGGTTCAATCCCCGGCCAGAGAGCTAATCCATACGACACAGCACGCTTCTTTTGCCTCGCCTGTTGCTCCCTTCAGCAGATCTACAGGCAGTAGATCTGCTTGTTCTGCTCCCCACTCTATCTCTGGTGGATCTTCTTACACCCCTGCATCCCTGGCCTATAATAAACTCCAGATCTTCTATGCAAAAATAAATAAAATCTTAAAAAATAAAATAAAAAGGTAAGGGAGCCAAGGAGGTGGTGCCCCAGGGGGGAACTGACCAACAGAGTCAAAACTTGCAACTCTTCTCTTAACATTCACCTCAGAAATTGCACTCCTAATTGTGCTCCTTAGCATCTTCCCAAGTCCACACAGAAATCAGCACGAGATGCTTAAAGTAGCTTTATTCTTAAGTGTCCGTCAGTAAGTGAATGGATAAACAGACTGTGGTACATCTTGACAATGAAGAATTAGGGTTAAAAAAGAGATGAAAAGCCATGGAGAAAGCGTAAATGCATATTACTAAGTGAAAGAGGCCTCGGAAAAGATTCCATACTGTATGATTGCAATTATACAGAATGCATTAGCAATTTGGAAAAGACAAAAGCATGAAGAAGGTAGAAAGATCAGTGGTTGCTGGGGGGTTAGGGTGAGGCAGTGATGAGGAGGCAGGGCACAGAGGACTTTGACGGCGGTGAAAATGTTCTGTGTGATACTCCAGTGTTAAATCGATGTCACTAGACATAAGTCAAAATGCATGGAATGCACAGCATCACAGCTACAGATCTGGATAATGATGACAAGTCTCTGTCATTCGTCAGTAGTAACACATCTCCCAATCTGGCCAGGAATGTTGGTCATGGGGGAGGCTGAGGTTTGGGGGAACGCTCTGTGCCTTCTATTCAATTTCAATCTGGACCTAAAACTGCTCTATCAAGATGAAGTATTAAAAAAAAACCAAAAACCAAAACAACAACAACAATCCAAACTTGCATGTCCGGTGAGAACTCAACTAATTTGGCTAAACAGAACAAAGTGACCTTGGCACACAATTTGGGTCACCTGGGGAGGGGGAAGATGGGGATGGAGTAAATCCTGAAATGGAATGGAACGGAAGAAGGAATCTTCCCACGTAGGTAGCATTCAAGACTGTTTAGGGTGTTGAGATGGTCTCAGGAGGAATTGGGGTTTTCGGATGAGGGACCAGGTTTTTTTTCTCCTGCTGATGTAACCCGTGAAGGTGAGAACCAGGTACAGACAGGGATGGGACCCTATATTTGGAGGATTGGGTGCAGTAGGTGAATCAGGCACTTGTTAGGAAAGGAGGGGACGACGGGGTACTTGGCCTGCTAGCGGTCTTTGTGCCTGTGCTAGGACATGGAGGTTAAGGACACTGTGGGGGTATGCTGAGCTCAAGGGAACTTCCTATAGTCTGAGCTCTCATTCTGTCATTGTGACGTGACATAACACATCTCTAGTTAGGTTCTCCTGAGAGAAAAAGCTATTTTTAGGCAATGATTTTGTGGTTGTGGGTGTACTGAACTGAGATTTCCTAGAATTTTCAGGTCTTTCTGCCCATTACTTCCCAGATTCTACCCATGGATACTTCTCTAGAAGCAGCCCAAGCATAAGAGGTAGGTGGGAGGAGGAGGAAAGCTGTGAAAGGCTGTCATCTTTGAGCTGATGGCATGTTCTGTGCTGGCATGATTCAGAATGACTCACTTGGGAGGCAGTTCCTGCATCTGAATTGTATTTTTAAGTCTGTGACTTTGAACCTGCTATAGGGTGTCAGAAAAGCTTCTAGTTTGTGAGGCTAAGGAAGCTCTGGACACCAAAAATAGGAATAGTGACGGCAGCAGCTGCTGTGCAGTGAGCACAGGCACATGCCGCTCTCTGCATCCGTCAGCTCACTTATTCTCACAGCAGTCCTGTGAGATCAGGTGAACCCCATTTTACCAGTGGCGAAAGAGGAGCCCAAAGAGGTGAAATAACTTACTCAAGGTCATGTCTACTGAACCTGTTTGTAAACTCGGGCTCAGTTCTGTTCTACTTAGGAGAAGCTGATCGTATGAAATGACCCGACATCAACCCCTGGCAGCAGCTCCAGTTCATCCTTACATTCATTCCTCATGAGCGAACCACCTGAGTTAGACTAAGTTCATGAGATGTGTCTAGTAGGGACACTTGTGGTTTCTCAATCACAGAATGGAAGGTGGAGGAAGAGTGACGATGCATTGAGCATCCACCACCATGTCTGTGTTGGACATTTTTTTTTTCAAATTATGTTTATTGAGGTTAAGTTGGTTTGTGGGTTATAGGTTTGAACCTCTACAGACTTATACCACACCCATCCCAGTGCCCCAGTAATCCTCCACGATTGGGCCCCCTCCCTCCCCCAGCCACCCCCTACCCCTCTGGTTACCTCACTTTGCCCTCAGATATCAAAGGAGCATTATTGCTTTGGTGTCAACTCACCTTTGTTTTGTTTCTTTATACTGCACATAGGAGTGAGACCATCTGGTATTTTTCTCCTGGCTTAGGTTGGAACTTTTATGAATATCCACAAAGCAAGCCTGTGAGTCCAGGGTGTTACCTTCTCATGCAGCTGAAGAATAGGGATTTAGAGAGGTCTAGACCCTTGCTTAGAGCACTCACCTGTTAAGTTCAAAGAGCTCAATTCCACGGCTACTACAGGCTGGATCCAAACCCTCTCCTTCCCTTTGCACCTGCTAAGTTCTCCTTTGCTCCCTCCAACAAAGTATTCAAGACAAGGGGCAATAAACATAGTCCCTCAGGGCTTTACTGCTAAAAATGTTAGACAGCCTCAGGCAGCTCTGGAGGAGATGGGGACAGAGTTAAGGTGACCTTTCATCCAGCTGGTCACTGCTTGCTCAGATGGCAACTTCCTGCTGTGTCCCTCTGCACCCACAGCCTCCCCAGTGTGGCTGCCCATGCAGGCAGGTTCTTGCTATGGCCCAAGGCAAACCCTATTCCCCTGGGTGTCCTGATGGCATTGTGAAATAGTGCTCTTGATAATTTGTAAGATCAGCCCCAGTTCTAATCTCTTCAGAAAGCCTAGGAGCATGGCAGCTGGAGCTAAACTGCCAGGGTTTGAATCCCAGATGTGCCACTCACTTGCTAGCCTTGAACAAGTTTCTTAACCTCTTGTTGCCTCAGTAGCCTTCTATATCAAACTGGGGTAGTACTTAAACTCAGGGCACTTTTTGGTAGTGTGTCCTTAAATGTGTAAAACTTTTCTAACAATGCCTGTTCCTTATAGTGCTAAATATTCCGTTTATGCCGTCATCGTTATTAGTATTACCACAGGCCCCAACTGCAATGGTCAACTTTGCAATGAGGTAAAAGTGATGGCCATTCAGTATAAAACGTATTTCCAAGTTGAATTTTGCCCTACCTGGGCTACCATTAGTGCTCCGGACCTCCACAGACTGTTTCTCACTGTCAGTTAACCTGAGATGGTCAAGCTTTACTATAAAGTAGGTTTTGCCCAACTGCAGGCTAAGGGAAGTGTTCTGAGTGCATTTCGGTATTCCAGGCTACAGGCTGTGATGTCCTATATACAGGTGTATATTAAGTGCATTCTTAACTTCCAGTGTTTCAATTTATGGTGAGTTTAGCAGGATGGAACCCCATGCTAGGTTGAGGAAGACGTAAACTATACAGACACCAGACAAAGGTGCAGCACGACCACGGAACGTGCCCGAGGGAGCACACCTAGACAGGCTGGGGGCCAAAACCAGCTCTTCTGCCTCTTAATCCGGTGCTTTTGTGAACACTTGCTTATATGTTTGTTTTTTTTTTTTTAAAGATTTATTTATTTGTGCATACAGAATTGGGGTACAGGCCAGAGACTCAGGGGTTGCGAAAGACTTCACAAGAGACAGAGCGGGAGCAGAACAGGCAGATTGACGAAGTACACTGCTGAGGGGAGCAGCGGGCGAGTCAGGAGAGGTCTGCCACGCCATGTGGATCTCCTCCGGGGCAGGCGGGAATCGAACTCATGCGGAAGTGGTTTCAGCTTCTTAGTGCTGTGCTTTAACCCGCTGCGCCACTAGGGAGGGCCGCTTATATGTTTTAACGGTAAGATTACTGACTTAAAATCTGTCAGAACTTTGAAAGTAGTGTGGGCTCTTCCTACATTTCAAACTGAAAATAGTCCCTTTATTCACTCACCTTAAAAAAAAAAAAGGTGTATTTATTTATACATACAGAACTGGGGTACAGGTCAGAGGTGCAGGGGTGGTGAGAGGATTCACTCACCTTTTTTTTTTTTTTCTTAAACTCCTCCTTCACCAAGTCTTGGCATCACCAAGAACTTTTTTTTTAAATAATATAATAGTTTAGGGCCCTCCCTGATTGGCGGAGTGGCTTAAAGCACAGCACTAAGAAGCTAAAGCCACTTCCGCATCAGTTCGATCCCCGCCTGCTCCGGAGGTGACCACACAGCGCGGCAGACCTCCCCTGACCCGCCCGCTGCTCCCCTCAGTGTACTTCTTCAGTCTGTCTATAATGCTCCCCACTCTGTCTCTGGTGAATGCTCTTGCCCCTGCACCTCTGGCCTGTACCCCACTTCTGTATGCACAAATAAATCTTTAAAAAAAAAAAATATATAATAGTTTATTTTTACACTGTTTTGTGCCTTTTTCCATCTCTGTTGTAATCCCCGTGGGCTTCCCATCACCAAATCACCCGTGTGCCATCACCATAGTCCAGTGTATTTCCCTCCCCCCACTGTTTTTGATCCCATTTCCCACTCCACCCCCATAAAATGTCTCTGGTATATAGTTGTTCATTATTATCATTTTCTCGCCTTGTCCGTTATACTCCTGCTATAAGTGAAACCATCTGGCATTTTTCCTTTTCTTTCTGGTTTATTTCATTAAGCATGATCTTTTCTAGCTCCATCCATGTTGCTGTAAAAGGCACTTGTTTATTATTTTTTTTCTGTTGCTGAGTAATATTCCATTGTGTATATGTACCACATCTTTTTAATCCAGTCATCCACTTTTGGGCATTTGGGCTGTTTCCATGTCTTTCCAATTGTAAATAAAGCAGCAATAAATATGGGGGTGTAGGTATCTTTTTGAATCAGTGTTTTTGTGTCCTTTGGGTAGATACCTAGGGGTGGGATTGCTGGGTCGTAGGGAAGCTCCATGTTTAGCAGTTTAAGGGACCTCCAATCAGCTTTCCATAGTGCTTGTGCTAGTTTGCATTCCCACCAGCAGTGCAGGGGAGTTCCTTTTTCTCCACATCCTCACCAACATTTGTTATTGCTAGTTGTTTTAAGATGTGCCATTCTCACTGTTTTAATTTGTATCTCCCTTATTATGAGTGATGCTGAACATTTTTTCATATGCTTGTTGGCCATCTGCATTTCCTCTTTGGAGAAGTGTCTTTTTAGCTCTTCTGCCCATTTTTTGATGGGATTGTTTATTTTTGCTGAGTTTCATCAGTTCTCTGTACATTTTTGTGATCAATCTTTTATTGCTAGTTTTGTGTGAGAAAATTTTTTCCCAGTTAGTGGGATGTCTGTTTTTTGTAATGCTTCTTCTGCTGTACAGGAGCTCTTTAGCTTAATGTAGGCCCATCTATTAGTCCTTGCCTTCACTATCATTGCATTGGGTGCTGTATCTTCAAAGATGTCACTGAAGTGTATGTCATGTAGTGTTTGGCCTATCTCTGCTTCCAGGTATTTTATGGTTTCCCTTCTTATATCTAGGTCTTTAATCCACTTCAAGTTGATTTTTGTGTATGGTGCGAGGTGCAAGATAACCTTTTTTTTTTTTAAGATTTATTTATTTATACATACAGAACTGGGGTACACGCCAGAGGTGCAGGGGCAGTGAGAGTATTCACCAGAGACAGAATGGGGAGCAGGCGGACTGACGAAATACACTGCTGAGGGGAGCTGTGGGTGGGTCATGAGAGGTCTGCTGTGCCATGTGGATCACCTCCCGGGCTGGGATCAAACTCATGCTGAAATGGCTTTAGCTTCTTAGTGCTGTGCTATAACCCACTGTGCCACCAGGAAGGGGCCTATTCACTCATCTTTTAAAAAGAAAGTCTTTTATGAGAAATAACTGTCACCAGTAAGATAAAAATTGAGAGGAATCAGGTTGTCATTCATTACCACTGGATTTCAGGAGAGATGGTCACACTTCATGAGTATAATAACAACTTATTGTTAATGCCAATTTAGTGACAGTTAATCGCATAATTGTCTGGGGGTATTTGAGAAAAGTGTCTACTTTCCGTTGTAATAGCAAAACAGATAAGGAGAAGCAATGTAAATATTTGCCTAGTGGTTGTGTAATTACTACTGTTCCCTAAGAACAAAATGACCAGTTCTCTGTAACTTGGAAACAGCTAATCTATCTGGAATATTTTTAATGAAGAGAAGCTTTATGATAGGGTCTCAGCTACATTTTAGGAAAGAAGTTAGGGCATTAATAGTTGGTGTTCTGGATATTCAAAAAGCAGACCTAGGTTTCACCCCCACCCAAGATTCTTGCGGGCTAGTCAGCCAGCAGGAGCCTCTCCACAGGGCGAGGGGGCACAGGTGGTGGCTCCTCCTTCACAAAGAGGGCGTGGGCTACAATGGCTTCTTGAAGGAGAGTCTCTAAAAATGAGTTGTTTTTGTAAGGTAAGCAAGTTGGGAAGGAGCTTCCAGGTAGAGAATGAGACAAAGGAGAAGAGGATAAGAAAGTTTGCCTTGTGGGAGCTGCAAGGTAATGCAACTATTCAAGTAACAAAAATAATATTTTTTTGGCTTGTGAAATTGCATTTGTGTACAAATGCAAGCTGACATGAAAGTTTTGTGTTCTCAGCACTTTCATTATGTAGTTCATTTAATACTCACAGAAGTCACATTAGGGAGGCATAGTTATCATGCCCACTTTGCATCTGGGGAAACTGAGGCACAGCATTCAGTAGCTTCCTCCAGATCTCACTGTTTTGGAAAGAGACCAGATGGAAGGCTAGGCAGCCTGTGTTGAGTGTGTACCTCTGTATCAGCTCACCATGAAAGCATCTGTTTGGTTTGGAGCTACTTAGTAACTAGCCCAGTTATCAGCTAGATCTTACACACTCCCAACAAGATCAGTTTAACCCATAGTTTCGTGTGAAACTCCTTGGAAATGTCTATGAATTCCCAGTGGCCTGTTTTTCCTGAGTTCCCATTCTCTAGGTAGGCTTTCTAAGCTATTCTGTCATGTGATGATGCAGTGGTGTCAACAGCCCTTTCTGGGATTATTCTGTCTTCCCTCCCCCGAGCCAGACATGCATTGACCTAAGCTTTGGGAGACAACTATGACTAGTGGGTGCCATGGTATGGTGACTGTAACATGGAACAGCCCCTCCCCCTCACAAACAGACCAGGTGTGGACAGGGAAGTGCACGGTCCTACCCACAAAGGAGTGGCTGGCTATTAGGGGAAGGACAGGAGGAACCCAGCACTTCCCAGTTATGGTGGCCTGGGCTGAGGAATGAATAAGAGCTAGGGAGGGGAACCAGATGAGTGACGAATTGAGGAGGAGTTTGTATATTATTGGCCAGAGGGTGGACTTTAACCTACAAACCTGTTTCTACAGCCATCCCCAATGGCAATGTGACCTTGAAGGGTTGAGGTTATACACTCCAAAAACATGCTATTATCTCACTTTCTGTTTCATTTTCAAAATAAATATCCTAATGCATGATGTTTAATGCCAGGGAAATAGACTTCAAAGATCAGTTCTTGGGTCAATGATTATAAAACAATGGCATTTGAAGTATTGTCAGTCCACTTTAGGAAAAAAAACAAACCTGCTTCCAACCAACTGAAACAACTTTTTGAGAGGGCCAATTTTAGTATCCATGACTTAGAACATTGCATTCTATGAATACTGTGTTTTAGGGGGTTTTAAAAATATCCAGAATTTTAGAAAATACTCTTACACATAAAAGGAGGGCTGGAATAGACTTGTGTTCTGATGATAGTTCCAATCAAGCTGTAACATGATTAAAGAGCCTGTTAGAACGAGGATGTGTCCTGTCATCTTCTCAGCTGACTATGGAAATGAGTGGCAGTCAGGAAACTCTTCACCCCAGCTTTCCTGTCCTGATTAGGGCATTCACTGTCATCACTGTTCAGAGGTAAGTATTCCTGCAACCACTTATCTGTTAGGAGGTTTCCTTTGGAAAGGAAATGGGAGCGGGATGATAGAGGTAAATGGGGTCAACTGTCCATTCCCAAGAAATCACAGGGAACAGAGGTGGCCTACGTTTAGCCTGGCTTTCATGAGATCTCAAAAAACTTCCTACAAAAAAAAAAAATCCTCTTTTGCCAAAATATGTCTCAATAGGTTTTGGAGAAAAACCAACCCACACACATTTTTTCACATGATGTCAGCATTTTGTTAAAGTGAACAAGTGTCTGTTAAAAAAAAACCCAGAAATCAATATGCAGAAACTGGCAAGTGAAATACTTACCATAGGAATTTGAGAGTTTACTCAAAACAAGTTCTTGAAAAGTTGAGGAGACATGGGAGCTTTCTGGTAACTTACAACATACATTTTCGTGTTCATCAGGCACTGCCCATTATGTAGTTCATGTTCTATGAAATAAAGAGCCTTAAACCAGGATGTTGCTTGAAAACAGTGAAATCTTTGGTCATATTTCACTGAGGCTGGATCTCCTAATCTTAAAACATGTGACACATGTAGAGGTAACTTAGTAATGAGGCTTCATACTTCCTAATTACGATTAGCCTATTTTATAGCTTCTAGCAATTATGATGTATCCTAGATGAAAGATAATTATAACAAAAATGTTACTCTATTAAATAAAGTGGAAAGTTGAGTGCAGACAAGAGCTTATACCCCAAATTTGAATTTATTTTTGTATCTACATGGACAAAAAAAAAACAACCTATCAAAGTAGAAATGTAACTAGATAGGTAGTAAGTATGTAATAATAGCTCAGTATTTACTGACACAACTTATCAAAAACTGTTTTTTATTACTTTCCAAAAGTAGCTTTTTCCTAGGTATCTGGAAAACTTTAAAGAACATGTTATTGTAACAGCCTGATAACTAATTTTCTCAGGTGTTGTTTTTCTTATTTTTGAGTTCCCAGATAGCAAACTACGTAATGTATATATATTTCATTTTTTGCCATAACAAGTGAAAAGTTTAAAAACAAAGGAGTTAAACATTTATGTTGAGAAAAGCCTTTTTATGTGAGTCTGATGATCATGATCATGGTGTTCTGGGTAGAAAATGGCATTGCTAGTGAATGTTAGAGTAATTGGTACCGAGATAGTATGTAAAATCTTGCAACTCTTCTCCAATCTTCTGCTCAAAATCTGAGAGCGATAAAGAAAAAGGGAAAGGGAAGGAGAGAACCTTTGATGACTCAGGCAGCCCTTACACTGACTGATCCCAGAAGATTCCCAGTGGGCACTAGGAATTTGCTGCATTCATAAACTTTACCACAGAGTGCAGTAGGGGGAGGAAACTTCCTATAAAGGGAAAGATAGTAAATGTTTTACATTTGTTGAAACTCCTAACTCTGCCACTACAGAAGGAATGTAGCCACAGACCATTTGTCATCACTCATACCAGTTACTAGCCATATTTTGGTAACATGCTGTAGCCACTGGAATGTAAAGTTCATAAAATTTTCCTATCATGAAATAATATTCTGATTTGTAAGCCATTTAAAAGTGTAAAAACCATTCCCAGCTCTCTGGGACATACAGGGTAGGCTTCGGGTCAGGTGTGACCCGTGAGGCAGACTGCTGACCACGGGGCTACTCTGGCAAGGTCATCAGGCTCACACTTCAGGGCCATCCGCTCCAGTCTGATTTGTGCAGGGGCTTCTTTCTTTTCTGCTGTTGTAGGAACATTAAAAGAGACATATATAAAGAGAAAAGTTTCTACCCTGTCTGGAAGGTAGTTTTTTTAGGTTTATTTCTTAAACACTTAAGAAGGTTTTACAAGCTGAGATGAGAGGTTATAACATATTTTCAAATGCTCTTCTTTTTAAGTTGTTTTGAGGCCTACTACTATTACCTAATTAAAAAAAAAACCCAGAAATTTAAAGGCTGTACATTTCACTTTTTAATAAACCACATGGCAAAAACAATACTTTAATAAATGTATAGGAAATTACAATTTGAAAACTGTAAATACAGTACATATACATATACCATACCTTGATCTTAAATTAGGACAGACCCAAGCTTCAAAAATCTTTCTAAAATCGGTCATATGCAAAATATCTAGTTTTCTGAAAGGGCATATGGAAAAGTATATACAATTTCTCAAATTGTGATATGGCTTACATAGTAATACAGACTTACAGAAGCATAAGCTTTCCAAATACACAGTCTTCCAGGTACGAAGCTGACATATTGGCACATTTCAATTGTGTTGCAGTGTTTCAGAATCTGCTTACTTGCACTATTTAAATGGACACTGTCATAGACTTACCTGGGAAAGTCTCCATAAATGTTTTCCAATCTTACCTAAAATTATAAATGTTTGTGGTCCTCACAGTATGATTGGAAGAACATGTTAAATAAACCCTTTGTATATAAGAATTTAATAACTGGCTGGGTTGAGTGTATACACACAATTCAATAATAAGAGATTTCCATAATTGCTTCTAATTCGTGTGTTCCTTATTAACATCACAAAAAATATCCCTGACTGGTAAGATCTGTAAAAGTCTGAAGCCCTGTCTCATGGGATTCACACAGATCTGTAGTTAGGGTTTGCAAATGGCATTTTGGTTAGAGAGATACTAAGTTTAATCAATTATTTAGAGATCAGAATCTCCTCCACTCAACACAGGATAGAGGTAGGCATCACTAATCATTTGTGGCTAATACCAACTGGCTCATGAGCTAAATAAACTTGGTTCAAAGACAAATTGAACCAAAGGAATGAATCCTACATCTAGGAACACATTCTCTTAACTTTAAATTTACTACATATAGAGTCAACAACAAAATTGTCTAAGAATTTATTCCAAAGGGGCTCAAATTCTCTAAGAACACCTTGTTCATTATGGTGAAATAATAAATAAAAGAAAATAAATTTAGCTAATTGTGTTGTTTACAGAGAATGATTATCTTTTTACAAGTAGTGAGTAGTTTTTGAAAGGAACATAACCCATAGTCTTTCAGTAGTGATATTCTCCCATGTTTGCATAATATGGTCTAGTTATGTCTGTCACACTCACAGAATATTCTGTAAAATTCAGTGTGCAGAGATCAGGATCAGGAACACTCAGTTATTAATAAAAAGGCTCTTTCCCACCAGAAACTCATTTAAAAGTGGTGCTTTGTCCTGAAAGTTGGTAGGAAAGAAAACAACTTTCAGGACAAAGCACCACTTTTAAATGATTTTCTTTCCTACTTTAAAATGAAAGGGAAGCTCATGTATCTACTGCTGCCTTTGTCTATTCTGGGAAAATTTAGTAAAGACAAACACCGACAGGAAGGACACCTGGGTCCAAGACACAGAACCAGAGCACTGACTCCAGAGAGGAAGAGACTTAGTTTTAGAAAATGGAAACAAAGCACATTAAGTTGAAAAGAAAGCAGTAAAATAAGAAATCCAGTGACTTGGCAAACAATACTGATGGGAACTGTTAGGTCGTAAAAATCTGCACTCATATTACATAAGGCATAGCTAATGGAAAATGTAGGAATTACAGTCGTTTCTAGTGCTGCATTTCACAGCCTTTGAAATAAGCCTTACTCAACTACATTCCCCACTTTATACTCTCTAAGGCAGCATGGTTGTGAATGAGACAAAAGATGTTTTCCTAAAGTAAATCAAAAGGCTGCTTCTGGTCAGCATTTTGAAACAGGTTAATGTACGAAAGTAACTGATTACTTGCAAATGTTAATTAAAATACATTGCACCAAAGAACTACCCAGTTTTTGTTGTCTGTTGTCCCATTGTGGTGTTTTCCCAGTGCAAAATTGGCAACGCTGTGGCTTATCCAAATTTAGCCACTACTTTTCACAAGGCCACAGAGAGAGCTTTCTCTGAGGGTTGGCAGAGCTCAGCAGATGGAAGGCTAAACTATGTTCTATCTCAGAAGCTGTGGAACCGCTGGTCCCAGACAGGCTTCTCTGTGGATTTTGTCAAGTTACTAGTAAATCAATTCTCAAGTCTCTGACCTAGTAAAATAAAAGTACAAAATCTGTAGCTCTTGCTACAAAACATAGAAGCACAGGAAATTTCAGGTGTACCTCATATGAACAGAGAATAACTGAGATCTACACACATTTTCAGTGTTTTTGCATTTTACAAAAGGTTCCTTGATAATCATCATATAGGCTATCATATAGGCTATTTTTATCAAATAACTTTTTAAGAAACAGGTTGATATGAAAAGTCAGATATACAAGGTAAATGATATATATAAGGTAAATGAAAGTTTATAATAAGCTATGTCGATATGGGAAACAACTAAAGATAGGGGGAAATCTATGAGTCTACAGCAGATTCTTTACATTTCTTCATAGATATCCCAAATCTATAAATGATCAGATGTTCACAGAAATGCTTCTCATTTAAGTTGCTTTCTACATTTAAGAGTATTTTGATAAACAGTTTTTTATATGCTCCTGAAATTTTTGAGTCAAATCATTATTTTAAATGGATTCAAATAAGATCCCATAAACTTTTCATTTCAGTTCAGCAAACAATTACTGGTTTTATTAGGTAACATTACTGCTTATCAACGGTTTTTATTAGATACCATTGTTTCTAATAATCTTTAGGTAAATCCAGGTTGACTTAGTGAGGGATTAGTGGAAAGGTGAAATGTTTACTGTTCATTTGTAAATTATCTGTATGCTTACCTTGGATTTCCATTCATAACTCATATAGTACATTATTAGTCTACTCTGATTCTCTAAAGAGCACAAGAACCATGTTCTTTTTGGTATAACAATTTGTCTCTCTTGAAGAGGAACTACTAATGTACATAAAGATAATCTCAAAACCAATAGTTGCAATATGTAACATGAATATACAAAGCTGCCTCTTTAACACAACTGTTACCAATTAAGTTGCCTTTGGTTTGGAAACTTTTATGCTTAGCCTCCCTGCTATATGGGTTTAATGTCCATCTATTCCAGTGCTCTAAAACACACACACACACACACACTCTCTCTCTTTCTCTCAAAAACCCTGAAACTTTGTTTTCTTAAAGTACTAGCTTCCCAGAATCTCTTTGGGCATTTCTGCTATGGTATTATTGGAAACCTCATAATTATAGCTTAGGGTTTCTAGAGTCCATGGAGAACCCCTAACTCATATCAAACAGAAATTCTTTCTGGAGGAATGTGGTTAATGAACATGAGAGGGCGGTGGGTATTACAAACTGATTCTTAGTCCCTCCGGAGTTTTACTCAGAAAGGCACACACAAATTAACTGCTATGGCGGCAGGAAGCAAGGTACCAAGCAAACTTTCTGTATAAAATGTAAGGCAGTTCTTGAAAGGACAGAGGATCACTACATTTTTGCAATTTCCTGCCTTTCATAAGTAAATACCATTCCATGAACAATAAAAGTGATTTCAGGAAGACTTAAACCTAAAACAACATACTCCATCTTCACTGCTTGGTTTTAAATCATCACATAGAAAATTAATTTTAAGATTAACTTCTGCCATTCAGAATACTACTGAAAATATTTCCTAAATAATTTAATAACAGTGACCACAGTATGTAAAGATTTGGTTTTCATAAGACTACAAACAGCCAAAAACGTTAACTTTGAGATTCAAAACCCTGTAACATCTGGAAAAAATTGTTTATAAAGTATATCTATAAGACTCATTTGTGGAAGATAACATTTCTGAAACACTTAGGAACACATGCTTATTCCACTCACTGAATGTTTACTAGTACTTTCTGAAATCTGTTGAGAAATTATTTCTGTAAAAAGAGTTGGGTGTCAAATTCTAGAAGCTGGGTGTCCAAGAGTACATAATAATAATAAAAAAAAATCAGTTTTCTAGCACTGGCTTGCTATAAAGTGATCCTTAAGGAATTTTAGATGCAAATATGCAAATACTGAATTCTTGATGCTTCCTTTAAGACATGCACTCTCTCATAATGGTTGCATGGTGATACTGGATTGTCTTCTATGAGGTATCTGTAGAGTCATGTCTCATTCTGTAAACAGTGTTTTGGAAACATCTTCATCTGAAAATCATAGTGAAGTCTTATTTGTCCATTAAACAAAAACTTGCACTGTCAGGCTGGAGGGACTGGAGACACCAGTGCTTATATGGACACAGGTATCAAGTATTCCATTTCCTCATTTAGATTTGCATTTATTGCTCTCATGTCTATGACTTCAGGATAAATAAGGCAGTAGTCCCCAATATACATAAAATTAGGAACGGGAACTTTGACAGTTTGCACAAGTTCTTTCCATTTCTTGCCTGTAACTCTGAAGCTGAATAGTACATTTATACATGCCAAACGTGTTCAATAATAAATGCTTTGCTTTGGATTGTACTTCCTCCCATTTGGATGAACTTCCAGGAACTGCAATGTCAAGAAAACATCATTACTATTCATTGTACAGAGTTACATTCTAGTTAATGAGACATAGAGGAAATCAACCATAATAAACTGTGAACATTTCATTTTTATCAAGAATACCTCCTTGAAGGTATTCTGTTAGACAAGTTATGTCAGTTTACAAAGTCAGAATAGCTTCTCATCATTCCAATCTTTCTAGTCTACTATCAGGCAGAGAAATAATATTAGAAAAATTTAATTCTTTCATCTAATAAACCAGACACATGTATTTTTTATAAAAAATAAAATAGGGCCCTCCTAGGTGATGTAACGGGTTAGGACACAACACTGTAAGCTAGCTGCAGCTAATTCAGTGCAAGTTCCATCCCCTACCCCAGAGGTGATCCACATGGCGGTGGCAGACCTCTCCTGCCCCGCCCACTGCTCCCCTCAGCAGTGTATTTCAGTACATCTGCCTGTTCTGCTCCCCACTCTGTCTCTGGAGAATCCTCTCACCACCCCTGCATCTCTGGCTTGTACCCCATTTTTGTATGCATAAATAAATCTTTAAGAAAAATAAAAAATAAAATAAAAAGCATCAATCTATGAAAAAATTCACAAAATAAAAAGTCTAGGTTTTCTTGTATAGCAAAAGCATGGTAATATACTTAATGACTCTAATTGGGAGGCAAAAATCAATTTGTAATGCCTCATCATCTCAGAGAGATCAAAAATTATTGCTCTGCTATCAATAGTGACCTGCAACTTACCTTCTGAAGAGCCTCACCCTTTCCTTAAAAAAATCTTCCCAGCAGTGAAGTCTCCCACGTAATTCTAAGCACAGATGTTTAATTCCAAAGATAGAAGTCCACCAACCCCAGCATTTATTGTCAACAACATACTTAGCTGTATGTGTACTATGGCAGTAGGTTTTCCTGAAGTGAGAGACCAGATATTTAAATTTTCCACTGAATATACATCTTCTATTTTCATCAAGGTTTCTTTGATATAGTCGACATTCAAATGGCTTGGCACACCTATTGTTTAAAATACATAAAAAAAGGAACATCCAATTATGATAAAACTACTGTTCAGAACTTATATTTAATGCTTATATATTATACCAGCAAGGCAGGGATGTTGAAAACAATAGCATTAAGCACAAATACATATATAAAATAAAGCAAAGCAGTAAGTTAAGTGGGAATTAATAAACCACTAGACATAATTGCCTTAAGAACCAAAGAGTTGCAGTTGTCCCAGATATATAGTTTATTTGCAACATGACCTCAATCAAGTTCTGTTATCCCTCTGAGCATCAATTTTCTTAGTTGGTAAATGGGAATAAACAGTCTACCTTAACTGCTTTCTTTGCTATTACAAGCTCAAACTGGTAATAGATGGGAGAGTGCATTATTTCTAATGTTAAATACATATAGGCTAATATTACTATAGCCATGAAAGTATAAGTAAAAACAAAGGAAAAGAAAAACGGGGGGGGGGGAAGGGAGGGAAATGCATGGGACTATGGAAACCCGCGGGGATTACAATTGAGATGGAAAAAAAATGTGCAAAATGATGTAAAAATAAACTTTTTAATAAAAAAAAAAAACAAAGGAAAAGACATGGCTCCTACCCTAGAGTATGCCCCTTTGTCTTCACCCTCAATTTGATTTAGGGAAGTAATAAACTTGCAATGGGGAAATGCATGAAATCTTACCTTCTAGTATTATAACTACTGTGTCCCATATGATGCGAAATGTTGTAAAAGCCACAAGTAATGAAAATACGTATGTACAGATGGGATCAGCAATCTTGTATTCTGGCTGAAAGGTGACAGATGAAAATTGTGTGATTAAATATAGACAGACATAAAACAGTTTATAAAGCAAGGCATATTTTGTCCTCTATTCTTTCACTTGTTTTAGCAGGGTTAGAGGACAGTTTTAGAACTTGAATATTGCAATGGTGAAATATTTTCACTTTTTCCTACAATTTTTACATGCCTTTCCTCATCGGACCCATTTATAGATGCACAACTTTTCATTCTATTTTTTTTATCCTGTATCTTCTCTAAATCTTCCACTCTGTGATTTAACCATGAAATACCAGAGATAGACAAAAGTTTAGCTATTATCCACCTAGTCTTTGTCTCTTATATCAAAGAGAAGGGATCTCAAATTTAGAGTTGAAGGATTTGCTCAAAGAATAAGCATTACTGACAGACAGACAGGAACCCAAATCTTTGGATTTCTAATCCAGTGCACATTCCACTATGTAGTTATAGGTATTGGAAGCCTTAAGTTGTAAGGCTTAAAGATGAGTTTTCCAGTGAAGGTGCTACCCAAGCCAGTTACACCTTACCCCATATGGATATATGATTATGTTTAGTGTTAGCACAAAAACTATACTGGCGACTCAATTAAGCGTGCATAAATGCAAAATAAATAGGACTGGCACTGGTGTCATATATACTGATAAAAGACAATCACTTTTACTTTAGTGTCATGTATATTCATACTGGTTTTTAATGATGCATATCTCAAACTTGTATACTGTTATAAAGCAGTGTTATTTCAATACAATCATCTTTAGTTTTAATGCTGAGATTAAATATATTTTAAACTAGAAAAATGAACAATCACATTACCTTGAACCTTATGATGTATGCAGCTATTAGCACACCAACACTCTGTACCAAATCCCCCAAGGCATGTACAAATGCTGCTCTCACTGCCAGGCTATCTTGCACATGGTTGTGTTCACATCCAGAACCCATGGTAGGAGAACTTGAAGGCAGTGAGTGAGAATGGGCGTGATGGTGACCAGACTGGTTCAACAGAAACCCCATTCTGTTAAAAATAAAACATTGTTATCCTTCCTACTGGTATTGATAAAAATATTTGTTACTAGTGAAAACACTAAGAAGGCAACGAGGAACTAATTCATTTAGTAAATATTTAAGCACCTATTATGCAGCAGATAGTCTTTCAGGTATTTGGTCAAAACAGTAAATAAGACAGCTCATTCACTGGGAATGTCCCTCTCATGCATAGAGAGAAACAAATGCATACATAAAGTACTGTAGGGCACATAAATGCATTGAAGAAAAGTAAAGCATGCAAAAGAATGGAAAGTGATGGGGAAGCGGTCAGTCAGTCCCTCAGATTCCACCTGAGCAAGACTTGAGTGGAATCAGGAAGTAAGTGGTGGTGAAAGAGTGTTGTTCTAGACAGAAGGAATAGGTCAAAGGCCCTGAGTTAAAAATATGTTTTATGTGCTTAAAATAAGCAAGAGAGTCTGTGGCTAAAAATAAAATGAACAAGAGCGTTAGGATATGAATTAGAGGGATAAACAGGATCTTATTAAACAGGACACTGTAAGGATTTTTTATTTTATTCAAATTACAGCCACTAGGTTAGGGATTAGACCACTCTATAGACCGTATTTGGCCCATTGCCAACTTTTGTAAATAAAGTTTTATTGGAATACAGTTATGTTCATTTGTTTACATACTGTTGTGTCTGCTTTCATTCTATTAACAGAACAGTTGGTAAGCTGCGAAAGAGACTGCATGGGTCTCAAAGCCTAAAATATTACCTGGCCCTTTACAGAAAAAATTTGTTGGACCCTGGTCCAAATGAATAAGTATAGACCTTAAAAATTGGTAATTTCTAGGGAAAAAGTTGTTAGTTAAAAAAAAAGCTAACATAAAAATGTTGCTGAAGTTAGAAAGAAACTGTCCTAGCTAAATTCCAGACTTTAATAAGCTTCAGTAGACCTGAGGAAACTAATGAGTAATTTATAAACACAAGTATATTACTGATAAAAGAAAAATTAATGTAACATAATTTAAGAGTGTAACTGCACGTTTTTAAGTTCTTACTACTTGAAAATACTGATGTGAAAATAATATAAAATGTGTAATGCTAATGGTAGGACACATGTCATAAATTTGTGCAAACTCACAGAATGTACAACAGCAAGAGTAGAGTGAACCCTAATAAAACTATGGACTCAGCATGATAATGTATCGTTGTAGGCTCATCAGTTGAAACAACTGTACCACTTTGGTGGGCGATATTGATAGTGGTGAGGCTATTCATGTGGGAGGGGAGGGAATACTAGGGAAATCTGTTAAATTTTGCTGTGAAAATTGTTCTAAAAAGTAGTCTCCTGTCCCGCCTGCTGCCCCCCTCCATGTATTCAGTATATCTGCCTTTTCTACTACCCACTGTCTATGGAGAAATCTCTCAACTGCTGCACCTCTGGCCTGTACCCCAGTTCTCATATGCACAAATAAATAAATCCTTAAAAAATATTTTTGAAAACAGTGCTTACATTATGTTAACTGCAACTCCAACTGCTGCAGTAATCAGCATTATATCTCCATTTATTTCATATTTCATATGAATAGTTCTCTGGACAGCTTCATACAGGAGGAATCCCATAAGTATATACACCAACAGCACACTAATCATAGCCGACAAAACCTCTGGAGAAAAAAACAACAACAAATATATTCACAGCATGGCTGTTACACTTCACGCAAACCGAATATTGTCCAATCTTCTATCTATATCTCCTTTCCTTTATTTTGTTATATTATTTTTCTTATTTGAAAAATGTTTGATAGTTGGACTGATATAAATCTTCTACTACATAACTCCCATCATTCTTCCCCACCCACATTTTAGTGTCAAACTATGTATATTTACAGGGAGTTTTAAAAAAAGAAAGAATCCTTGTAACAAGCACAATGACATTGTAACATAAATGATTTTAAAATATACTTAAAAATCAGCTACAAAGTGAACAACTCATAAGAAAAATGGGTGAAAACACATACAGTATTAAATAGAAAATAAAAAGAAATGGCCAATTTCTCACAATCAATTTCAATATAATCAAAATGAAGATAATATTCCTTTCTGTCCCTTACTACACTGGCAAAAGTTAAAAAGGTTGATAATAGTCATAATTAGCAAGGCTATAATACTGGTGGAATTATCAAATATAACTACCATTCTTTGGAGAGCAATGCACATATTTCTCAATTCTAGGAATCTAATGGAAACGCATCCGTATGTATACAGTGATTTCAATAAGATATATCTGTATTATGAAAAGGTATGGAAAGCTCTGAAATGTCAATCAACAGAAAAAATATATATGGAAAACAATACAGCTATTTGTATTTTAAAAGTAAAACAAAGATCAGGCAATAACAAGAAAGAGGTGCTACATCTTGCAGTTGGGGCTAGGAGTGAGGGTAACAATTTTCTAATTGATTTTTATAGGCTATGTTTTTAAGTTTTTACAACAAAAATGTATACCTTTAAAGAAAACCACATTTTTAAGGCGTGCACATATTCTACGTGCATTTCGACCCAGGAATTCCTTTTCTGGGTGTACTGTACACACTCAGAGCAACTGAGTTATACATGAACAAAATGAGGCATGTTATGAGGCTATCCCTCAAGCATTATATATAATTATAATATATAATATAATATTATATGTTGTAATTATATAACATTATATATAGGGCAAACAATTGGAAACAATAAAAAATGTGATTAGTAGGGACCCTGTAACATGGAATACTTTTTAAGAAAGTTAGGTGAAATTAAGCATTTATATATCAGTATATGTAACACGTTGCCATTTATATGAAAGAAAAACGAGTATATAAATAATGATCTTTACGTGTAATCTCTAGAAAGACACAAAATACTGATAAAAACTGGTTAGGAGAAGAATAGGTAGCTGGGAGAAAGGATGAAAAATTTTTACAAGGATCATCTACATGAATTTTCTACCAAGTGACTATAATTTTCTACTAAGTGTAACTATATATTAGAAATAATTTTATATATTTTCAAAATAACAAAAAGTAGGGCAATGTAAAGTACAAATAAGAGTAATTAACATTATATAAACTGAGTATTGACACTTAAAACAATAAAATCAAGAAAAATTTTTAAAAGAAAACTTTCTCTTGGGACAACAGACTTTAATCCTGTTGACTATTTAAAAAAAAAACAAAACTGTTATCTGGGACAGCTCCTTGTTCAAAGGTCCCAGGAAGTATACTGGACTTTGATATATCTTGTTACAGCTTATAAATTACAACTGCTAGAAAAAGTATCTAGTGTCCTGAAAACATCTCATTTATGTAGCTAGTATGCCAATAAGATCCTGTGCATCAGATGCTGGAATAAGACCAAAAAATATGTAATTCCTGTTCTTGACATATTAATCATCATACTTTGAAAGAGAAATTGGGCTGAAGAGGAGAGAAAAGATCAAGTGAAATACAAAACTATGCAGAAACATCCATTATCAAGCACA
The DNA here is from genome assembly GCF_000260355.1 of Condylura cristata. Classification (NCBI taxonomy): domain Eukaryota; kingdom Metazoa; phylum Chordata; class Mammalia; order Eulipotyphla; family Talpidae; genus Condylura; species Condylura cristata. Next base: position 22,588,850 of record NW_004567124.1, on the reverse strand, counting down.
TGCTCTTGATAATGTTCCCTCGTAAGACCAAGTCTTATTCCATGTGATATACACCATAACACTTAGTAGAGTGGCTGGTATGTAGCAGGTACTCAGATTTTTATGGATGAGTTTGTAGAATGAAGTTAGCTGACAGTTGAGCTATGGAAGCCAATAAAAGACTCTACATTAAGAAGGTGAAGCTAAATATGATTAATAAATCATTTAGTACTGGTATTTCATTTAGTTTTACTTCCTATTACATTGATATCTAACTATACTGAACATTGGTTTTAATTTATTGTTTGTATGCCTTTTAAGTAAACTGTTGTTGTTTCTACCTAATTTAATGACTATTTTTAATTGTGAAATTCTAGTAGACACTCATACATACTATGTTGTTTAAAGAATATTGTATTGTGAATATTTTCTCCTCTCTAGCTTGAGTTTCTATTTCATCATAATTATGTCTTTCAATTTTGATTACATTTATATTTTTATTTTAAACAAAGTAAACATAAATAAGGAAGAAATAATTTTTTAAAATGTGAATTTTACTACTCAAAGCCTCTTCCTTTTTTGCACAAAGAAAGGTAACTTTAATCATGTGTCAAGATTGAAACTAGTCATTAGGCTACCATCATTTTTAATAAAGGTACCTTAATCATTTTACATATGAACTACTAAAGCAATACTTTTTACATTTATAAAGACTCATAGCTAAATAAGTAAAGAACATAGACTTGATTTCTTAGGAAAATTTAAAACCAGTAATTTTGAATTCTTTCAAAACCCACTCTAATTAGTTGACCTTACTTTCCAGTTTTCCCAGGACAGTCCTATTTGTACCTGCTTCCTAGCACAAATATTATTCCTTTGCCCCATTTCATTTTAAAAAGTGTCTTGGCTTGGATATTTAGTCTGCCAGCCCAGATACTCATGCCCAGTAAAATTTTCATTTCAGATAAACATGGGTAATTTGTAAATGTACATCCCATGCAGTATTTCAGACATATGAGGTGTCCTGTAATTGTGTCTGCAGCATGTGTATCCACACATGCTAAATCTGGCAACCCCACATTGCAGTGATTATTTTCCTAAACACTTTGAAATTGCCTTTTTGTGAATTCTCAAATAAGGTAAAATCACATTCAAAATAAAGCAAAATGGGAAGCCAAACAAAACTGAAATTCCTTAGGCTGGAGGAGTCCCACCTTCAGAAGGCCTACTGTGGCCCTGAAGCCAGCAGCTGAAAAATCAGTTTTCCACATCACAGTTTTCACCCACTTGAGCAGCATAAAAAGCATCAGATGCCTGCCCTCACTTAAGAGCACTGCGGTACAGCTAGATAGTTTTCAAATCAAACATTAGGACATTGGTATCAATGACATCCTTTTTCCAGTAATTAATAAGGAATGTGTTTCATGTTTAGTTTCCATGGTGAAAAACAAAGAATTTTTTTTTAAAAAAAGATTTATTTATTCATACAGAACTGGGGTATAGGCCAGAGATGTGGAGGGTGAGAGGATTCACCAGAGACAGACCAGGGAGCAGAACAGGCAGATCAAGAAAGTACACTACTGTGGGGAGCAGCGGGCGGGTCAGGAGAGGTCTGCCAAGCCATGTGGTCACCTCCGGGGCAGGCAGGGATCGAACTCATGCAGAAGCAGCTTTAGCTTCTTAGTGCTGTGCTTTAACCCGCTGCGGCACGAGGGAGGGCCCAAAACAAAGAATTTTTAAATATTTTTTTATTCTAGTTACCTATAAAATGTCTTTGATAGCTGCAAATGTATATTTCTAGAACTGAGATTTATAATTAAGAAGTGTAAGGCACAGAATACTACAGAGTTTAAAAATTCTAATACACTAGTAATGTGATCATTTATTCTGATAAAATCAACAAAAAGCTCTCTCACTGTGAATAAATTAAACTTTGGTGAAATATGGACTAATTAGGACTGAATAGGACCTGGAAATCAATAGAAATAGAACCTGAATACCTATAAATCAACAAAAATCAGTATATAGTTTTTTTCATAGTTTTTTTAATGTGAAGGAATGCAGATAAGTATAGGCAAGATGTCTGCACCACACAACATCTGAGAGAGAGGGAAGTTCTCAATCAACAACCAAATTATGACCTTGGGTTGGTATCCAGCCACATGTATACAATAAAATTTTTCAAGAAAAAAATGAGAGCATAACATTAAGGAGTTGAAACGCTAGATAGATTTCTGTGAAAGTTACATTGTCCTGTTAAAGTTAGGTGAAAAGTCTAAATGCATATTTACCATAAATGAAAAATTCTTCAGAGATTTTAATGGAAATTACAGAAAGACCTATTATAATAGTACTTCTAACATTTTGCTATTTTACAAATTAAATCACTCCACCTGGCTGACTGTAGCAACATTCTCATCACATTATCTTATATACCTTTAGAGCACTTATTAAAAATTATGATTATAAGTGTGTTATACACATATTTACTGCCTCTCTCCCTACCCTATACTACTGAATACATCATTTACTTACTCAACAGGTAACTATAGAGCACCTATTCAGTGATGGAGTAGCAATGTCCTTTACTGTGTAAACAACACCCAATCCAAGTCTGCTACTTTCATGACTGTTGCTTAGAAGTACCGGGTTGCCAAAACTGTTAGCTTTGCCAGTGCTATGATACCAGTAATGAGGTTATGTCACTTAAATTACAGAACACTTGTCTTTCTATTCCTTCTACTGCCTCAAAGAACTATGTATAGTTCTAAAGATAGGTTTCACAAGTCTATAAAAATGAACAAGGAGAGCGGAGATAGACTCTCCTACTTTTTTTTATTTACCTTCTCTTTTCTACCAAATTCTTCCAATTGGAGAGTAGAGATTCCAATTTGGAAGAAGGTAGAAAAGAAGTAGAAGTAAAATCAGTGGATTTGCTTAGAACTTCCAAACTAGTATTTGTTTTTCATCTCAGCACAAGACAACCACATTTCACTAAAGCTAAAGATACCACGTAAGATTCTCAGGAACTGTTGTTGCCACTAGAATGCCATGCTAAACTGCACAGTCTGTCTTTGCATCCTCTCTCTACCTATTCTAAATCATCTCTTACTTCCTACCTTGTAATCACTCACTCTGCCCCATACCCACACCGCCTAATACTCTCAAGTTCACTTTTGGCGATCCAACATTGACCACCACTCAGATCCTTCTCCTTCCTCTGTAAAAATTCCCATTTGGGGGAGTACAGATGTTCATGTAACATGAAGTAATTCTCACTAAGATGTGAATAGTTAATAGGCTTTACTTTTGTCATGGAAAGAAGCTGTTAAAACAAACCACGGACTAAGAAAGAGACTGCTTCCTTGGTTGCAAATGGGGAAATGATTTTTTAGCTGAGTACCTTCTGCTTTTTCCACAGCAGGGAATTAAAAAATATATATATATATATATATGTACATATGTATATATGTATATAGAATTAGAATTATAATCATATACATATCTCAATACAATTGTCATCTAGCCACACTAAGACTCCTGCACTGTCACTTTGCCATTAAACTAGGTTGGTGATTTGCATTACCAAAGCATAAATACTGCTTACTGCAGTCTTTTCAAATGATTACTATCTTTATCTAATCCATTCAGCTTCTTCAGCCCAAGAACTGGAAAAAAAGTCATATAAAAAAAGTCACTTATACACTCAGTCCACAGTGAAGGATAAAAGCAGACAGCAAGCAAGGGAATGGGGCCTGTTTTCTTTAGAATAGCATTTCCCTTTGTCTGGGAGATAGTGCTATGTACCTCCTTAGGATTTGTGGGATTTCTCCCATGGTGTAGTTTCATTAAGTTCTCAATTTTACTAATTTCTAATGATATGGTTACAGTCAAGAATATCAGGCATTTAAAAATAACTCACATATGGTGCCTATCCTGCTCTCTTCCTTCGAAAGAACTGCCACTGTAGCTCACTATAAAGTAATAAGGAAAGAAGAAAACCTGTATAATTTTAACAACCTTCTGAGTTTACGTAAAGAAAAGGAAAACAGCAACAGAATGGAACTGACTTTTGGGCTTAACTCTACAATAACCTTTCAGTTACCTTGCTGGCCAACTTTCTGCTAAAATAAATATGCAATATTGCCAAAAAGGTTTATAGAGTTCTGAGTTCAAAACCAAATCTTTAAAAACTTTTTTAATCCTCAAGATGAATCACCTTTGTTTGATCTCTAGCACCTAGAATAGTGTATGTTGTTTCCATATTATAAAGGTTTAACCAAAAATTTAAAGGTTGGATACTCCACATTTATAGTGAGATCCCTGTATATATACACAAAGCCAATATAAATCTTGAATTCATTTTAAATTATCCCTAGAGAATAAACGAGACTGATCAAAGGGAAAATAAGTTAAGACTGCTTTTGAAATGATGTGCACTCTACTACATGCTTTACAAATACTAATTCATTTAATATTCTTAATAACTCTATGAGAAAGGCACTGTTACTGGCCTCATTTTACCAACAGGAAATGAAGGCATAAAGGTGTTATTAGGTAACTTGTCCAGGGTCTAACTATTAAGGTAAGGGAGCTAAGACTTGAACCAAAACATTTATTTTAGTGACTGTATGATTAATTACTTCTCATTGTTGCCTCTCGTAAACACCAATCAAAAATCTACACCCAAGTCCATGAATAAATAAATATAAGCCACTTAAAAACCTACAGAAACTGTGATCTTTAAAGTAGAACAGTACCCGCATAATACAAACCTAAAATGGCAATGGCAGTGAAAACACTATGACTATTATCAGTGAGGAAGAAATCTCCAAGAAACTTATTTTTCTATTTCTTCATATAGAATCCCAAGATTATTAAATATATTCAGTTTTATTCAAAAAGGAACAAGAGAATTCTGTTTTGATCTAAGAATTCTGTTTTTATCTGAGTAATTATTAAAGGTCATTCTCTTTAAGCCCCCAAATTATCAAATCTAAAAGCATCTGCATACTGGTCAGGATATAGAATCCTGTAAGAAAATTGGCTGCCTCCAGGTCCAGAACTGCATATACATATGCTGCTTTTTGCAAAGGAAAGGGTGGCAGGGATAAGAGTTCCTTGATCTAAATCTAAAACATTCCCTTAATCTCAAACTAATCCAGAGCACAACCCTAACTTTCTTTAATTCTATGAAGACCTAGCGACTTGAGGAAGCTGCAAAGGAATTAAAGTGTAAACCTAGCAGAGGTTGGTTCATGAAGTTTAAGGAGCCATTTTATAAAATAAAAATGTAAGGTGAAGTGGCAGTTATTGATATAGAAGCTTTAGCAAGTTATCCTGGTAAAGAAGATATGAACATTGTTGAAAAGACAGCAACAGATTTAGGTTATCAGTGGCAGGGTTTGAGAGGACTGACTAATTGTTAAAAAAAAGTTCTTCTGTGACTAAAATGCAACCGACATTGTATTCTATGAAGATTTTTAAAAAATAATATAATAGTTTATTTTTACATCACTTTGTGCCTTTTTCCATCTCAGTTGCAATCCCCTTGGACTTCCAATCACCAAATCACCCACGTGCCATCACCATAGTCCAGTGCACTTCCCTCCCCCCACCCTTTTTGATCCCATTCCCCACTCCACCCCCACTAGGAGATACTTTTTAATGGAAGGAAGAGTCACCTGATTCACCCCAGACTTAAGCACCCTGACTAAATAAAACAGTTGCCATCAACATGAAGGCAAGAACTCACCAGCAAAAAGATTAAAGCTCAAAGGTTAACATTCTTTCAGCAAGAAATTTTTTTTAAATTAAGGTATACACATTAGTTTTTTAGAATGCTATTAAGCACTTAAAAGACTACAGTATACTATAAACTTTAATAAGCACTGGGAAGCCAAAAAATTGGTGTGACTTGCTTTATTGCAATATTTGCTTTATAGTGTGCGTCTGGAACAAAACTTGCAGTATCTTTGAGGTGTGCCTATATGCACATAAACACTGATGGAGGAAGGAATGCACATGGAGGCATCACAAGATTGATTCACACAAAGGTGATGGGTGGAAGGGGCTGGTGCAACAATTGACACAGCCAAAAAAATCAGGGTCCTCAGGAGCCAAAACACGAGGTCCATGTCCGGAATGCCCGGGATGCCTGGATGTCTGCAGGAGATTCTAGCAAGTAACAGACTGTTGGGGGCTGTGCCTGAAGCTCAGACCCAAAAGGTAAAAGATAAAGACATGGAGATGAAGCTCATCAGGAATCTCTGGTCCTCTCATTTTCTACCTAGGCTTACAAGGAGTGAGCCCCTTCCAGAGAGAAGCTGTCTATATCAGGGCAGTCTCTCCACCAGCATGGGGCAGCAGGTCCTCTGCCCACCTGTGATTATGCAGGTGCTTCTTTCCACCCAATCTCTCCCTCTGCGGGCAGCAGCCTCCTGCCTGCCCGTGACCTGTAGCATGCAGACCTCCCTCAGCGGAGGCGGCTCTCCTAAGGCCTCCGCCTGCAATCATGCAGGTCTCTCTCTATGCAAACCTGTCCCTTCTGGGCAGCTTTTCCTGCCTGTTTGTGGCTATGCAAGTGTCTTTTCCTCTCCAGTCTCTTCTAATGAACTTATTCTTTAAATATAACTGAATCTCTGTCTTGTGGAGAATCTTGCTGGTGCTCCTGAAAGGGGAGCTCTGGTGAAACCTTTCCCAGAGTGAACCCAAGGATCCCGAACTCCAAAAAAGAGACATCAAACACTAAATACTTTTTTGACAACTAATGGAATTTTCATAATTATGGATTCTTATATTATGTAGGGCTTTCTATGTTCTGATATCCCATGTTTGTAGGGGTTTTCATTAGAATTCTAAGGGGCTATAACCTAAAAGAGGTTACGAACCATAGCATTAAATAAAATGCACTCTCAATGGGAAGGTAAAAATCACCATTCCATGAAGCTGTACTTGAGTTTTAGGTCTTAAATTGCAGATGTTTAAATCATAAAATACTGAAGTTTGAAAAAAAAATACTGAAGTTTGAAAATCATTATGAAGTTGTTTAAAAACCTCAAGGCAATCAGTAAACAAATGCATAATATATTGGTAAGCAGCACAGTTTCTTTCAGGAACACATCTATAAGCATTTTGCAGTGACTTAGAACAGAAAAACCTGACTTGGGGCTTTAGCTCTTTCCTACAGTAGCTGAAAGTGCTCTGGGTGGGGGGACCAGGGAATTTCCCAGCCGGATGACCTGGATAGTTTCTTGGGATACATAGCCATTTAGATACCACATTAAGTTTTGCACAAGACCAAATCATAGATTTTGGAAGACATAGATGCTAAGTTAGGATCAGACTCAAAAGTATCAAAAAGGAGGGACTGATTATGATATTAACTGTAAGTGTCAGCTCCAGTGTCCCTACAAAAGAAAACTATATTAATTCTGGTTCTTTAAGATGGGTTTTGTTTAAGTAACCCAAATGTCAACTTTGGGATTCCAAGTAAATGACATCTGGTCATATGGTACTTTATATAATACTTCAGGTAAATTGTTGATAATATATTTTTAAAATAAATAAAAACCAAAAAGCATAGCAAGAAGCAGTATTATGTGGGTAACATTAAGACTTTAATCTTTTGAATATTAGAGTTTATTCATTTATTACACAAAAATGAATAACGATGTAAGGGGAAAAATACCAGAAATAAATATTACAATTTGTTCAAAATAGGAAAATTAAAATGTGTGCCTTGCTAAAGAAAAAATTCAGTGATACTATTAAAACATGGTAAAGATGAGGCCCTCCCTGGTGGCGCAGTGGGTTAAAGCACAGCACTGAGAATCTAAAGCTGCCTCCGCATGGGTTCCATTCCCGACTGCCCCGGCACGGCAGACCTCTCCTGACCCGCTCGCTGCTCCCCTCAGCAGTGTACTTCGTGGATCTGCCTGTTTTATTCCCCACTCTGTCTCTGGTGAAGCCTCTCACCACCCCTGAGCCTCTGGCCTGTACCCCAGTTCTATATGCACAAATAAATCTTTAAAAAAAACAAAAACAAAAACATGGTAAAGATGAGTTTATTCATGGAGAGTAAGCTATTGATAGTTTATAGGGACCACTGTAAGGGGGAGAGCAAGAGATTGGACTCTACTTGTACTTTGCCTGGGAAAGTGGGAAGTTATAGGCCAAGAATGGGGGGCAGGGGGTGTCCATGATGGAAGATTAATCAGGGTCAAAGGGAATTTTAGTTTACCAACATAACAGAATTCTTGCTGAAGAGAGGCCAGGCAAATAAGACATCACCTGAAGGATAACTGATCAAATACGGAGAATTCGTTTCTGTTAAACTGGCTTAGCAGAGTTCTTATTGAAACTAGGTTTTACAGGAAAGTACATCGATAGGCTTGGGAGAAGGTTTAGGAGACTAAAGTCTCCTCTTTGGCTAAACAATGAATTTTTGCCACAATAGCTCCAATAAAGGTCAGCCATCCAGGGTATAGTATTATAGTCATGCTTAATCCTGGGCTACCATAAGTTTTGGTAGGAATAGCTGACACAAAAGAAAAAAAGCTGAACCCTCATTAGCAAATTAAATCCATATAGTTTTACTTGGTTCAGTAAATAGAATGTACACTGTTTTCTGATGACATCTTCAGGATGTTGGAGAACTGGATTTCGAGAATAATGATATATAATTTTGTATGTGTAAACTGTGTAGCTGAATGTTCTTGGAAGACAAGTTCCTGAATAGATAGTGTTCATCTCTTTTCATTATCTTTGTCCAATCAGGCTATCACCAGAGAGATTTCAGTAATCAAAGGTTCTAGTTCATTGTGGTTTAATTATAAAATCTTATAAACCTAAAAGAATTCCCAATTACCTACCTAAGCGATGAAATCCAAAGGTGAATCTTTTGGTTGGTGATTTTGAAGACAGCCACAAAGCAAGCAGGGTCAGTATGATGGCACTTAGATCAGTTAACATATGAAGTGCATCTGTCATAATTGCTAGGCTATTTGCAATGTATCCACCTTAGAGTAAGGGTGAGAGGGAAGAATTAAAATAATAAACATTAGCAATCAACACAAAAATATGTAACATCCCACAAAATATTTATGCTCACTGCATTTTATTTCATACTTCAGAGTATCCTGAAATTATATACAAACCATTTTTAAAGTGTGTATTTGTTTTTTGTTTTGCAGATCCATCCCTATGAACAGATTTTTTTTAGCAGTCAATCACCTTAAAAAACATTAAGAACCACTAAATTGGGGGCTAAAAATAAATTCTGTTTCAACACTTTAGCTTTTATTCAACCTATTAATCCTATCAATAGACAGTGAAATATACAGAAATATACTAGAGTGTGGGTTGACTCAATCTGGAAATGTATACCTTTCCATTATGGGGAAATTTCTTAAAAGTATTTTGTCAATGATTTCCTTCCTTCTGATTTTCTGTTTCTAAAATTTCTATTATTTGGTATTGGAATGAACACTATTTTCTTGGCTTTTCTCTAATACTAATTTCTATGTTTTTGCTCCCCTTTGTGATAGATTACTTTAACTCATCTTCTAACTTTTCTGCTGAAATTTTTTTTTCTTATGCTTTTACCAGTCAAAAGATCTTTTCTTTTACCTGAATTCCTTTTTTAAAGCAGCCTATTCTTAGCTCATGGATACATGTCCTACTCTTATCACTGGAATACTAATTATATAGAAGTACCTGGTGCAACCAATTTGGGGCCTATTTAGGATTCTCTAGTGAAATAGCTCTCAACTGAGTCCCAGATCAGAAGTATGCACATCTCCTGGGAACTTGCTAGAAATGAAAAATCTCGGGCCCTACCCCAGACCCACTTAATTAGAGACCCTGATGCAGCAACTTATATTTTAAGTTTTCCAGGTGATATTGATGTACTAATATAAACTTGGGTTGGTTTTCCCCAGTGCTTGCTTAAGATTTATTGGGCTTACTAAATCAGTTATTTCTTTACCTGTTTTCCTTCTAATTTTTCAAATTTGTGTTCTTGTTGAAACCTCTCAGGTTTCCCCCATCTGTGTGAAAGTGTATGTATACATACACACATACATACATATTCACACAGATGGATTTGTACATATGTACAAACATATGTGTATTGCACATATATGTACACACGTGTAGAAACAAATATATGTATATACTTATGTAATTATATATACATGTATTTGTAGATACTTTTTAAAGAGTATCAGTTACCTACCTAATCAGTTTAAGAAAGGCTTTAGGAAAGAGTAATATTAGATGCATGAATTCATTTGTTGTCTTGACACCTTTTTTGCATTCACTCAAGTATTTTCATTCATAACAAAAATGGAGTTGTTCATGACTCCCTTACAAAATTCAAAGGATAGTTTAGTTCTCATCTTACTATCAGTTTACACTTTTTAGCAGTTTCAACTTACTTATTTCACCTCAAAATAGTCTCTTTTTTGGATTCTGAGATACGTTTGCCCTCTGCATGACTTCTGTTAATCTAAACATAAAAATTTAGCATGAAATTTTTTATTTGGGTCTAAAGAATTGTAATTCAGGGTACACAGAAACTCAGGCAGACAATCTAAAACTTGCCCCAAGGAGGACAAAGTCATATTTTTATAGGAAAAAAAAGAGAAAGATGAGGTAAGTAGTTAGAGGAAAGAATTGATTAATGCTAAGAGATTAAATTACTTTAAGTGTACATAATTTGTTACTGAATCTCTAGAACGGATGAAGGGGAATATTTCTCTCCTCTAGCTAAAAGCTGACAATCATTTGTTTTCAAACAGTTGTTTGCATATAGTGTCTTTAAAAAATTGCTAGCTTTTGGTTCAAAGTTCTTTGGCCCAATTCAAAGAGATGAAGCAATTTCTCTGCACTGGTTCTCTGGCTTCATTTTAGAATGGCTTTACAAATGTCAACTTCTCATGCTTGTAAAGTTGGAGCTCCTCAAGATTAGCTCTCTTAAGTAATTTTTCCCCATTCCTAGGGTATAACATATGGTATGTTTACATTGATACCTCACTTTTGAACTACTGACTCATGTAATACTAATTCACTAGACATGGTTGTTATACTCAGCTGCTCAGGTGAGAAACTTCAGAATCATTCCTGACACACTGCTCTCCCACTACATCCCCATCAAACCATCCAACTTTGTCAGTGTTACCTCTAGAATGTTTCTTAATCTGTACATTTTTTCTCATTCACTCTAGTCCAAGCCACAATTTTCTTGCCTGGGCCTGTGGAATAGCTTACTTGCTTCTTGCTGCACCCTCTAGCTCATTCCCACATAGGAGCAAAAGTCATCTTAAAAACAGGTAAATTCCACCATGTCACTTTCCACTTAAAAATCTTCACTGACTCCCATTGTACAGTGATACTCAGCTTACTGATGGGATCATGCTGAGAAATGTTCCATTAGGTTATATTAGTGCTGTGCAAGTGTTATTGAGTATAATAACACAAATCTAGATGATACAGCCTACTATATACCTAGCTTATATAGTGTAGCCTGTTGTTACCACTTCATATATGCAGTTCACTGCTCTCTAGAACATAGTTAAGAAACTGTACTTAAAGCAAAAATTATGTTCTTGTTTCTATTATTAAAGACTTACTTTAAAAGAAAAAGATTTACTTATTAATGCTTACAGAACTGGGGTTCATACAGGCCAGAGGTGCAGGGGCAGTGAGAGGATTCACCAGAGACAGAGTGGGGAGCACAACAGGCAGATTGACAAAGTACACTGCTGAGAGAAGCAGTGGGAGAATCAGTAGAGGTCTGCCACACCATGTGGGTCAGCTCCCTGGTTGGGGATTGAACTTACGCTACAGTGGCTTTGGGAGCTTCATAATGCGGTGCTTTAATCCCTTGCACTACCAGAGAGAGCCCAAAATTATATTCTTTTAACAGTATCTGGTAAGACCAGCCTGATCTGGTCCCCTTACCTCTTTCCCTCTTTTGTTTACAACATTCTAGCCAAACTGGTCTTCTTTTTAGTTCCATTTAAAGAATTGAAGGGTTTTAGGGCCTTTGTATATGTTGTCTCTTCCTTGGAAAACTCCATTCCCTATTTCTGAGTAACTACTACTATTATTTTTTCAGTTTAACTTTACCTCACATGTAAGCTATGTCCAAACGGTTATTATATCTTATATTTGCTCTGTTCTTTTTCTTCATAGAATTTAAGGTCATTTGAATTCTAAATTCACTGGTATGTTTATTTAGTATCTGTCTCATTATTAGGCTAAATGGTTCAGATAGTAGGGATCATAATAATCTGTGTTCTAATGTGCCTGGAATATAGAAAGTACTCAAAAATACTTCCTTGAATGGAAGAAAAGAATAGACATTGTCAAATATCTGAGACTAAGTTAATGGCAGAGATTCAAAATGAGGTGTCCTCTTTCAAATCTTCAAAGTACTTCAATTTTTATTCCTCCATACTTCCTATAAAAAATGCTTTATTTCTAAGTACTGTTCACACTTTAACAAATGCTCTACTGTTTAATGAATAATGTTCACAAGAATATTGTTAATTTCTAGCCTAAGTATTAGCACTTCTTATTATCTAATAAAGATTTTAAGTAATAGAACTTCTGTATTGTTTAACAAAGACTTTCGTATTTGTAAATAGTATTTGAGAGGAAATACGCATTGTGGACTTAAAAACAACTTTTACTAAAGAAATTTTAAAAGTGGTGTGTCAGGACAATTATATCTTAATTTTAACTTAAGCAAAATAAACCAATTTATAGACAAATTGTGATTAATGATAAACCTCAAATATTAAATATTAACTTCAGGAACCACCAAATCCAAATGATTTAGTATTCTAGCTGTGTGAATTGAAGCAGTTTGCTGAGCCCATGCCTTCTTTGGCCATAGGTTCACTCTCTGAATTTCTTTACAACTTACACATTTATAATTCTCTACACAGTAACAATTAACTCAAAAAAATTAATGAACATCTACTTTGTGATAATCATTGTAGGTGCTGGGAATTCAGTAGAGAAGACCAACATTAAACAAGTAAATAGACAAGATAATCTCAAATGCAGAAAGTTTTTTAAGCTGGCCAGGAAATAGGGGAGGAGAGGTTTTTTTCAGTCTGTCCGAAAAGGTTTCTCAGAGCTATCTTTTGAGATGAGGCATGAAGGACAAGAAGCCAGCCAAGAGAAGATCTGGGTAAAGGCATATAGTGTTATTCATTTGTAGACCATGGAATCAATAAAGTGCCCTGGGGCCACAGTCAAAATAAAAATGAGAGTACATCACATAAAATAAAAATGTTGTTATATATGTATATTTATAACATGTGTAGGTGTGTATAATTATGTATGTATGCCATGTACAAGTCATAAAGTATATTTTTATTATAGTGAGGTCAAAAAAGAGCTTGCAAGTCACTGAGGTAGAGGGACCAGCCATTTGAAGGCCTTACAGGTAGTAAAGAGTGAGTGTAGAGAGAAAGGAAGCCAGTATAGCTGAAATGAACATGCAGAAGTAGTGAAGTGAGGTAGAAAATGTACTTTCTATATATACTCTCCAGCCAGCATGTGAAATCTAGACTGCTCTCTCTATTGTCATGATTCATCATTAAGAAACAACATGGGAGAATAATCTCCCTGCTTTCATGTCACTCTGTAAACTGTCACCAGGTGAACTAAGCAGCTAAACCACTGTGACCATGAAATTAATCTGTAAACTAAGAATGCCTTGATTTTACAGTCCATCCTCTTAGTGAGGATGCGTTACTTGAATAATTAAAAAATGAAAAATAAAACCGAGTTTATAAATCTGAAAGCCCTCCTTTCAGATCTTCCGTACAATGAAAATCTGTTAGATTAGTTAACAGTACTTAATTTTGTAAATCGCTTCGTTATAAATACAAAAAGAAATAGCATCAAGAGATAAATGCACAGAAGGAAAAACAGAGATACTGGAACATAGACCTGGCTCTTCTATTAGCTACCTAAGTATCTTCACAACTGATTTAACATCTTTTGCCCTCAGATTCCTTATTTGTGAACAAGGTGGAGCAGGTGTTCAGTAAAGTCCCTTCATAATGTAAAGTTCTATGCTTCTTAAGTAATTTTAGAATCATTTACTATTTTAAACGTTGCAAAAATTAACCTCGTGTTTAATCAGATTTTTTAAGAGGAAGTTACAAGACATAAATAAAGAGGATGTCCTTGATTTTACAGTCCATGAGCACTAGAAGAAAAAGTCATTATCTCTGAAAGTGGACTTAGGTTGATCTGCACTTTGGATCCACAAGGCCTTTCCGCATCACGACAGCCCTATCTTGATACACAACCTTTCTGAATAGAAAGTTTAAGCTTCTAATCGTGCACTAAAGCTGGACAAAGATTCTGCAGGCAAGGGAAAGTGAGTTGGTAACACAACTCACCTACAAGTTCTCCAATCATGAAAAGCAAGTAAAGAACGGCAGCAATGGTCAATCTGGTTTTCACCTTTCTCTGCTTCAGCAACTCTCTCTGTTTGCTGCAGTTGTCACAGGGGTCCACCTTCAAACTCAGCTGGCTGTTGGCCATAGGTAAGTCCTGGTCCAGTAAGGAATCGTCGTCGGCCTGGCGGGCCGGGTGCGCCCCGTTAATAGGCCTTTCCGGGGTTTCGGAACCATCGTCGGCCACCACAACTCGAAGTTTGTTAAACCGAGAAAGCCCCTCGTCCCCCACCTCGTCGGAGAAGTCAAAGGCGCTGGTGTCATTCAGAAAGAGCGGCGCATCATCCTTCCGCAGCAGAGACTTGAGGCGCTTCCACGCGCCGGCGCCGGCCCCGGCCATGGCAGAGGCTGGGCGGCCGCGGCGCGGAACGGCTCGGTGCAGGCGGACCGCCGGCGGCTCCTACTTCACCGGAGCGCCCGTTCCCGAAGGCAACGCCGCGCGTCCCTCCCCATCCTGTGGCGACCACACTCGTTATAAATCAAAGGCGCCCCGACACTGCCCGCAAGTTCCGCAGCCCGGGGCTGCGGGGTCGCAGGGCCGGCGGGGAGGCGCCGGGGCTCCGCGAGGGGGCGGCG
>NW_004567124.1:22560317-22573709 GCF_000260355.1 Condylura cristata | reverse complement strand
CCACCGCGACCCCTCTGTGCAGCCGCCATGGCCTTGGGCTCCCGGAGCCTCTGCGGGGTTGGGGTGCGGGGTGCCGTCAGCGTGACCAGCGCTGAACCAGAGTTCTCCCCGCAGCTGCTCCGCGCCCGTGGGGGGCTGGGGGGCGGGAGGGCGGGACTGTGAAAATGGCGGCCTTGGTTCCCAAGGCCCGGTCGTACTCCCCGACCTCGCGCCCGCCGCGACTCCGCGGCCCACGGCAGCCCACGGGAGCCCCCGCTTCCGAGCGCACAGCCCCGAGAGGCCTTGAAAGGGAGGGGCCGCGCGGGACACACAGGCCCGCTGCGTAGGGCTGAGGCTCCCGCGAGGGGCGGGGGCTGGGGGCGCTGGGGCTGCGTGGCCCGGTGCCCCCTCCTCTTGGGAGGGGGCGCGCTGGCGGAACCCTTAAGCTTCCCCAGGCTGGGTGCGGTTGCTGCGGGGTCTGTGGGCTAAGTAGGTGGATTCGTGAGGTCTAGCCCGGGGCTCGGCATTGCTATCCTTAGTGAGCTCCCCCCATGGAGGGCCTGGGAACCTTGGGGCGGAATCTTGTTTGCGAGTGCTCGGTAGGAAGTGAATTTCGAGCTTTTCTGGCTAAGTGAGAAGGCAGGCAGCTTTTCTCTCCTCGAGCAGCTACCTACCTGGCAAGTTGGTAAAATTTGCTGCACAGTCAGGTCAATTTGGAGAGGACGAGTCTGAATGTTTGTCAGCGTTTCTGTGCCTTGCGTATAGTTAGTATGGTTCATCAGCAAATGTGTTGTGCTCTGCGTGCCCCACTGACCTGTTCCTTTTGCCGCCGAGCTCTTTAGAATGGTATGTAAACCTGAACACAGAAGACTTAATACAGGTACTCCCTCTGTTTAACAAGGGCAAAGCTTCAAATTAAAAAGAAAAAATCAACGAGTAGTAGTTTCTGATTTAGCTCTCAATTTTAATGGCAAAATGGAATGGCAGTGAGCTTCACTGCCCTCTTTGTTCATGAGTTTTAGAGATTCTGGATTGAGTTTCTTACATGTAAAATTTAGTAGTAGTTATGTGCATTTTTTTGTTTTTAATAAGTCACTTATATCTAAACTAGGTTTAAAACTAAAGCACCAGCACTCAGGAGAACTCAGCTTGTAGATAAAGCCCCTGTCTTCTGCTTGGAGTTGGATTGTCCACAGATTCATTTATCTAATGATTATAAATGTTTTGACAACAGTCTACAGAGATTACCAAGTTTCAGGTTATCACAATAAAGTATCATGGGAAACATACTTTCCTCTGAACATTGAGATAGCACTTGGGAGTTCTTGCATATGCAGGAACAACTTTTCAGGGGAAATCCAGGACAGTTCCTCACTTATGAGAGCCCATCATGTTCCCCCAGGCTCACAGCCATAGATACAGTTTAGAAAAAGCATCAGAGATCTCATGGTTCCCAAGTCTTAGAATACTCAGTAATCAGGACAATCAGTTCTTTGTCAGTTGAGGGAAGAGAGATTACTGTGGGTTGCTTTCTTGACCCCAAATACCTTAGTCTACCTCTTTGGGAGGAGGTAAGATGTTTTAATTTCAGTTTGCCTGAAATTCTAATAATACAAATGAACTAAATACTCAGGCATGTGATTGCTCTCTTTTCAATATATAGTCTTCAAATAGGAATCCACTTAAGTGAAGGGTATATGGATGTTCTCAAAGAAAGTCAAGTAAGAGCTTGCATTGTTTTGGGTGTTTGCAATAGACTTTGCAGGGAAGAACTGCAATTTTGCACCCCACTTAGTTTTTTACTATTTTGTATCGCTGTGTACTTGGAAAGAAGGATGAGAGGACAACAAAAACTACAATATAGGGTGACTTGAAGATATGTCCACAAATTCTGTGATGTACTTCCCACAAAGAGGTGCTTAGTTGCTTTATTCTTTGTTATTGAATGTGGCCCACAATGAATAGAATGTAGCAGAAGTGACAGTGTATGAGTTATAAGACTAGGTCATAAAACATACTGCAGCTGCCTTCGTGGTTCCTCTCTTGGATTACTTGTACTGGGATAAATCAGAGCCACCATCTGAAAGCATGATGAACTCAACCCCATAGAAAGCCCCATGTATAAGGAATTAAGGCTTCCTGCCAACAGCCACATGAGTGAGTGGTGCTGGAAGTAGATCCTTCAGTATCAGTTATGCCTTCAGATGGCGGAAGCCTGGCTGCGTTGACTGAAACCTCATGAGAGCTCTCTTCCAGATGACCCACACAGACAATGAAATAATAAATGGCTATTATTTAAATATGCTAAGTTTGGGGATAGTTTGTTACCCAGCAATAGATAACTAATATACCAACTAAAATATCAATTTTATATCAGGAAAGACATTCTTATTCACTTATTACATGGACTTTTGTTCCTAGCCCTGGCCTTAGGCTGGTGACATGGTTTCTACCACTGAACATTACAATGGGCTAAATTTCTGTGAATAGCCTTGGACTGTAACCACTGTTTGTGACCTTATTTTTCTGTTTTTGGAGTTTATAACAATAGGCAAATGAACTTTTGAAATATTCATTATAATCTGAGTTGCCTGCAGTTCTGCTAGCTAGTGCTCAATATGCCATTCTTGTCAGTATGAAGAGCTTTTTTCACGTACATGGGGAAGTGGAAAACTTGCCAGGCATTTAGCCCATCTGTTACTCAGGTAACCTGTTATATACAGAGATTGTTTTACATAACAGCCAAGTTTGACCTGTCAGTTCAATTGCAAGACATAGACATAAGGCATTTTATATCAAAACCTGTTTTCTGGTTCAGATATGTGTTATAAAAAATGACAGTACCAGGTACACTGTAGAAGACCCAATTTATATTAGCTTATTTAATCCTTACAACATCACTATAAAGAAGAGAGTCAAATCATGAGTCTTGGAGTTAGACTGCTTGTGTCTGACTGAAGACTCCCCCATTTATAGCTGTATAATTTCTGGGTAGCTATTTCTTACCTATTAAATGATAATACCTGCTTCACTGGGCTGAGGTAAGAATGAAATGAGATAATACTTGTGAAGCATGTACAACTTAGCATACTTAGTTTCTAGCGCATAAGAAGTGCTCAGTTGATGCCAACTATTACTAATTTTTAAGTAGATCAAGGCTGGAAGCTGGGGAGGTTAAGTAATTTGGCCAGGGCCATGCAGCTAGCCAACACAGCAGGACTGAACTCTAAATCAGTTTGGCTTCAGAGCTCAAACTTTTAACCATTGTTCTGTCTCCATGGGTTTCTTTTTATACACAAGGGGAAAAGGTCTATAGAAAAGAACCTAGACTTATGATGTTCTGTCTCCGTGGGTTTTTTTTTATACACAAGTGGAAAAGGTCTGTAGAAAAGAACCTAGGCTTATGACTTGCTGGGAGAGATCCTTATTTCATATATCCAAGGTTTGCCAGCACCTTGAGATTTCAGTATCGTCTTGTGAGACCCCTCTTGGAAATGAAGGGGGAAAGGTTGAAAAGTTTATTAAAATCAAAATGCGCCTCTATTGACTGGCTCACATGCTGTTATGTTCTCCTTTCTGCATTGGAGCATGCCTGTAGGTGGGCCCATAGGATGATTTTGGAATGTGTTCCCATATCTTTTTTCAGGTGGTGAACCGTGTGGGTATGTATGGGCAAGGGTTGGTGCAATGCACAGCTACAGCTAGTATGATAATTTCTTTATGTGGACTGCTTTGGTAACATGGTGGCTGGAGATTTAGTTCAACTCCTCCTCCAGGGAAAGGGACGGGCCCAGAATAGAGAAGAGAACTTCCCAAGGCAAATTGCCTTCTTGGAAAGGATGTGATAAAAGAGAGACTGTGATCCAGGAACTCATCTACTTGTCAGGCAAACCAATCTGTGAGGCAAAACCTATACTCAATCAAGTTCATTGTTTTTACCTAAGTTTTTTTTTTTTTTTTTTAAGTAAGCGTTCCTGTGATTTCTCTAGTCTGGCTGAAATGACAGGGATAGGAGTTCCAGATGGAATGGGATTTTAAGGAGTATGCACACCAGCCTTGGAGTCTGGAGGCAGAGCTGGGCTCTGGGGAGGCTTGAAGATGAAGTGGAAGGCTGTTTGGGAATTGCTTTGGGTTTTATCCTGGATAAGAGCACCAAAGGAGAACTTGAAGAACCAGATTCACATACATTACTATGACGGCAATAGCAGCGTCATTCATATTAAGTAACTTCAGTTCTTGGAAACTGACTTTAAGTGAAGAGGATGTATAAGAGGAAGCCAGGTCTTCAACATCTTTGTTCAACATCAGCCTGGAATCAACAAACAATGTTGAATGAAACAATGTCTTTTGAGGACCTGTGGTACTGCATTTCTATCTGAAGCTGTTTTTGTGTCCATGTCATTTAACATTGTATTCATAGTAACAGACCTATAAATTAATACTCATGGATTAAAATATGAAGATACTTGAATCCTAGAATTTACCCATAATTAAAATTCTCTAATATAAAGAGTTCTAGTTCTTTAAACTGCTGTGTAAGGTCATTTCAAAGAAATTCTTAGTGGTGAGGTCAATCTGTCCCATAATGACTAGAGATTAGTAATACCCTAGTAGTTAATATTTATACTAGACTTATTTCAGAGAACATTACAACAATTATGAATTAGGCCAGGACAGAAATGCTACTGCAGACAAAGTAACTCTTTTTTGGTCTCTAACAACTGGTCACTTTAAACAATGGAGGTCATTGTTTAAGACCCCTTCTGGAGGGTTATTGTGAGGATTAATTAGATTAAAATCTGCAAAGTGCTTTTGAGTTTTTCTCAGAATTCCTTTATAAATAAAGATGTCATTAATTTTTTAAAAGTATCTTTATATTGGCCCTCCCAGAATAAAATGTAACAAGTTTACCTGCAATTTAACTCCCTGTATTCCTTGAAGCAAAAAATCCCAGATTGAGCCAACCTAAATTACCCTTTAATGGTTTTAAACTGGCTCCAGAGCACAAAAGACAGAATAGAATTTAATACACTAATCACAAGGATCTTGGTGTATCATTTACATAGCACAATAATGCTTCATAACCATTATGCCACACAGTAATTAGATATAAAGTACTATATTACAGCTATTACACTGACCAACAAAATTTTATTCTCTTTATATTTTAATAACTCACTTTCTACTCAGAGTAGAAAGGCAGCCTTCCTTAAATCCCAGCATTGTAAATAATTGAGTTTTTCCTGACAGCAGGTGCTGTTCATTCTGTTAATTTAATAACAGGCAACATTGTGTAGAGGGGAGAAATACTAAATCTCCTAAATCAGAGTGAGGATTACCAGGAAGAGACTGGATAGAAAGGGATTCTGGTGAGCTGTTTCTTCAGCCTTCTCCCTTTCCTCCCAGGTAGGGTTTGCTTTATGTAAGGTGGGAGATAGGTTGGGTTTTCTCAGGAAAGGAGGGAATAGATGGAGACAAGCACATGGCAGAAACAAAGAGCTTGTTTTTTGAAGGCATCATTTTCGGAATCATATGTTTATTTCTTTACAGGGCATTATCATACTTAACTCAGGATCTCTGGTAGTGACTGTACGGCAACGATTTAGGAGATAAGAGATTTTACCTTGAGGAAAATACCTTTATGTTGGATGTCAGAAAATACCTTTTTGTTGGATTCCAGTGGAGAGGCTCCAGGTTTCAGTCAATGACTCACGTTGATGGCTGATGGATGGAGATAAGGCTCCTTGCTGAGGTCTCCACAGCAGACCTCAATCCGAGTAAACTTTGCCTATGCTTTCTCTGCCCACACTTTCTTTCCTTTCACAATCCTCATTGTATGCATAGAAATGCATACAGACATTTTATAAGAAATGGAAATCTTAGACCAGAAGCTGAGGTTCCTTGGAAACCCTTTCTCAACCTCCTGACCCTAACCCTATGCCCAGTGACCAGCCCAGCCCACGTTGTCCCTTCCTTTGACCAGAAAGGAACTGTTGCAAATATTCTGAGAGGTGGGCTTGAGGTGGCGCACTCTCCTGCAGGCCCAAGTGGGAAACAGTAGGATAAGAGACTCACTATAAACCAGAAACCTGTCTGGCTGGTGACCAACTGTACTGATTTGCCTGGGACAGAAGAGATTCTCAGGACATGGTACTTTTGGTTTACTGGGATGAGTTTCCCTAGAAATGAGAGAAGATTCTGGAACCCTGATAATAACTGAGTCTTCAGTGGGCAAGGGGAAAATATTCCTTTTTAGGCCCTTTAGCACACTGGGTTTATTATTCTCAGGATGCTCCCTGGATGGTTTGTTATATTGAAGTGAAATCCATTAGAGGTATCCTAGAAGACCAGCCACACCCACTGAGGGTGGGCCACCCTAAAATACCACAACTGTATGAGAGCCCCAAGGTCTGGGTCAGTTCTTTAGCTTTGGAGATGTGGAATCTGAGGGCCAGCTGAGGGTCAGGTCAGTCTCAGAACAGCAATGTAAATTACTGTGCACGTGACACCGAGATTCTAAACCAAGTTACATTAGAGCTAGAGTAAAGGTGACTGCCAGTTTGAAATCACATTGTTTTCAGGACTTGTGGCCTCTTCTCCTCCATTTCCCTGCTGGGTTACTCTCCCTCATGGTCAGCAGCTGGCTGATTCCCATTCAGTTTTCTACCTTTTAGACTGTCAGCCTCCTTCCTTCTATCCTCGCTCCCTCACTCCCCCTTTCTCATTTCCTTTGCTTCCTTCTTCCCTTTGTGACATCTGTCCTGCCTTGTTATCACCCTTGCCCAATGAATATATCACTTGAGAGTTTATCATACATGCCAGTCATTAAGCTGGGTACAAGAGCAATAGAATTGAATAAGGCAGAGTCTAGATTGTTAACTGAAAAATGAAATCTCAAGAATAGTTGAACAAAGGCTTTATTAGATAAGGAAAGGATTCAGACCCAGGAAGCAGCCCAAACAGATCCTACTCTGTGAGAACTGTCCTAATAAATGTAAGTTTGAATTTAGTTTATACAGCCAGAAACAGTGAGACAGCGAGTAAAAGACACAAAGAGTTTAACTGTTCTAGGAGGTTCATCAGGCTCTCATTTGTCCAGCACCAAAGACATAATGATGCTAGACAAGGCACGGGGGAGGGGAGGTCTTTGTTAAATGTAGTTTATCTGAAAAGCCTGATTTACATGTTTAGGTGAAGTCAATTTCAGTATACAAGATGGACCTGTGAAGATGGTTGTTAATGAAATTCTTGAATATGATTCTAGCTGTCTTTCATCTTCCCATTTACACTTAGTACTGAGTTTTGACCTCATAGCCCAGAACATAATCTTTTTTTTTTTTAAGATTGAGTTTTTAATTTGATTTATGCATATAAGAACTGGGGTGTACGCCAGAGGTATGAGGGTGTGTGTGAGAGGAGTCATTAGAGACAGAGTGGGGAGCAGAACAGGTAGATAAACTGAAATATACTGCTAAAGGGAGCAGTAGCGAGACAGGAGAGATCTGCTGTGCCATATGTGGATCAGCTCCCTGGCGGGGATCGAACTCACGATGCAGTGGCTGTTGCTAGCTTGATAGTGCGGAGACTTATTCCTTTGTGCCACCAGGGAGGGCCCCAATCTTTACTTTATAAATATTTTGGGTATTTTTATCTCAAAGTACATTACTTTCCATTTGTTCCTGCTAAAACTCATTTGTCAGTTGCCTGCCCACACGTTCAGATTTATAGGTTGGTCTGACTAACTCAAGAATTGGCAAACTTTTCCTATAAAGGACCAGGTAATAAATAACTTGATTTTGTAGCAATAACTTGAGTTTGCCCTTTGTTAGTTGCAGTTACTCAACTCAGCCATTGTGTTATGAAAGTACCCAGAGTCAATGGGAAACAAATGAGCACTGCCGTGTTCCCATAAAACTGTATTTATAGACACGGAAATGTAGATTTCATATAACTTTCATGTGTCATAAAATATTGGTTTATTTTTTATTCTCCCTACCCCAACCATTAAAAAGTATAACAGCCCTCCCCCCCAAGCACATATAGCTTGGGGGCTGCACAGAGGTATGCGCAGGCTAGATCTGGTTCTCAGACTGGTATCTCCAGACCCTGATCTAGACCCGTTAGAAGTGTTGGAGATTTTACTCCATGCTCCCTCCTCCAGATAGTTTACAGATGTCTTAGTGAGCCCCTCTCTGGCACTGATGCCTGAGGCTCTTCCCCGGGTTCCATTATAATCTCAACTTCCCTATATGCTATTCAGGCAACAACCTTTAACCCAAGATCCTCAACTTCCCCATGTGTTGTTCAGGCAACAACCTTTAACCCAATGATCCTCATTTAGCTAGTACACAGGAACCCACCAGAATGCTCTGCTGTGGCTGCCCAAGCCTCCCAGTGTCTCCTGTTAAAATACCTTGAGCATTTTAAAATGGGAGTCTGATTGTGTCTCCACCTCGCCTTTACCTTCCGCTTAGCCACTCCTTCTGTTTGGGGCTCTGACCACATGCCTTATTTGGTATATCTTTCACTGCTTTTGCCTAGTTGTTATAGATAAACTCTAGAACCACTCTCTCCCCTGCCCCGTACCTAAATCTAGATGAGTCCAGTTGTTACATGTGATGGTGTCTCACGTTGTCTCAGACTCCCAGGGTGAACTGTGCTCCGTTCACATACCACTGTACCTTTTGCACCTGCCCCTGACCCACACATAGTAGGTGCTTAACAACATTTGCTGATTGGGGAAACCAGCATCTCAGCAGATCTTAGACTATTGGTTGGGACATTGTCTATGACCGCCACTCCCTTTACAGAGGGAACTAGGATGAATTATAAGATCTCTCTGAGCCTGTTTTCTTTCCTGTAATAAGGAGATAATAACTCCTTGTGGAGTTATTGGGTAATGGTAACTGAAGTGACATCATGCATCTGGCACATGACTTGTCCCAGTCACTGTTAGATTAATGTTAGTGCCTTTCCCTCCTTCCTCTGACTGACGTCAACTCCTTGGCTGTCTGACGCCTAAGTCCCACTTGCCCAGCTTCCCCACGTGTGCAGGTCTCCATCTTCCTGATAGAACTGTACTGTTTCCTCTGAGAAATACAGAATTAGAAATGTGATGGCCACGCCCTTCAGACATCTGTTACCATCTCTAGAACCATCACTTGCGCCCTCAGTTCCTCTCCCACTAGACTCAGCAGACCCTACCTGTTGTTTTGTTTCTGAGCCGGTCTCTCATTGCCTCACAAAACATTCCATTCTCATGAGACTTTTATTTTAGTCTCTTCTTTGGAATCCTGTCAAAGGTTTTCTTAAGGTCTATAGGAGGAGAAGGCTTAGCAGTTCTCTTTTACCTGCTACTTACTTCCTTAACAATTACATTTATTAGTTTGTCAGGCTTTCTCCTAAAATA
The DNA here is from genome assembly GCF_000260355.1 of Condylura cristata. Lineage (NCBI taxonomy): Eukaryota > Metazoa > Chordata > Mammalia > Eulipotyphla > Talpidae > Condylura > Condylura cristata. Next base: position 22,564,321 of record NW_004567124.1, on the reverse strand, counting down.
TTCCATCTTGTCATCCTTTTCTGAAGTTAATTTTATTTATGTGCTCTGCCTGCCTGCCGCACAAGGGAATCATAACTTTCCAGTTCCCTTCAGAGATTTTTAAAAATGATAAATAATCGGGTCATGAAAATTACAGTGTTTTGAATCCAGTTATGTGTCAAGCACTGTGCAGAAAGCTTGCATACATTATTTAATTTAACCCTATTAACAACCCTGCTTAGTAGGCACTGTTATGCCTATTTTGAACGTGAGCTAAATTAATGTAAACATCAACTTGTTCAAAGGTATGTAATGAAAATGTGGTAAATTAAGATCTGCATTCAGGTTTGTCCCACTCAGTGCCTGTCATCTTTTTAATATCTTTCTTATTCTTAGTGGTTGGGGATGGTGGTGGGTTGACTATGTGAGTCACCTTCTCATTTTCTGATCTCCTACGTGAGCTGCCAGTAGTTGGGCCTTGTTACATATTTTGACAAAACGCATCCTCAATATCATATGAGAGTTCCATCATACTCGGTTGAGTCTTCAAGTAGGACCTTTATATTCAAGCCACTCAGCATCTATTCTCCAAACCACTATTTCCTTCTCTTTTTTGATCATTTTTATTTATTTGTTTATTTTTGGTTTACAACGCTATGTATAATTCAGAGGTATAGGATCACTCCTCTTCAAGTATATGTTACTTACCATCAAGGCTAATGAATGTTTCCTAAGAGGCTATCTTAGTTAATTCAGGCTGCTAATAAAAAAAATGGCACACCGATGTTATATAAACAACAGAAATTTATTTCTTGCAGTTCTGGGTGCTGAGAAGTCCAAGATCAAGGCACCAGCATAGCCCTATTCTGGTGAGGACCCTGTCCCTGGTTTATATCAGTTTCCTTTCTTCTTGTTAATGCAGGATCAAGGGCACCTCTGGGATTCCCACATGTACACACTGTAAAGGGATCTGGTCATCTGTGCACACAAGGACAAAGCAGACTTTCACTGTCCAAGAACTTTAAAAGATTAGGGTGCATGGAGTGAGAAGAGAAGAAAAGATAATAGCTTCCAATAACTCATTGTAAATTATCCATCTCCTGGTGGGCAAAATGCCCAGCCACATAGGATTTGCCTAAACAGGGGATGCTGAGACCCAAAAGCTTGCCACAAGACTAAGACACCTTCTGGCAGGAACCGTAAGGAGGAGGTGAAAGGGACATTAAGTCTGGGACAGAAGGAACAAGATCAAAGTCCAAATCAAAATGACAGACACCATTGCTAGCCTCAACAGTCCTGCTCTCACCCACGTGTCTCCTTCAAGTGCCTCTGTTTGTCTCTCCTCCTCTTGCCGAAGCCCTTGAGTTGGGAGGAGGCCATTGGCTGTAATGGGAAAGTGCAGGAGAAGACTAATGAGATCTTGCACAACACACCAAGATAGAAGTGATAAGGTAGAACCAGCAGAATTTTGCCCTGATGTGGAATACCGTCTGGGTTGGTGGTACCTATGGTTTACATTTCCTTGCCCAGCACACTCTTTCCCTCATTTGCCCTTTCCAAGCCAGCATCAGTTCTACCTTGTGTGTTGAGTTCTCTGAAGCAGTAGCACCCTCTACCAGTGCCCACTTGAATTGCTATGCTGACTTTCTGTGCAGAAGGACTCTGCTTCATTGTCCCCTACTTGTGTGTGTGTTTGTGTGTGTGTGTGTGTGTGTGTACACAGTGTGTGTAGGCTTGTGCATGTGAGAAGTGAGGGGACCTAGACTGCTGTGGCTTAATTACTAAAATCTTGTTCAGATAGGGGCTTCTGGTAACTAGAAGAATTCTCTCAGTTACCTTAGTCAGTTTACAGGTATCACATCCAGAAACTTGATGTTGTTGCCTCCTGGAGAATGCGTTCATCCCCTAGCAGCCAGGTTCACAGAAACTAATAAAAGTGCAAAAGTGGAAGTGTACCTGTATCTTAGAGATTCAGAGTTAGTAAGTGGGGTTGAAATGACTTGGGTCTGGCCTTTGCTTTAGACTCTTACTTTTAAAAGTGAAGCAAGTGTGGGGAAAGATTGCTAGTGATAGGATCTGATTAATACTCTTCTTTATATAGTATGTTACTGCTACATATGAAAATTTTACTATTTTCTCTGTGTACTTGAAATTTTGCTTAATTTGAAATTTGAAAATACAAAGAAAATCACAATAACATATAGAGAAATAATATATATGTTTTGGGTGTTCACCTGAACCAAAATACAACAGGGAAAACTTCTTTGACTTAAGGCTGTGGGTACAACTGGAATCCTAGCAAGGGGAATTACTGTTGGACCAGGAGTAATGACTCCAAACTCTGGGATCATTTCTACCAGGAAGATTTGCCCCTTCTGGAACTTGACAGAGCTTTTCCTTCCTTCCCTCAGACTTGCTTGGAACACTTGGTTTTCCCTGACCTGTCCTAGCTCCATAGAAATGTGATATTCTAGGACCTAGTGTTGTGCTTTTGTAAGACTCTTTTCTATGTCTAACTCCAGAGCATCAACACACTTCTCTATTGCTGTAAATGCTGCTGTTTTGTAATGTGTCAATGTGTACCGCAAGTTTACTGTGCTATTAGCCATACAAAGTGACTTGACCGTTTGTATTTCTACATCTTTTTTTCCAAAAACAATGGATTTGAGCTCTACTTACTGAATTACAGCTCCAGTAAATCCCCACCTCCCTGAAACTACACCCAGAACATCTTTGAGTGTCTTTGAGTTTTATTGACTCATTTACAGCATCATACTTTATCCCAACAGATAACTGGTTCTTTCTTTTACATTTAACTTTTGCAGGAGTAACTCTCAGAGGATGACTTATTCTCTCTTGAAATCTTGAGGGGGCACTTCACATTTGTTTCCTACTCATCCCCACCATGTCTTAGAAGTGTCAATTATGCAGCATACAGTGCAGTTAAAGTCTAATTAACCCAAGATCACCAGGAGCAATTCGACAGTCTGGCACATTCAGACTGAGTGATGGTGTGCGTTTGGAGAACTGAGAATTGCTGCCCCTCACCAGAGAACTTAGGGCAGCACTTGAGAAACATTCAGATTCATTTGAGAACAAACTTTCCTCATATTTCTAGATATGAGTTGGTAGAAAGATCACATGTAGAGAATGAAAGCTAACTTCAAGAAATCAGTGAGGGCTCCAGAGACTTCTCTTTGAACTCTCCACATGACTCCTATTCTCTGAGATTGTGGTACTCACCCAGAACAATGTCAAATTCCCACCCATAGCAGGAGCTCTCTGGGATCTAGTTCAGAGACAGTCTCCAAGACTGAGGCCTCCCTGCCTACATGCTTCTCCCTTCACACTCCCCACCCCCATGTTATGTACTTAACTCCTGCTCTCAGCCAAGGGTGTGGTAACACCATTGCTCACACCAATGGCAGTAGGCATCTCTATTACCCCTACTTTAGGACCTCTCATCTTGGTACAACTCAGCTACTGGTTCAGGTTCCACTCCTGCTGGCACCCCATTCAATCATTTCTCTTAAGTGCTGAATCCTGACACATCAGGACACAGCATTCCTGACCTTGCAGCTGACCTGTTTCTGGACTCTCAGGCTTGTTGGCTTAGCACCAGCTCCTGGCCTGGTGAGGGCTGCTAGAGGCAAAGGCTGATACTTTTGTTATTTACAAAATGTTTTTGAAGACATGGTTTAATTAGGTGCTCTTTTGGACCTGGGAGATGGTTATTATTTCTATTTGAAGAGATAAGAAACTGGGGCACAGAAAGGTTAAATAAATGTGTTTACAGTCATAAAGTTCATTGGCAGCAGGGTGATAATGTCAACTGAGGTGTTGTAGCTCCTGAAGGAATTTGTTTCTAAATCCAAGATATTACTAAAACACTATATTCCTATAATTAAAATGTTATTTGTAGCAAGCAAGTTGTTACTGAAATATGACTCATTATTAGCTTCAGGATGAAGTTATTCAATAGCCAAATGCCATATTTAATTTTTTTTAAGATTTATTTATTTATT
>NW_004567124.1:22544862-22559137 GCF_000260355.1 Condylura cristata | reverse complement strand
AAAAGAAAAAGTTAAATGTAAAAGAAAGAACCAGTTATCTGTTGGAATAGAGTATGATGCCTGAATATGACTGCAAAGCAGATGAAAAGCCTGATTCATGTTTATTTTCATATTTTTATAAAATAAATTAACATGATATGAATACTTTGTTAGACTCATCAGATAATGGAATTCTCTTTATATGTTTATAAAAATTCTTATATTTCTTTTCTCTGCTTGGTTTTGAGTAAATGTTACCAAGTGTTTTTTGTGTTCAAACATCCCCTGCCAAATCCATATATATAACTATTTTAATTAAAAAAACAAAAACAAAAGCATGGAAGGATCTATACAAAACAGTCCAACCATGATGGATTAAAAAAAAAAAAACTCCCAAATCCACTATCTGATGACTCTAACATGGTGTCTATATCACACTTGGTAGCGCCAAACAGTGTTGGTAACTCAGTTATTTTGTGTGTGTGTGTCTGTGTTTATTGTGGAAAGAACACAACATGAAATGTATCTTCAACAAGTTTTTAATTGAACTAATATTCAAATTTGATATATTGAAATTTTATGATACCCAATTCACTGCCTGCATAATTCAATGTTTTCCATATTTTTTAAAATAAAGTTAAATTGTAAAATAACTTATGAGAACTTGGGAAATAATGTAGTAAAATGAGTGATTTTCACAAATTACAAAGATTTTGCTAATATGCAGACTGTTCATCCATCTGCATTTGAAATCTCTAATCTTTTCAACAGATTTGTTTAATTGGTAATTTTTAAATACATCTCCATTGGAGGTTAAGTGACAAACATGACATGTATGGTACTGCTGTGATTAAAAAAAACAATGTAATTTCTTGTTATCTTACTGTTCTGGATCATTAAAGCTCATAGCATTTCTAAGGTTCTGTCATGTCCAAGGAAGTAAAGCAAATATAATAGCAGGCCAATTGAGTTCACAAGTTTTCATCATACAAATGGCTGAACTTATTCATAAAGTCACTTTAACTTTGTCTACATCTTGATGTTCCTTCTCATCTCATAAGGGAATATATAGGGAATGGTACAGTTTTAAAGAAATCCTTATATGCAGGGTGGTTAGAATCTCTAATTTTGCTGAGTGATTTTTATGTCCGGAATCATTCACATAGATTATATTATGCTTTGTGTTTTTCTCAGTTTATGTGCTGTTCTATATATATGATAAATATTATCTATATCAATATCATGTATATCTACCTATATATATAAAATAGGGCATCATTTATAATTTGAAGACCAAATCATTCATTCATGAATAGTTTATCTGGACTTTGCAAGTGGTGCATTTAAAATAAATAGATTCAATTCCTAGGTCAAAGGAACCTGTCTGCTGTAGGGGGCAGAAGGAAACAAGTCTAGAAGAGAAGGAGCAGTTGTTCTGATTGAGAGGTTTGCTTAACAGAGTCTTTCATATGGGACTTAACCTTCTTGAAGAATTTTGATGACTGGAAAAGTGTATGTCAAGTTAATAAACTACCTTAGGCTTAAAGGTGCTGGATAATTCAGAGGTTCTTGTGTATTTGGATGTAGGGTATAATGGTGGGACAATAACATTTAGGGCACCGGATTATTATTTTCACTTAAGTGAGGCTGGCATCTACTGATAGTTAGAAGATAATAAAGGCAAAATGAATACAATATCCAAAAAAATCAAGGAGGATATAAGTGATTGATTCCACAGGGAGAGATAAAGAAGAAGAGATAACAAGCATTGACTGGGATGTGGAGAAAAGGGAATCCTGGTGCCCTGTTGGTGGGAACGTAAATTGGTACATCCGATATGGACAACAGTATGGAGGATTCTCCCCAAGTTGAAAATAGAACTTGTGTATGTTCCAGTGGTCCCACTTTTGGGTGTTTATCCAAAGATAATGAGGACACTAAATAAAAAATGGTTTACTGTGGCTTTTTTTTTTTTTTTACAATAACCAAGACATAGAAGCAACCTAAGTATTCATAAATGAATGGATGAAGAAATATGATATATATGCACACACAATGACACAATGTGGAAATGAAATTCTGACACATGCTACAACATATTTGAACTTTGACTATGTTATTGGAATATGCCAGTCATAAATGGACAAATATTATGATTATACTTTTTTTAAAAGATTTATTTATTTATCCATCCAGAACTGGGGTGCAGACCAAAGGTGCAGGGGCTGCGAGAGGATTCACCAGAGTCAGAGTGGGGAACAGAACAGGCAGATTGACAAAGTACACTGCTGAGGGGAGCAGCGGTGAGACGGGAGAGGTCTGCCGCGTCATGTGGTCACCTCCAGGGCAGGAATGGAACCCAGCTTCTCAGTGCTGCGCTTTAAGCCCATTGCACTATCAGGGAGGGCTTGTATGATTCCACTTGTATGAGGTACCTGCAGTAGTTAAATTCACAGAGACAGGAAGTGGAATGGTAGTTCTCAGGGGCTGCGGGGTAGGGAATTAGTTCTCCATTCTGAAGATATGGAAGATGGTGATGGTTGCACAATGATTGTGATTGTATCTATTACCACTGAGATGTACACTTAAAAATGGTTTAAATCGTAATTGTATGCAGTTTTTGATACCAGATTATTTTATAAAATTTGGCACACATAAAGATGATAAAATAAAATTGTGAAGGCTTGTGACAGCTTAGTTTCCAGAGAACTTAATTTTTGTTCCAACAATAAGGGTGGTTGCAGAAGTGACTTGAATATTAATTGTGTATTGCTTAAATACTAAACAAGATTGTATAGTAGTATGGGTTCTGGCTCAAAATTTGCTTGAAAATCTTCTTTCTGGGTAGCAGAACTAATTTGTAACTAAGTACTCTGACCTCTAATAAGTATCTAAGTATCTACGCACTTGCCAGTGGCCAGAGTTAGCTAAAGAAGGACAAGTTGTCTGAGAAAGTGGTTCGCAATCTCAGTGTACTTCTGAATCCTTCTAGGGCTTATGAACATGGATTGTTAAACTCCACCCTCAGAGTTTATGACTAGGCAGGTCTTGGGTGCAGTGGAAGAATCTGTATTTCGTGCAAGCTAGAACACTGATACTATTTTGGTATTTACTGATACTGATAGTATTTTGGCTGCAGATGGCTCCTAGTGCTGCACTTTAACCATTCTACCACCAAGGGAGGGTCCTAGAATGCTAATACTATTGTCCTACTGACTACATTTTGAGCAGTGGAGGTAGAAATTACTGAAGAGTAGGGATGTACTTCTAGGATGAAACCATAAGGTGGTAGTAGAAAGTAGAAACACTCCACTGAGAGAAAGCTAAAACTGATTTACTCTTTCTGTGGGGTTTGGGCACCTAGAAAGAGAGATTCCTGGAAAGCTTTGGATGATTATACCTTCTAGCAGGGTAAAAAAAAGGAGGCAGTCCTTAGATGGATACCTTTTAAGAAGTTCCCATTTTACCAAGAATCAAAACAGTGACCCTAAAGGAAACTGTTTTTGGAGCTCTATGTCCTATTTGAGTGTCCCCTCTCTGTGAATGTAGCTAGGCTGGCTGCTCTGCTTGTTTCCAGAAGGTTAGCCAGGAACTGTACAAACAGGTGGAGTATTGTCACCTGCTGAAATTCTTCTGAATCATCTCCAGTGCCTGGCTGGCAGAAAAGAGTGACCTGGACTCTTTCCTTTTCCCCAAGGATGGATTCTACCAACCACCCATAGAAGCTGGAACCTACACTGTGACATTCTGAACCTCAGAAACTCCATGTGGCCTCTTACCTTGACTCAGACCATGTTAATGTCTGCTCTCAGGATAGAGCTGTAGGCACTGAGTAAAGCTGGAGAAAAGAGCAAAGAAAAACACTTGCTTCGCTGACTTGCTGGAACTCAATTTCCTGGCAGGTGTCACTTTGCTCTGGGTCCTCCTGTCTCAAGAGTCCCCTGACTGTTCATTGCCCACATGGCAGCATAAACAGGGGAAGTTGGAAGAATGAAGGCAGCAGAGGTGGCTTGTTGAGCAGCCTGCACAGCCTGGCTCCATCCTGCTAAACCTGACACACCCGAGGAAGGCAAACCACCAACAGCACAGAGCAGGTAGGACTGTTTCTATTGTTTCCGTCTTTGATTCGGCTATGCCATCTCCACAGCCGGTAGATAAGTGACTTCCAACAGCCCACCCATTCTGGAACAAGGCCTGGGAGGGAATTAACCCCACCAAGTTTCCTAGTGCCTCCTTAGGCAACTCCTGGAATTGGATTGTTTTATGTTACATAATATTCCATTATGTGAATAAACTCCTGTTATCTGTTTGTTCTTGGTGGACATTTAGGTGGTTCCATCCAGCTGCAGCTGATTGGTGCTCATAACCAGCAACAATGAATGACCTTTAGCCATGTCCGCTCTCTCCTTTCTCAGGCAACAAAGTTTAATCCTTTTGTTCTCAAACCCCAGTCCTCAAACCTATATAGAACCCTAGCTCTGGCACCGCAGAAAGTCTCTCATGCCCAGAGAGCTCTCCTCAGAGCTTTCTTTCCTTGCTCTTTTGCTAATCACTAAGCTCTTACTCCTCACCTGCCCTCACTTGTGTCTCTGGAGTCCTCTTTACAGTGTTGACCAGAAGATCACAAGAATCCTTCCTGGATTTTGGAGCAGAGACCCTTGACCCATCCCTCTGATTTCCAGTGGGTGGAGCTTTGGACAGCTGCTGGTTCACCCCCAGCTTATCCACCTGTGTTGTTTAAGGGTGGCGCTGGACTGAGGGCCTTGGGCCTGCTTTTGTGTCTAGTACCATTCCATTGAATGTAGTATTTATGGATATCAGAGGTGACCAGAGGATTTAACATCTTGGGTAAATGTTTGCTTGTTGTAGGACAAAAATTTGAAAAAGTTAAATAGAAAATTTAGATGGTTTTGAAAAACAGCAGGGATTAAAAAGTTCAGATATATGTGTGTTCTAGAATGGCTATTTTGTTGGAGTCTGAAAAATCCATTGCTTATTTGGTTTTGCAGAAGAATCCAGATGGTACTACATTTACTAAAGATTAGGAATACACAGATAAAAAGGACAGTAGGATAGTCAGTGGTACCTATTCCCTATAAGCCAGGCTACAGAAGTACGAGATGCTGTTGTAAGATTGAACTTCTTGAGAGCCATGGGGGTTACAGGATTCTAAAGAAAGAGGCCAGGTAGTAGCATTAAAACCATCTGAAGCAGGGTCTCTCTGGTGGTCTGTGGGTTAGGTCTCAGTGCTGTCAACACTATTGTTCACTGCTGCAGCCTGAGTTTGATCCCACATATGGAGCAGCAGACCTCTCCTGTCTCACCTGCTTCTCCCCTCAGCAGTATATTTCAGTGGATCTCCCTGTTCTGCTCCCCACCCTGTCTCTGGCAAACCTGCTCACCCCCTGTACTTTTTGCCTACATTCCAGTTCTTCTATGCAAAATAAATAAAATAAAAAGTCCTATAGTAAAGTAACTCTGTAAAAAATCTGAAGCAAAGTGAGTGGTGCAGTTATGATAAGTAGGGAAGGTAAGGTGGCCCTCAGAAGGATGGAGGTGGTTAAGAGATAATATATTATGTATTTAAGGGCAAGATGAATAGATAATCATTAAGAGTTTTGAGTATCATTCAATCTATAAATTATAAGGAAATTGAAAATGAATGATAAGGAAAGCTGAGGGCTGCAAATCAATAAAAAGTTAATGATACAGGCCCTCCCTGGTGGTGCAGCGGGTTAAAGCACAGCCCTGAGAATCTAAAGCCACTTCTGCATGAGTTCGATCCCTGCCTGCCCGGGAGGTGACCACATAGCTTGGCAGACCTCTCCTGACCCGCCCACTGTTCCCCTCAGCAGTGTACTTCGTTGATCTGCCTGTTCTGTTCTCTACTCTGTCGCTGGTGAAGCCTCTCGCTGCCCCTGAGCCTCTGGCCTGTACACCAGTTCTGTATGCACAAATAAATAAATTAAAAAAAAAAAAGGTTAATGATACTGGATGGTAGAGGACCCTAAACTGGGCACGGCCCCTGTGCCCAAATACTTTACCGGTAACTGTCTGGGTTCTTCACCTGTATGCACAATTGTGTGACTGCTCAGGCTTAGAAATAACAATAAAGGGATTTATTTAACAAACTGGAAAAACAAGAGTAACTGAGGCCAGTAATGGACATTTACTTTACCCAAAGTCATATCCAGTACTCTCCTCACAAAGACCATTATGACGGTGTCTTCCTGCCACTGAGGATGTGCAGCTCCTCTCCCAAACAATAAACCACATGTCTAATATGGCATCTTCCTGCCTCTGCTGACCTGGGGCACACAGCAGCCAGACTCCAGGCTAGGTTCCAACTCGCAAAGACAGCACAAGACACAACAAGAGATACTCCCAGAGCTGCAGGATGCTCCAGCACAGCACCAGATGAGGGACACTCTGGACAGCAGCCACAGCCACCAAATGACCCAACAAAAGGCCTCACTGACGCAGCTAAGCCAGGCTGTAACCACAGCAAAACCAGGAACCTTTTCAGTCACTAGGCTACTTGCACAGCCTCTTCCTCTCCAAGGTTGTCTACTGAAGGCTCCAGCTTCAGTAGTTCACAGAAGTCTTCTCCAAGATCAGCCTGGTCAGGGGCTGAAATCTGCTGGCCCCTAAACTGCAGAAGCAACTCAAACCTTCAGTCCTGAAGACCACACAAACATCAGTCTCCCTCTCGCTCCCTCCCTCCCTCTTTCTCTCTTGCCCTTCCTCTCTCCTACTCCCTCTCCCCTCCCCCTTCTCTCTCCTTTTGCACCTCCTACCCCACCTTCCCTCCTTCTTTCCTTTACAGTCACTTCAATTTCCTCTCCTGGTAGCCCCTTCTTAAAATCTAATACTTTTTAGCATTTTCCCTGAACCTGTCTGTCTCTACCAGCAACCCCCTGGTGGCAAGGAGGGGGAAGCACAGCACTTGGCTTTGGTCCCTGGCTCCATTATGATTTATTGTCCTTACAGCTTCTGTATCTGGGCCAGCTTGCCAATCCAAAGCCCAGTGGGTGAAGTCTGCTGTGTCAAATATAGCTATGTCAGGGAAGATTAACTGTCTCAGATACACTACTAATCTGATGAATGAATTCTTTTCATTTCGAGAAAAAAAAAAAGCAATTTGCACTGCGAAGGGATGGCCACAGTAGAATGTATTCATCTTCTTGTCCTAGGGATATGCTAACCTTCCATGCTGCACTGTAAAAGTGATCTGGACTACCTGGAGATACAGAATAACACATTGGTTTTATTTGATTTATGGCCTCATTGTACTGGACGAGCAACAAATCACAAGTAGGTTTGATGGAGGAAGTGATAGTAAGGAGGCATCATAACACTGACTCACCCTAGGAATCTGGGGCAGAAGGGATTGGCACAGCCATTGACCCAGCTATAGAAACCAAGACCCTGGGCCCTCCCTGGTGAACCAGGGGATTAAAGCACAGCACTAAGAAGCTAAAGCCACTTCAGCATGAGTTTGAACCCTGCCCGCCCCAGAGGTGACCCACATGGCTTGGCAGACCTCTCCTGACCCACCCGCTGCTCCCCTCAGCAGTCTACTTGTCAGTCAGCCTGTTCTGCTCCCCACTCTGTCTTTGGTGAAGCCTCTTACGGCCCCTGCACCTCTGGCCTGTACCTCAGTTCTGTATGCATAAATAAATAAATCTTAAAAGAAAGAAAGAAAGAAAGAAACCAAGATCCTTAGGCAAAAGCATGAGGTCAAAGCAAATAGTAACCTGCTATAGGCTGTGTCTATTGCAAACCCAAAAGGTGAAAGATAAAGATGTGGAGATTGAGCTCTTTGTAGGATCTTCTGTCTCTTTCAGATTCTGTTCAAAGTCAACAAACCTAGGCTCACAAGGAATGAACCCATCCCAGAGAGAAGCTGTCTAAATCAGGCAATTTCTGCACTGATTGGGGGCAGCATCCACCTGAAACTATGCAGGTGCTACTTTTTACCCACTCTCTCCCTCTGCAGGGCAGTAGCCTCCTGCCTGCCCATGATCTGCACCATGCCTGTACCTCCCTCAGTGGAGGCTGCTCTCCTAAGGCCTCCTGCCTGCAACCCTGCAGGCCTCTCAGCAAGCCTGTCCCTTTCAGGGAAGCTCTTCCTGCCTATGCAAGTGTCCTTTCCTTTCCTGTCCCTTTTCTACTAAACCTGCTCTTTACATATAACTGAGTCTCTGTCTCATGGAAACTTGCCTCATGCTCTGAAAGGGGAGCTCTGGTGATGCCTTTCCCAGAGTGAACCCAAGGACCCTGCACTAACTCCAAAAATGTCATCAGGTTGATGATCCTGGAGAGATACATATGTTCCAGTGAATGAGAGATAGCCCTTATGAGGGTTCACTGGCCCATGACATCTTGTGAAGTTTTTAGAGGGCCAGTGGTCTGGGTGCAGAGGACATCACCTCTAAAGTAAAAAACAACTTACTACGATTGTACTTCCTACCAATATGAAGGAAGCATAACCTCTGGTGAGTTTTTTGCCTTCTAGAGGCAGCCACATTCTATATCCTAACTTCTTCACTGAGTAACATGAAGACTTCCTAGATAAAGCCCATGGTACAAACAGCACAGTTGCTTGTTGTGGCCTTTCTCCCATGTGGGGCCTCTGCACCTGTGTGTATGTGTGAAAGAATTAGATAAGTCCCTCATACATGACTGCCTTAAAACAATGGCCCACATCACGAGGCAGCTGGGATGCCTAGGTAGCCTTTGACTGATTGTGTACCCATAGCCTGAGGTGGTCTGGGAGTGGCTCAGAAATTACAACAAGCACCTGCACAGGAAGTTCTCCCCGTGTCCCCTCCACTTCCCCATCAAGTTGATGACCCTTTGTCTCCCCTGGACCCAGCTCCTCCTGCCATTTCACATAGTCAGTCATGCTTGTTCTGGACTGATAATGGCAAGAGGCCTGCTCACTGAGCAGCAGAGTCTTGCTTTGCAAACTTGCTTTATAATTCATGCCTCAGTGTGTCTTCAGGGATATGCTGGCATATTTCTGACCCAACAGCTTGGAACTTACTTGAATACCTGATGATGTTGGAGATATTAGTGGTACACAAGAAGACTTGTATAGTTTACTCATAAACTACACAAGCCCTATGTTCTAAAAAAAAAGGTCCATCATCTGCACAAGACCTGTTGAATATCAGCTGCTGGTAGTCTTCTGGGTCTTGACAGAAACAGAGCATCTGATTTTGCAATGCAGTGTATCCACTTGGCCAGAACTGCCCATTATGAACTGGGTCTTGTAAGTCATTAGATAAAATGGACTTAAATGCAACCCATTGTCATTTGGAAGTGGAGTGTCTGGATTGGGTACAAGTAGGATTAATGGACAGAAGTAAATTGTACACGTAGGGTTGCCTAGGTAAAAGGTAACCATAAAACTGTCCTAATAAGCATCTGACTAGAAAAACAGAAGGTTATTATGAGTATTTGACACAAAGAATTTAGTACAGGGTATTGCAACATAGAAGCTTTGAAAGAACCAAAAAAAAAAAAAAAAAAACCCAGCAGATGTTGAGGTGATCCAGGATCCAGAGATTGGCAGTGGCAGGCATTCTCCCTCCTCCTTAGTCAGTATTTCTGAGAGCTAGTGGTTGAGGTTACTTGGTGTGCCAGTTGTCAGCTTATCATCTCTCCACTATAAATTCACCCTTCATTGCCTATAAGTATAATTCTGAGATGGCCCCCTAGAACACCACCTTTCTTATGTATATGTCCTGAATAATTGCCTAAGTGTGGGTGGGACTATGAATATGATGGATTTTGCTCTCACAATTAGATTATATCGAATGAGAGAATTGAGGGGCTTTTGCAAATAATTCAAGGTCCCCATGGCTTGACCTTGACCATCTTACTATGAGGTGAGGCTGGAGGCATCAGGTGAAATAATTCACTAGGGACAGGCTGGGGAACAGAAAAGGTGACTTCACTGAGTATGGTGTTGAGAGAGTAGCAGTGGACAAGACGAAAGAGGTCATCTGCCCCTCAAATGGTTTGGGACTCCTTTTTATATCCTTTTTTCACAACTCAGGGAGTGGGTCTTTGTTGGTTGTTATGTTCTTTGTTGATTATTATCTGCTGGAACATCAAGGTTCTACCAGCCTTCTGCTTAGGCAGTGTCTGGATTCCATTTGCCCTGTTCCCACATTCCTTGGGATTCTGATTGCCCTTGGTCATGTGGGTCCATCACTTGGTTCCCATAGTGATTTTACTGGTTTTTATTTCTTATTTCCTTTATGTCACCCAACACTGTTCTCTTGAGCAAATGTACAGAGACTGTTTTAACTCTATATCCTGATGCTGAATTTAAGCTAATCAAAAGGGTGATTTTTCTGGGTGGGCCTGATCTAATTGGTGATTCCTTAAAAGGGATTGGACTCAAGAGATTCTAGGTTTGACTGTGTGTGTGTGTGTGAGAGAGAGAGAGAGAGAGAGAAAGAGGAGAGTGGCCTCTAGTTGTTAACAGTGGTTCCCTGTTGCCAGCCAACAAGAAGGCTGGGACTTCAGTGCTTGCAGAGAACTGAATTCTGCCACAACCTGAATGAACTTAGATGTGGACGTGGTCCTCCTTAGAGTCCCTGAATGATGAATCAGCAGCCAACAGCCTGATTTTAGAGGCTGTGTCTGGATTCTCCTCTTGGGAACTTGTGAGGTTCTGAGCAGAGGACCCATATAAAATGTATCATCCTTCTGACCCACAGAAGCTGGGCAATATTAATTTATGTTATTTAAGCTAATAAGTTTGTGATGATATATTATGCAGCATTAACAAAGGAAATATAGGCTTTGTAAATATTCCTCCAAGTGTCCATTAGCATGATAGTAAGCTTTGTCAGTAGAAGGCACTGGAGAGATATTACAGGGGGATGGTCCCCCACCCCCTCCATTCCTAAATGCTTCTCTCATCAGTACCCTGCAGTGTATGCTACTTTTGCAGTGGCCAGCTCCTGCCACACTCGTGGTTCCTGCACTGCCTGCTTCCTGCAGTGCCCACAGCTTCTGCAGTATCACCTAGCCAGTAGCACACATCTCTCTGTGCGCACCTTCCAGACCCTATCACTCACTAGCATGACTGCAACAAGTTACAAGGTGAGGCATCTCCCTGTGACTGGCTTCCATTGACACCACAGCAAGTTCTGCTGGGGTGGCACCGTAGCAAACTTCTCTACCATCCAGTTGGTCCAACAAAGTCTGTTTCTTAGCCTTGGTAAAGCTAGGAAGGATGGTACTTGGAAGCTCTCTGTCTTAGCCCTAGGATTGTGACTGCTCCTTATATTTGTAATTCTTTTATGTTTTAGAAGTCTCCATTTCTTACCAATTTTGCATTACTCCCAATATCTTTTATAATGAATATTTCCTTTTCTTAAACTGTTTCATTCACATTACTATCTGTGTACTCTCTTCTGATTGGACCCTGACTGATATTCTCAGACAAGACTGGAATCATGCTCTTTAGTGGGGAGCTAGGGTCAGACAAGAGAGCTATTCACTTGCTCCAGTTACTTCCTGAGGCAGAGAGGAAAGAAGGACAAAGACCTGATTTATCCTTTACTCTCCAGTTTCCCAGTCTCCTAGCCTCCAGTTTTGACCAGTGCCCCCACATTGGCCATACTCAACTAGAAGCCAACTGACACAGGAAACAGGGAACACAGGCCCCTCTGATACCAAGTGCTGTGGAATGGGTCTGAGGGCAGCTAGGACTAGCAGAATCCTACATCATTCTTCACATAAGGAATTGGTTCCACCAGGTTAAAGATAAAATATAGACAGATTATATTTATCTCCATAAGTAAATTAAATTAGCATTTCTTTTTCTTCTGGGAACATATTATGTAGGTACTCTTCCGAAACTTAAAAGGAAATACAGCATTTTAAAATCTTTAGCTCTTTATCAAAACGAGTCCTTTTCAACGTGCTCTTTCATTTAGTAAATGAAAAGCTCGGAAAAGATACTTTAAGGTGAAGGTAATCAATTTTAAAGAGCAATTTCAGAAAACAATTTAAAAGATGTTGATAAGACATTTACAGGAAGGCTAAAAACTAGGGCAATAATTTTAAAATAATTTGATCTACTGGCATGTTTTAATTGACAAAAGAACTGGAGATTCAGAATTCTTTATATTCATGACCTCATCACATTACAAAGAAATTGAATTTGTATATGTCATCTTACCATTTTGTCTGGAGAATCTGGCTACTGTTCATATTTAGCAACAGGGACACTGAAGAGAATATTCAGATTTAGCAATAGGGACACTTAGAAGAGAATATTCAGAACAAGAAATAAGGACTACTTTGGATAGCTAATGCAAATACTATTTTTAGGGATTTGGAATGAAGTGTGATTTAATATATCAGCTAATTTATGTTTTAATTTTTTATTTATATATAATTTATATAGTTCTTCATTTAAAAAAAGATTTATTTATTTATGCATACAAGAACTGGGGTGTAGGCCAGAGTTGCGGTGGGTAAGAGTATTTACCAGAGACAGAGTGGGGAGCAGAACAGACAGATGTACTGAAATACACTGCTGAGGGGAGCAGTGAGGCAGGACAGGAGAGGTGTGCTGCACCATTAGGTTCGTTCCCTGGCCGGGGATTGAGTTTGTGCTGCACTTCATTTTTACAGTATACGCTTTCTCCCTTCAGATGTGACTACATGAAATTCCCACCACCAATTCACCTGTGCACCATCACCATAGTCCCTTGTCTATCCTAGTTAATTTATTTTTTTTAAATAAATCTATTCCAAAGGAAAGCTGAAATGATTTATGCTGCCTATTACTGTAACACATAGAAAGAATAGAGCAATAATGGCTGGTAACTACTTTGATCTCTCTACAAAAATATTAACAAGCACTGATGATATTTCAAGTGATTGTCACTCAATATTATTAACATTCAGTTACTGGCAGACATCATAATGCTTAAAAAAAAAAAAGGTGAAGAAGAAAATAAGAACACTTCCCCTCCCCTAATAGAATCAGACACTGAAAGTTGAAAGCTTTCATGGTAGCAGTCTCGACATATACTTTAAGACTGGCTTCTCTAACTCTGCATTCTAGAACTTCAGTTACCATCTTAGCCAAAGGAGATTTATCCCTAAAATCCTATCGTATTGTAATAGTTTGATCTGTGCAACAGAAGTGATTATATAATAAAGCATACAGTTGCCAAGCCTTTGGATATTCATTTACATTCTTCAGCCTCTCTTATCTCATCAGGGGAGACTATTTAAGAAACCAAAATGAGGGCTACATAACTTTTAAAAATCTCTAAAGTCTATTAAAGAAATCAAATTAAGGTTGTAAATATATGTAACCAAGACATGAGTAACAGAAGTAGCAATACTTCTGGTACATGAAAATTTAGTTAGGGTCTGCTTTTTTTTTTTTTTTTTCAGTGTTGCTTTACAGAGTACAGATTCTTTTCATTGTTTCATTGAGTGGTTCATTCTTACAAAAACTATGTCAAGTAATGGGTCTGGTATTATTATCACCCTGTGTCTTTAACTGAAGAAAAAACACAGGCTCTGAGAGATTAAGTAACTTGACTAATATAACTAATAAAGGTAACATTGGTTGCTTTTTAAAAAAAAATTATTTATTCATACTGAGCTTAGGTACAGGTCAGAGGTGCAGGGGCAGTGAGAAGATTCACCAGAGACAGAGTGGGGAGAAGAATAGGCCAACTGACGAAGCACACTGCTGAGGGGAACAGTGGGCAGGTCAGGAGAGGTCTGCCGTGCCTTGTGGGTCACCTCCCAGGTGGGGGTCGAACTCATGTTGAAATGGTTTTGGCTTCTTAGTGCTGTGCTTTAACCCACTGCATCACCAGGGAGGGCCCACATCGGTTGCTTTGGTTAGCCGATTTCTTTCCTCCTTTGGTAACAGGATTCTAATTTTCTTTTAAGGAACTACCCCTATGCCTTTCCATAACTCTTAGCAAACTGTTAATAATGGGCTCTGCCTTTTTCTGTTTTATGTGACCCACACTGGCATATCAGAACCTTGTATAACCCATGAGTGCAGCGACTAGAATATAAAGGTAGGTATGTTATTCAAGTAATGTGTGGGTTTAAAAAAAAAAAAAAGATTGAATCTAGGAGTGAGTTGGCTTCACTTGAGACTAGTGAGAACTATAAGAACCTGGAGATATATACCTGCCTTACTGAGAACTGTTGGAGTGAAAACAACTTAGAAGAAATCCAGAAGTTGTGGGGGGAAGGGGAGAGAGAGAGAGAACTATATCTATATCTA
>NW_004567124.1:22541628-22544377 GCF_000260355.1 Condylura cristata | reverse complement strand
TAGGGGTGGTGAGGGAGACAGAGTGGGGAGCAGAATATATGTATATATTCATAATGTAATTTGAGGAAATAGATATCTTGGAATCCAGATCAACTCTTAGATTTTCAAGTTTTAAGTGAATCAGTAAATTCCTTGCTTTGTTTAAAAAGGTTTGGATTTCTCACTGGCAACCTAAAAATCCCATTACAGTTAATGAATATCTTAACCTTGATTGAAGCATGTCTTTTGACATCAAATCCTTTGCTGTTTTCACTGCTGCATATGCCAGAAAGGTGTCCCCACCATAAATAGCAAAACTGAACAGATACTTTTTGGGAAACTTGAGAACCTGCCCTCTTTTCATTGTCCTAGATTTCTTTCAAGATTTAATAAAAATAAAATTATCAAGGGAATGAAAGGAGAACCCACAGATTGCCAAAACTAACAATAATATTTAATAGAAACACTAGATGAAAGACTGTTATCTCAAATATAAAAGAACTCTCAAAACTCAATAATAAGGAACAGCTTGATTTTAAAATGAGCAGAAACTTTTGCACAACACAAACCATCAACAAAGTAAAAAGCAAACTATGGAAAAGGAAAACAACTTGCAAGCCACATATCTGATACAGGGCTAATATCCATGTGTAAAGAAGTAGAAGTCTTAAAACCCAATAGCAAAAAGAAACTAACCCAATTAAAACATGGGCAAAGGACCTGAATAGACATTTTTTTCAAAGAAGATGCTTGGAACACCAATAAGTATATGAAATGTGCCCAACATCAGTAGTTACTAGAGAGATGCAAACTATAACCACAATAAGATATTAGCTTATGCCATTATCAGAAAGATAAACAATAAAAATGTGGAGAAAAGGGAACACTTATGTACTGTTGGTAAGATTGTATGTTGGTTCAGCTCCTATGGAAAACAGTGTGACTCCTCAAAATATTAAAGAATAGAACTGCCATATGAAAGCAACCTAAGTGTCTAAGTAAATGGATTAAGGAGTTGTGATATGTGAACTCATGTGCATGTGTGTCACATACCTACAAAACTTCCCCCCACTCCCACACAGAAAAATATATCAATAAATCAGCCACAAAAAAGGGAGATTTTACCACTTGTGATAATCTGGATGGACCTTGAAGACATTTTGCTAAGTGAAGTGAAAGGTAGACAAATACTGCATGATTTGACTTATATGTGGAGTATAAGAAAAATCAAGCAAAAGAACCATATCATACTCAGAAAAAACTAAAGATGCTTGTTACTAGAGGCAAAGGGATGGAGATGGGAGCTAAAAGAACATAATCAAAAGGTACAAACTTTCACAATATTAGGGATGTATTATAGGTAACTCTGCTACATAATATATGAGAATGTTGATAGGACATCCTAAGAGCTCTTATCCCAAGGAGAAAATTTATTTCCTTTTTATTTTTCTTTTGATTGTGTATATATGAAAAGACGGATTGTAGCTGAATTTTTTTTTTTGCTAGTCATTTCACAAAGTATGCAAATCAAGCCATTATTCTGTATACCTTAAACTAATTCTGTGTTGTATGTCAGCTGTTGGCCTCTCTGTGAACCAGTGTGTACAGGGTTTGGGAGAAGCATTCCTGCATGACTGCCCTAAGACAATGAACCACATCACGAGGCAAGCTAGGGGGTGCCTAGGTAGCCATTACAGTGATTGTGTGGTGATGGTCTCAGGTGATCTGGGAATAGCTCAGTATGCATCAAGTACATAGCACTATTTGCACAGGAAGTCCTCTTTGTAAGTATGGTCACCCTGATACTTCCCATTCCATGTATTTGGTCAACATGTCCCTTCCTGTTCCCCTTAAAAAAAATGATTACCCTTCTTCTCTATTTGATCTTATTCCTCATGCTTTTGTCAAATAATTAATCATGCTTGCTTGTTACTGCTAATAAATAGTAAGAGGGCCTCTCACTGAGCAGCCGTCTTGCCTTGCAAACCTGCTCTGTGATTGGTCTCTCTCAGCGTGCTCTTGATACAGCAAACTATTTCTCAATAAAAAAACTAGGAAAAAGATCAACATTTCAATGAAAAATTACTGAAGCAGTTGAGGAAGAAGGATCTTTTTTTTTTTGTGGCTTCTTCTGAAAAGACTAGGTTTGGCAACAAAAGGGAAAAAATAGTAAATTGGACTTCATGTGGAAAAAAGGGGAGGGGCAAAGATTGAACAGACAGTTCACCAAAGAAGGTACAGAGAAGGCAAATAAGGATATGAAAATACATGCTATATCACATGTTACCATGAAATACAAATTAAAACAACTATGAGATACCGCTATAGACCTATTGGTACAGAAATGGAGCAACGGTTGAGAATGCAGAAATGCAGATCCACTTTGA
Organism: Condylura cristata; assembly: GCF_000260355.1. Classification (NCBI taxonomy): domain Eukaryota; kingdom Metazoa; phylum Chordata; class Mammalia; order Eulipotyphla; family Talpidae; genus Condylura; species Condylura cristata. Next base: position 22,542,011 of record NW_004567124.1, on the reverse strand, counting down.
AATAAAGTCTGGTGGTTTCTTACAAAACTAAACATTACTGTTGCCATGTGATCCAACAATTATGCTTCTTGGTCTTTACCAAAGGAGATGAAAACTTATATCCACGCAAACATTTGCATGGATGTCTAAAGCAGCTTTATTCATAATTAATAATCCTTCTTTATCGGGGGGAGAGTAAATAAACTGTAGTACATCAGACAATGGAATTTGACCCTGTGCTCCCTGCCAACCACCAAAAAAAAAAAAGCCATCAGGTCACAAAAAGATATGGAGAAATGTTAAGTCACATTACTAAATGGAATAAGCCGATATAAAAGACTCCATACTGTATGATTACAAATATATGCCATTCTGGAAAAGGCAAAACCATAGGTGAAAAGATC
>NW_004567124.1:22525589-22541008 GCF_000260355.1 Condylura cristata | reverse complement strand
CTGCTGCCCGCTGCTCCCCTCAGCAGTGTGCTTTGTCGATCTGCCTGTTCTGCTCCCCGCTCTGTCTCTGGTGAATTCTCTTACTGCCCCTGCACCTCTGGCCTGTATCCCAGTCCTGTATGCATAAATAAATCTTTTTTTAAATTGCCTGAGAAATGTCATTTTAGATGGGTTAACCATAGGCACAATGGCAAAATGTTTGGATCAACTTTCCTGATTTTTTACATTCAATTCTCTTCCTTCCTTTTTATTATTTCTTAGTCCTACTTATTATCTTGCAGCACATCACCTTATATGAGTATGGTGGAGTTTTCAACATGTTAGTTCATTAGATGCATAAGGTCATGAGCTGTAATATCATCTGTGCACTTTTATTTTTCTCATCTTTTTCTCCTCAGCCCTACATCTTCCTCATTCAAATCTCTTTTGCCCTTTCTCCACTGTTCTTCTTAGGTTTTTGAAAAAGGATGAATCAGAAGTAGGGAAGGAAGGAAACAAGCCCCGTGAGAGAAGTAGTTCACACTGGGAGATTTTGCCCAATATTAGCTTATTCTAACAATAGGCTGTTCTGATCAATAAAAGGGATAGAAGGTATTTGCATATTAACGCTTTTTCTTTACTGGTGTCTCCTACCTGCCTACTTGCTCTCAATTAGCAAAATAAGTCCAAAGACTTCAGCTTCTTTTAGCTATAAAGATATATAGTGTTTAACTCTTCCTGGGTATTGTTTCTTCATATTAACTTCTTCAGTGTTCTATGAAGATTTTACGTTAGCCTATCTCCTAAATTCTGTTAATCTAAAAGAACATACCACATCTTTCTCCCTCCATTAATTTTTTTTAGTGACTCCTTAATCATTGTTATGCTTGTCTTTTCCAAAATATAGCACTTCTAGGTCCTTGAGCCTGAAGAATACTTTTGCTACTTAGTGTGTGTGTGCGTTTTCCTGTTGAAAGGCTTTACTATTTTTTTTTTTGTTGTTGTTGTTCTGTATATCATGTTTTTTTCCTGTCCTTCAAGGTATGGCTTAAGTTCATTTCCTCTCGTAAGTTTTTAAATTTCTCTAGTTACTTTCCAGTTGTGTACTGCACCACTGCACATCTGTGGTAGGCCAAGTAATGGCCCTCAAAGATGTCCATTTTTAATTCCCCAGAATCTGTGAATGTCAGAAGGAACTCTGTGGATGTGGTTAAATTAAGGAACTTGCGGTAGGGATTATCCTGGGTTATGCTGGTGGACTCAGCATAATCATAAGATCCCCTTTAGGAAGGGAGGCAGGAGCATCAGAGATGGAAAGAAGGCGATGTGACAGTGGAAGCAGGGGGAAGAAAGGCAGTGTGAGCACCATGTGGATAATGAGCTACATAATGCCAGTGACTTCTTGGAGCTGGAAAAGGCAAGAAGTGAGTTATTCCTAGAGGCTGCCAACACCTTGATGTTAGCCCAGTGAAAGCGATTTGGGATTTTGACTTCTAGAACCGTGAGATAATAAATCTGTGTTGTTTTAAGCTTTGGGTTTTGTGGTAGTATGTTACAGGAAGCATAGGAAACTTCCTTACATCCTTTGAAATCCTCTAGGTCAGTTCCATATCATTTAGCAGATTGTTGTTATGCTCATTAACTCTTTGCAAAATGATAGAATGTGCGTTCCTGGTGGACAGGAACCAGAATTTTTACCTTTCTCTCTATTTTTAACCACCCTGCAGAGTCTATTTAATCTATTTACTCTTAGCTATTTAGAGGTGATTATAACTTTGGTGCACAAAAGAAAATGGTCAACCCTAATGGGGATATTACAGGCATTTTGAAATATAAATGTCTCTCAACAAACTGTTTATTTCCTTGGCATCAAATTCCAATCTTTTGGCCCTCCCTGGTGGCGCAGTGGGTTAAAGCACAGCACTAAGTTCTAAGCTAAAGCCACTTCCATATGATTTTGATCCCTGCCTGCCCTGGAGGTGACCACATGGCCCGGCAGACCTCTCCTGACCTGCCTGCTGCTCCCCTCAGCAGTGTACTTCGTTATCTGCCTGTTCTGCTCCCCACTCTGTCTCCAGTGAGTCCTCTCACTGCCCCTCTACCTCTGGCCTATATCCCAGTTCTGTATGCATAAATGAATAAATCTTAAAAAAAAAAATTCCAACCTTTTGTTTTCAAGGTCTGTGTCACGTGCAGTCCTAGGTACACTGAACCTGTTTACTAGAGACTGTAAGACAAGGGTGCTCAACACACATTTGGTGCATTAAGCTGAAATCTGGGGGAGGTGACGGGGGTAAAGATGGAAAAGGAGAGAAAAGCAAGAAAGTCCTTGTCTGTTTAGCTGACTGATTTTTGTCACATTAGTGTGGAAAAAGAACATTTCTCAAATTTTCATGAGCAAAATGAGGAAAAACAGTAAAACTAGGAAAGCTGTGAGTTTAATTTCAGTTTTTAAATTCAATGTAACCAGTATTTTAAAATCCATGTTAATACTATGTTAAGAGATAAAGAGATTTATGGGTTACCCACAGGACATGGGTCTAAATGGCCTAAAGGACCTTAGTATTTAGTAGGAAGATAATAGTAACAATCAGCTAAAGCTAGCAGACAATTCGTTAAGTTCCATGTTATGTGAGTCAGTCTTTGGAAATTTTAGACATTTGGTACTAGGGGCTATAGAACCAAGACTTCATTTAGCAAATATTTATTGAAAACCTCTTATGATCTTGTAACAGGGTGGTCCCCAGAGAAAGGGGATGTTCCAGGTTACCTGCCCCACCCAGAGGTAGGGTGGAACTGAGAAAGGAGGGAAGAGAATGAATCTGAGAAGGAAGCAGGATGGAGAGCCAGAGGAGACCTGAGGAAGCCACATGGAACAAAGGGAAACATATGAAGAAACCGTGTTTATTTCTTGGCCCTGGACAGGTTAAAACAGACGTGGCAGAGAGGCTCGTGGGGGGGGGTGGTGGTGGTGGTTGTTGACTATGGCAGTGTTTATATTGATTTTGATTTTTCTCTTTTCCTCCCAGACTTGTCTCTCCATTTTTGACGCTTTTCTATGGGTCCCAGCCAGAAGGTGCTTTAGTTTTGTGGCAGGCTTCAGGCCTTGCTTTGGGCCAATCCCTTTTGGGTTGACGTTTACCCACGAGGGGATGGGTAACTTCAGGTGTTTGATTTAGAAATTATATTGTCTTTTGTATTGTATACTTGTTACAGGGCACCCCAATATGGATTAGGTTGCCTGTCTGTGGGTCTTCACCTGCGTGCTTACGATTCAATCGTATTATGGACACACTCAAAAAGGTTAAATAATGGATTTATTTATAAGGAGAAAGGTAAAGGAATAACCCAGGGAAAAAGGGAGAGAAATACAAGTTAACTAGAATGTCCTACCAGTTCTGCTGACTTGGACTCCACCAGCACGCTGAAAACTGATCGAGAACCAAAACATCAGCCTCGAACCACCAGGCCAAAAGACCCCCAGAGCCCACAGGTCAGGTTTTATTCCAACCTGGCTGCTCAGCTCTGCCCTCAAGTCCCAGCGTGCTTCTCCTTGTTACTGATGGGATTAGTAGTTCCAGTATCTGGAGTGGGGGCGGAGTCCATGAAACCTGTACCTGTTACATACTCACTGTATTAAAGTTCCTTTTCATTAAAGTCTTATGTGTTTTGTCTTCATATGGCAGATGGCAGAATTTATTTAGAGCAGGCAGGTTTGGGGGTTCAGAGGTGCCTCTCTCCCTGCCCTGTAACAATCTCTGTAAGAATTTAAGCTTGTAACCCAACAAAGGAAAGTTAAAGAAATAACTGGTACAAGATTGTATTAAATGATCAACAGCAGGATGATGCTTTTGTCACTCAGAAAGAATTATTACTGTATCTTCTGAATAAAAAGGGAGATTGTAAATGATTTAAGGCTGAGACTTGAAAAATGGGCAAGACCTTGAAAAGAATAGAATATCCCAGGCTGAAGGATGAGCATAGTTTGAGGAATATGGTTGGGTGCAACAAGGGAAATTTGAAGGCACATTACTTTTCCATTGCTGTGGTTAATGATGTTGTTTTTTGAATTCGGGGTCCTAGGGTTCACTCTGGGAAGGGTTTCACCAGAGCTTCCCTTTCAGCAGCACATGACTAGATTCTTCACGAGACAAGACTCAGCTATATTTAAAGAGGAAGTTTATTAGAAAGAGACAGGAGAGGAAAAGACACTTGCATATTGGGCAGGAAGATCTGCCTGGAGAGGGACAGGTTTACAGAGAGAGAGACCTTCATGGTTGCAGGCAGGCGGTCTTAGTGTTGGAGCAGCTGGAAGAAAGCAGTCAGGCAACGTGGAGACAGAGATTCAAGATTAATTTGGGCTTCGGAATACCAGCCAGCCAGGACCAACACCCTCTAGAGAGTGTGGCCCCGAGCAGTTATAGAAACCAGTTTGTATATACTACAGGCAAGGAAACAAAACTTAGTTATTACAGAGATAACATTCTTGCAGTGGGCCCTAGGATCCTATGATCTGATCATATGATCCATATCCTGGTCCTGTTGAAGACAGTAATCAATTTAATTAATTTTACAAGTTTTCTTCCTCTTACAGCAAAGTTACTTGGGGAATTTCCTATCTCAGCAAGCAGCAAGCAGGCTACAGAAGCAGAAAAGGCAGTTAGCACAAAATGGCGTTAGCTTGGTTCAATACAGGTCCAACATTAGGAGAGTGGCCTCTGCTGAGGGAGATCAGTGCAGAGAAGTCCTGCATGGTACAGGTCATAGACAGGCTGGGGGCCATGGGGAGGCAGGAGACTGCTGCCCGCAGAGGGAGAGTGGGTAGAAGCACCTGCATAGGCACAGGTCTCAGAGGTGGTGGCCCCATGCTGGTGGAGAGATGGCCCTGACATAGACTCCTTCTCTCTGGGAGGGGCTCACTCCTTGTGAGCCTAGGTTTGTTGACTTTGAATAGAATCTGAGGGGACCAGAGATTCTCTAGGGAGCTTCATCTCCATCTCCGTGTCCTAATCTTCCCCTGGGTGCCAGGCATCCTGGCTTTGGTGCCTGAGGATCTTGATTTTATGGCTGTGTCAACTGCTGCCCTAGCCCCTTCTACCTATCCCCTTTGTGTGACTCAGTCTTGTGATACCTCCCCTGCATTCCTTCCTCCATCAGTAATGAATAATGAGCTGCCATACTTTTAAGCTATACATTTTTACTATCTTATAATTCTGTAGGTCAAGTTCCAACACAAATCTCATCGGGATTAATTTACCACCTTGACAAGGCTGTGGTCCATTCTAAAAGCTCTAGGATGATGCCTTTCCTTGTTGTTTTCTAGCTTCTAGAGGTCACCACAGTCCTGACTAGTGCCCCCACCTTTCTTTTTTATTTCTAAAACCAGCAATGTTGCATCTGTGTAATCATTCTGTCACAGTCACATCTCTCTCTTCACTCAACTTTTCTGCTTTTTTCAGATTTGAAGGCCCCTGTAATGACAATGACCCCACTCAATCCAGGCCAGTCTATGTTAAGATTGTGAGCCACCTAAATTGCCCTTTGAAGTGAAACTGAACATATTTACAGGGTTTTGGGAATAAGGAGATCTTAGGGAGTAGGGTGGGTATTCAGCCTACCAGGTAGCAAAGAAGAGTTAATCTAAGGAAGAAAGAAGAAGAGAAAGAGGTGTGGATGCATTGGTAAGGGCAATGGGGAGCAGGCAGACTTTTTGAGACCTTGACATATATTCTCATTTTTAAAACGTTTTAACTGGAGCATAGAAAGCTGTTTCGACAGACAGTTTTGGGGAGCAACATAAGGCCGCTATTATAGTGGAGTTGAGAAGGTCTGAGACAGGGAGCACATAGCTAATTCTTTTTAATTGTCGTGTGCCTGCCTTTTTAACTGTGGGTCATGCCTGTTGACAGTACTGCATCCCTGTGCCTCCAGTCGTCTTTCTGGTTTTAATGTTTTCCTCTCAAAACTCACGACATCTATCCACAGGATCTCAGGAAGGGCAGTTTCTGGTACTTTGGCTGAATTTGTTACATAGATGCTATCACCCAGGACTTAAATCATTCACCTACAATCAAAGATTAGAGACCAGAATCGTGGCAAACCCTCAACTAGCAAGGCTGAATGAGGCTCAGAAAGTAGAATACTGAAATTTTAAGTAGTCCAAGTCAGGGAAATCATGCAGTCCTGTTCCTAAGTGGTTTCTTTAACACCCCCACAAAACTAGAAAGCTCAGCCAGGCCAGCGAGAACAAAGGCTGACTGCTCGCCCGGACCCGGACCCGGCTCCGAGCGCTCCCCGTCCGCCGCTTCCAGTCCCGCCTCCCCCCTCCCCTCCCCCGCCACCGCATTCGGGTCGCAGGCACGCGACCTCAGCGTAGCCCAAGCTACTGCTTCGGCGTCGTCGACCCACAGATACGTCAGTGCAGAATCCGCGGCGCGCCGGGAGCGTCGGAGGGGTGAGGAGGTGGTGGGCGGAGCAGAAAACTGGGAAGTGGGCTCGAGATCACGTGCGACGAGCCCCACTCTTCCGGTCCGTCACTTCCGCGTGCGACTGCCGCTGCTGTCCGGCCCAGAGCTGGGCTCGTTAGGTGCTTTCTTCTGACCCCTTACGGTCCGCACGACGGCCCTTCCCGGGTCCGGGCGGGAGGGACATGAGTGTCTCGCGGCCGCCGTCTCCCAAGGGGGCCCTGGCCGGGTCACCCGACGGCCGGGCAGTCGGGGAGCAGACGCCGGGTACGTGACCCTAGGCCGAGTCGGGGGGCTGGTCTCCGGCGCTGCCCCGAGGGAATAAACCTAGGAGCAGCTCCGGCGCCGGCGCGGAAGTGGGCAACCGCGTTGGCCTGTTTCCAAGCGCGACAGGCGGGAAAGGAGGTCTGAAAGGGAAGCGGTGTTTGGGGCGCTGTTGGAGGCTTTCTGAGGAGTTTGTGTGTTGGCACCTGCACATCGTTGATTATTTCTCCTACGTTAGTGATTGAGGGTGAATTTGTCAGAAAGTTGATTGGTCACTGGTCATTCAGATAATTGGTGTGTCCAGTATGAGTGACCAGTAACTTGGGAAATCCCGTCGTGCCTGTTGACAGTACTGCATCCCTGTGCCTCCAGTTCTTTCTCAACCCCAGTTGTAGATGCAAGTTAAGACCTAAAGCATTCATCGAATGATTTACTTGCTATGTATCTAGAATGGACTATTACTGCACCGTCTTTTGGAGAATTGAGAAAACCGTCACACAAAGCAGTTTCTATTTTCTGTACTTCAAATGAAGACGTGCCTTAGATAAGAAAAGCTGCACTGCGTTGGAAGTACCCTTTCTTTTACTTCCTGTTCCAGAAATACAGGGTTTACCTCAAAATACTACTGTAAATGATCTCCCCCTTTTCATATCCTCATAAATTGCTCTGTAAATAGAATTTCCTTGTATGTCTGTGCAGTTTGGGCCCCTCTCTTAATTCTTACTTGCTCTTCCATCTGCTTGCAGATTATTTTGAATTGGTTGTTTTGCACTACTCTCACATAGAACAGGTATACAAATAGACCAGACATCTGATCCTGAATAGTGCTAAGTCAGTTTCACTTGAAATTTTGGAATTATTCTTGACTCTTCTCTTGCTTCCTATTTCTTTTTAGTCTAAAGAATTCTACTACATGAATTTCATCTCCTCTTCTTATTTTCACTGTTACAACAATTGTAAGGCTATCCTCCCATCCAGTCTTTTACTCTGGCACAGCTGCCTCACTGCTGTCCTATCACGGACCCTAAGATAAAGTTCCAATTGTGTTGCTTCCTTGACTAGATACTCTGATGGCTTGTTACTGCTTAGTAAGCAAAGGTCCAAACCCATTAGCTTGGCATTCAGGAGTTCTCATAGTTTGACCAGATGGTCTTATACCTCACTAATAATTTGCTCTTGTTCTAGACACCCCAAGTTACCTTCTCTTTCCAGACTAATCCTCTATTTCTACTTTTCTACTACTGTTTTCTTTACCCCTATTAAATTCCTTTCATTCCAGTCTTAAAACTCTTAAACATGGAAATAGTAATGCTTACAAATTGCTGGAGGGGACTGCATATCTGTGCAGTCTTTTAGGAAGGTAGCTTTGCATGTTAGGAAGTGCCAGATCTTGGTGTCAGCAGATTAGGTTTCTGGTGAGGAACCTCTTCCTCTCGAACATGGATGTTTTCTGTCAGTGCCTGACTTGTAGAGGGAGAGCACTCTTGGTTTCTCTCCCCCTTTTTTTTTAAAGATGCTAATCTCATCATGGGGATTCTCCCTCATGACCTCAGCTAATACGCCATACGCCACCTCCAAAGCTTACCTTGAGGGTTGGGCCTTCACTGTATGAATTTGGGGGAGAGGGACAGGATACAAACATTCAATTCATAATGGGCTAGTTAAATGAAATATGGTAAAATTCTGTTCTGTTGAAAATGCAGTAGATCCAGGTAGATATGGACAAATAGCTAGGATATTTAAGGGAAAAGTTACAGAACAGTATGAATATTAGTTATGCGATTAAAAACAGGATTTATGCATAGGTGTGAAAAGACATTTTTTATGGTACCTCCCTTCCCCTGAGGTTACGTAAGAAACTCCAGAATGATTTATGGAGTAAGAAAATGAGAAAGGAATATTTTTCCTTTCAGCTTATGCTTGCCCACCCCCTTTTGTATTTTAAATTTTTATAATTAGTAAGTCTTAAGAGAAAATGAAAAGTCCATTCACTTTTGAAGCCACAGCTTAAATGTGCACACTTCCTTAAGGAATTGTTATTAGGCTTCCCTGATAAAAATGATCGTCCTTGTATCTCTAATGGTGCTTTTCACATTCTCTGCTTCCCTTGTATTGAGCAGTTTTAGGGGAGTTCCTAATTTATTGTAACCTCAGAATCTAGTGTGTATACACACACACACACACACAGCAGGTATGTCTTGTATGGCTAGGGTAGGGACTTTTTCCTTACTCTTCCATATAAAGTATCTTGACTTTAGTAACTAAATGTAGATACTTGTGTAGCTAGACTCTTCTAAAATTAGCCAGCAGACTGGGATTGTTCTTTATAAAGTGGGCCTGTGAGTTAAAATTTATGTAAATGATAAAAGAGCTGTCTTAGTTGTTATTCTTTATACGTCATTGCATCATTATTTGGGTTTTATGTTTATTCGAAATATTCATTTTTGATATTTTCCTAGAGTAGCTGTTATTTGTACTGTTTAACCAAATCTTAAGCAACAGCATTAATTCTCAGATATAATCTGTTCACATCTATAGATGTTCCACTTTTCACATTACATTTTTACTTCACTTACGGAGTGTTTCTAGTTCTGTCTTACCTGTTTGGCTGTTGCCTGGCAATTTTGAGAACTCCAAAGTTTGTTAATATGTTTCTCAGGACCCAGGTAAAAATTATACTATTTTATTTTGATTGCTGCAAGTTTGAATGTGACAGCATCTTGTTTTCCTTAATCTTGTCAAAATTTATATTTGTGGTAAAAACTGTATATACTTGCAATCCACTCTACGCAATATGTCCCAATAAGTATAGTATACATAATGATCTAACTTGATGTCATTGATTATTACCAGATGATGATTGAAGAGAACTGTGTCAGAGTTTAATATTAGCTTTTAAAAAGAATGCTTTTTAGATTTCAGTAGTAATAATTGACCATCTCACTTTTTTCTCATTCTAATCCAGTAATTCTAAAATCTTACAAACCATTAATTGAACTCTGTCTAGAAATTGTTTTGTGTTTTTTTCTGGTAGTTTAAGGAGTGATTGATGGGTATTTGTTTTAGACATTTTTGTATGCCTGGCACAATGCTTATACTATTATTATTCAAAGAAAAAGTGTGAGGAATAGTTCCTGGCCTCTCATCTGGATTACACACAAGACAGTTATACAGTATTTTCCAAGGTAAATTAAAGTGTTGGATCTCAAGAGAACAGAGATTCCTAGACAACCCTCTCCTCCTCTCTAACAAATGTTATACCCTACTTTTAACATGTAAGTAGTATATCAAACTTTGTAAAATATTGGCCCATATTCTACCATAGAACTAAGAAATACATTTTTTAAGCATTACATTTTAGAAAAATATATAATATTTCAAATTTTCATGCTTTTGAAAATTTGCTTTTATTCATTCATTTCCTCAATTTTATGCTTCAGACATTTTCAGTCACTGAAAACTTGTAGCACTATTTATAATAGGTAAGACTTGGGAACAACCCAAATGTCCAAAATTAGATGATTGGATCAAGATGTGGTATATATAAACAATGGAATATTTATTTAGCAATCAAAAAAGATAAACTCATGCCATTCAGGGCAACATGGATGAAGATAGAAGGGACTATGCTCAGTGAAACAAGTCAGAAGGAAAAAGAAAAATATTGGATGGTTTCACTTACAGGAGGAATATAAGGGAACCAGTAAGGAATCAGGGAAAAAATAATAACAAAAGAACACAACACAACAAAAATAGACCACTATAAATCAGACATTCTCGGGAGGGATGGGAGTTTGATCAAAACGAGGGCAGGAAGAGCACAAGGGACTGCCGTGATGGTGCACAGGTGTTTTGATGGTGGAAATTCTGTGGGGACTACACCTGATAATACAATATATATAAAGAAAGAAAATTTAAAAAGTCACTGAAAAATACAAGTCTGATCTGAAAAATACACATACAGAATTTTGCACACGTTAATTTTTTAACCTAGTCTGACTTACACTTGTAGCTTAAAAACAACTTTTTGAGGACTTATAACCTGTTTCTAGAGAACATCCAGAAGGTAAGAAAGTTAAAAAAGAAAAGGATACCTTCAGTATATGTGCTCCAAACCTCACCGCCAGCCTCCTCCTCTCCTTCCTTACCTTCTGTTCTCTTTGTGTCAATTTAAAAGCTTCCTAAATTTGATTTTTGTTTGGGATCAGGTTTAAGTGACACTTCTCCAGATGAAGGGCTAATAGAAGACTTGACTGTAGAAGACAAGACTGTAGAAGACAAAGCTGTGGAGCAATTGGCAGAAGGATTGCTTTCTCACTACCTGCCTGATCTGCAGAGATCAAAACAAGCGCTCCAGGAACTCACGTGAGCTAACAAAAAGCATAGATGCAATCATTTGCTCTCTGTCATAACCATACTTTACTGTATAAGTGTGTAATATTTTGTAACAATTAATGAAATTGAATCTATTTTAGTGATATCAGCTGGAGTGGATGGTTAATCTCAATTCCTGACACCCATTTTAAGAAGCATCTAATATTATACCATTTTACAGTTCAGGAAACAGCTTCAGAGAAGTTAAGTAACTTGAAAAATACTTCCTAGTGATAGAAATAACAGTTAAACAGCTGAATATGATCAATAAGCAGTTCTTAATGTTTCCTGAGAATTAAGAGAAGGTAATAAGCAAATTTTAGAGAAAGGAAAATGTTTCCTGGTAGCTGCTGTTTTTCCCCTTTTACCCACAATTTTCATGATTAATAGATATAGGGAATAGAGCACTAGCATGAGAGGCATCTAGGTTTTAATCCTGACTCATCAAACAGTTTGATCTTCATTAAGATTACCTTTGAGGGCCCCCTCCAGATGGCGCAGGGGTTAAAGTCATCACTGTTAAGCTATTGGCAGCCAGTGCAGCAAGAGTTCTATCCAGGGAGTTTTCCCTCATGGCCCAGCACATTTCTCCTGTCTCACCCACTGCTCCCCTCCCCAGTGTGTTTCAATAGACCTGCCTGTTCTGCTCCCTGCTCTGTCTCTGGTGTGAATCTTTCTCCCCCCTCCCCTCACACCTCTGGGCTACAACCCAGTTCTTGTGTGCGTAAATAAATAAATCTCTTTAAAAAAAAGATTATTATTGAGAGGCAGGCCTAAAAAGGTGGGGAAAGTAATGGTTAGATGGAAATTAAATGTACTTTGTAGCTAATAATGGGCAAGGAAAACCAAGAACAAATTTTATTTTTATATATAGGGAATTATTGTTTTAATAATATAGTAGTTTATCTTTACATCATTTTGTGCCTTTTTCCATCTCAGTTGTAATCCCCGTGGGCTTCCCATTACCAAGTCACCCATGTGTCATCACCATAGTCCAGTGCACTTCCCCCTCACCCCCCATTTTTGATCCCATTTACCACTCCACACCCGTAAAATGTCTCTGGTATATAGTTGTTCATTATTATTATTATTTTCTCCCCTGGTCCTTTATAATTTTGCTATGAGTGAAAATATCTGGTATTTTTCCTTTCTTTCGGGCTTATTGCACTAATATGATCCCTTATATGTAGGAAATGATTTTTTTAATGTGAATTTGTCATTATAACAACGTTGGAAATAAAGGAAAAAGAGGTTTTTTGGATCCAGATCCCTAATATTAGTGAGGGAAGTATAATTGTGAATAGCCTCAGAGGAGCTTCCTGAGACAACTCCAGCCTTGGACCTTCTAAGAAAACAGCTTTTCCTCAGTGGATCATTCCTCAGATATTTTATCAACACTTCATAATCATGTTCAGTATATTTACTACAGATTATACAAAATTTGAAGGGAAAGAAAGCTTACTCATTTCTGTCCCACTATATTTTAGCTAGATATCCTCGGGAACTTACTTTTAGAGTGTCCAGATTTATGGATCATGAAAGCTGTTCCTCATAATTATAGTTTTATTATCAAGAACACAGATTAAGCATGATCTTTTGGAACTGGAAAAGGTCATGCTTAGTGAAATAAGCCAGAAAGAAAAAGAAAAACACCAGATGGTTTCACTCAGCAATAAAATAAAAAAGGTCATCCACTAACAACTATAAACCAGAGACATTCTACTGACGAGGAGAGGGGAACAGGATCAAAACGGGGTGGGAAGAGCAAATGGGACTATGGTGATGTCACATGTTGAAGTGGTGGGAAGTTCATAGGGATTACAACTGAGATGAAAAAATGCAAGATGAAGAGTTATGTAAAATATATCTGTGTGTGTGTGTATATATAAGAACACAGATTAGCATTGACCAAATGAAGAGAATAAAGAGACAGAGGGGAAAGTCTGGAAAAGTCCCAACCCTAGAACATCTGTGGCCTCTTCTAGTGCAGCTAGGGTGCGTCACCTTCATGGTACCTTGATGTGTTCACCATTCTCAAAGTGCCACTGTTCTTTGGTGTCCAGAGTTACTGGGGTTTCATTACATAGGAGTAATTGATTGGGCTGTTGGATGTGTAATTTAACTCAATTTCCAGCCCCACTTCCTTCTCTGGAGTATAAGCTTTTAAAGGTGGGTTTGAAACTCCCAATTCTCAAAGCTGGTGGCATGACCAGTCTGTGTTCTAAAGCTTTAGGGGCCTCCATTAGCATAAAGTGTGAACCAAACAACTTATAAATAACAAGGATATACTTAGTATTTGGGAAACTCTAAGGACCTTAGCAGTGCCAAGTCAGGAGCCTGAACTAAAGTTCAGACAAGTTCTTAATTCTACAACATAGATTTTACATCTGTTTTCATGAAAGATAATGGTCTGTAGATTTCCTTTCTTATAATGTCTTTATCTGATTTTGGTTTTAGGGTAATGGCTGGCCTCATAGAATGAGTTAGGAGGTACTTCCTCTGCTTCTGTTTTCTGGAAGAGATTTTGAGAATTGATATATTGTTTCCTTCAGTATTTGGTAGAAATCACCAGCCCTGTCTAGCCCTGACACTTTTGTTTCTGGAACATTATTTCTTAATGATTTAACTTCTCTAAGAGAGATAGACCTGCTTAGATTATCTGTGTAATTTTGTGTCTTTCAAGAAACTAGTCATTTCTACCAGAGTTACCAAATTTGTAGACAGAGTTGTTGACAGTATCCCTTTATTACCTTTTTAGTGTCCATAGGATTAGTAGCAGTGAGCCTATAAATTATATTAGCATTCATGTTGTCTTTCTTTTGTTTTTTAATTCGTAAGTCTGAATAGAGGTTTATAGATTTTATTGATCTTTTGAAGAACTAACTTTGGGTTTTGCTGATTTTTTTTTTCTGTTGTTTTCCATTATAATAGTCAGTTTTTGCTGCCCTGCTTATCTTGAAACATTGACTTGTTGGGTTCCTTGCTCATCTTTTATCTGTTTCACTTTCTGTAGTCTTTAGTGAGAGCAGAGGGGTCAGACTTGTGTGTGATGTGTGAGATATGCTTAGTTCAGTGCTGGATGGGGATGCTGGAACCCCTTTTCAGTTTCTTCATAGCTATTTTTTTTTCTGTCACTGTTCTCTGTTTAACAGTTTTAGAAGCAAATCACATCTTACTTTTCTTTGTATATAGTATTCTTTAAAATCTTCAACTGGGTGACCTATTGGTATCTGTTATTCCTGAGATCCTAGCATTGGCTTGAATCAGAATTTTTTTTTAAAGATTTATTTACTTAATGTAAGCAGAACTGGGGTACAGGCCAGAGGTGCAGGAGTGGTGAGAGGATTCACCAGAGACGGCATGGGGAGCAGAACAGGCCGACTGACAACCTACACTGCTGAGGGGAGTGGTGGGCAGGTCAGGAGATGTCTGCAACGCCATGTGGATCACCTCCAGGTTGCGGATCAAACTCATGTTGAAGTGACTTTAGCTTCTTTGTGTTGTGCTTTAACCGGATGCGCCACCAGGGAGAGCCCCTGAATTAGAATTTTAATGAGGAGCTTTAGACATTATCTGGTCTGATAGTCTCATTTTATAAATGAAGACATGTAGGCCTAAAAAAATGCTTAATTTTCAATCACACAACTGGTTATTGGTAAGAGGTTGTGAATCTGTACTGCTTTTTTCATTTTGTTATTTTTTCCTTTTGACTTATCTTTCCCGTCTTCAATTTGAACAGTTAATGTCTCTTCAGTTTTCTTACAGGAATGTTGCAATTTATTATTTTTTAATTTCTTGGGTAAAATCATGTAAAAACTTTTGGGTAATATAGTGAGCTGCTAAAAATAATGTTAAATGATTTGACTATTTTAGTTTTTAGAATCAGAAATTTGAGCAAGAATGAAAGACAAATTTAGTTACCAAAATATAACTTTGGAATATTATTTTGAAAACATTATGTTAAAATAGATAACCCTTGGAAAAGTTAATAAATTTTCAGCTTAATTTTTAACTTTTAACATTAACCAGGAGTAATATGTTTCCTTTTAATGAATGAACACTTATAATTATGTACAATTTATTTTCCATCTGTGCTTTTATTTCAGACAGAACCAAGTTATATTATTAGACACACTGGAACAAGAGATTTCAAAATTTAAAGAATGTCATTCTATGTTGGATATTAATGCTTTGGTAAGTATGATTTAATTGGTGTAGCTTAATGGTAGTTTGTTTTAGAAATAGCTATGTTTGTCCTCCTGACTTGGTACTTATTTATGTATGTTTAGGATTTTTTTTTTTCTCATTGCTAAAATTTAGGATTATCTTTTTTTTTTT
>NW_004567124.1:22488609-22524811 GCF_000260355.1 Condylura cristata | reverse complement strand
TGCCATGACAAATTAATGCTGAAACAGACCCTTTGAGACTGATCAGTTGAATCTTTCAGTATAAATGACAGTAGGTGAACTTTATCAGAAGAACTACAGCTTTTCCATGAGAGGAACTGATACTCTGTTTTAAGAAGCCGGGAATTAACAAAAATAAGGAACTTAAATATTTCTCTTAAATATTTGAAGTAGCTTGGTATGCATGACTTTATGGACTTTTAAATGTATCTCAAAAAAGGTAGATGTGACTTTTTAATGTTTTCCTTTTATAACAATGAAAAAACAAGTGTTCATCTTCTCTAGCATTAGGCAGAGCCTGAGGTAATTAAAGTTGTTGCCGCAGTGGTTTCTGACTTGTGAAGAAAGTGGACAAAGTTACACCAAATATTTGTCTTTGTTACTGAGGTCATATTAAATGAATATTTGCTGAGTGAATAAATGATGATTGAATGAACCACGCAAATGCAATACTGTTGCTTTAGTCTAAAGTGTAGAGTAGAAACTAAGTCTTTCTCTTTCTTTTTGTCTTAGCCCAAGAGAGATATCTCAGCAGGAACTGAAAACTGAAAGGCCCACAGAAAGAGTAGTTGTGAGCTCTTGAGCTCATCAGACTATGACTTGACTTCTGGTTACATTAAGTTGCTACACTTGCATCTGATACTTCCCTATTTTTGTTGCCTTCTCTTTTTGTTAATTTGTCTGAGAATGAGTCCTTTATTTTCTCCCATCTCTGAGTGAGATGGAATTCACCTTAACATTCTTTGGTAAGAAAAGTGTTCTCACAGAGGTGGTTCTACTTGTTCTTATTGCAAAAGCCCAAGGAATATGACCACACTTGTCCATAGTCCTTGCAGATCTCTCTGTTCAAAGCTTGGCTTTGCAGGTGGGCAGGCACTATATTAAAACTGTCCTGTTTATCCTGACTCAGTGTCTCCCTTGTGAAGGTAGTAGATAATGTTCTATTTTTCTTAGTGAAATTGATAACATTAATGGATAGTCTTACTGAAATTTGAGGCTATTATGTTTTCATTTTTTCTTTTTAAAGATTTATTTATGCTTACACAACTGGGGTACAGGCCAGAGGTACAGGGGTGGTGAAAGTATTCACCAGTGACAGAACAGTGAGCAGAACAGGCAGATCAACAAAATATACTGTTGAGGGGAATAGCAGGTGAGACAGGAGAGACCTGCCACCCAATGTGGGTGGCTTACAGAATTGGGGTACAGGCCAGAGGTACAGGGGCGGAGAAAGTATTGATCAGTGACAGAGCAGGGAGCAGAACAGGCAGATCAACAAAGTATACTGCTGAGGGGAACAGCAGGCGAGACAGGAGAGGTCTGCCACCCCATGTGGGTCATCTCCGGGCTGGGGATTGAACTGGCACTGCAGCAGCTGCGGCTTTCTCAGTGCTGTGCTTTAACATGTTGTACCACCAGGGCAGGCCCATGTTTTATGTTTTTAAAGCAAAATGTATTTTACTTCATTTGTATATAAGTGTCTGTTCTTGGTTTAATTACCTTTTAATCTGAATCAGTTGTTTTAAAATTCCACTAATGATTTATATGAAATTTGAATTTTTAAATTAAAATGTGGAAATTAAGGCTTTAAAAAGCTTGACATGTTTAGGAAGAATGAACTGTATTTAAGGGATTGACTTGTTTATTCATTTTGATATTCCTGTCTATTTTAACCTGATTTTTCATTACTTTTTCAATGTTAAGTTCACCGAAGCTAAACACTATCATGCCAAGTTGGTGAATATAAGAAAAGAGATGTTGATGCTTCATGAAAAGACATCAAAGTTAAAAGTGAGTCGAAAATCCTTTTATATGCTTCATAAAATTAGAAGTTTAATTTTTTCAGTGTTCATTTTCTGACATATATCTATATTCAACTATACACTTAATTCCTGATACAAGTTTTTTTTTTAAACATATGCTTTTTCTACTAAGTGCTGGGCTAGTGGGCTCATATTCTGAATATGTCACTAAGTAAGAGTTTGGTGACTTTTTTCTTGTATCACAATTTAAGGGCAACCTTAAATTACCCAGATAGAATTTAAAAGTTAAATATGAAACGTATTCATAACCACAAATCAAAGCACTATTACTTTTACATTAGGTCATGACATATAACCATTGCTGTTTTCTTGTTTCTGGAATTTCTTTGATATAGAAAAGAGCACTTAAGCTGCAACAGAAGAGGCAGAAGGAAGAATTGGAAAGGGAGCAGCAACGAGAGAAGGAATTGGAAAGAGAAAAGCAGTTAACTGCCAAACCAGCTAAAAGGCCGTGAAAAGTTGGATGTGTGCGTTTTCTTCCCTTCTCCCATATCCTTAGGATTTAAGACACCCTGCGTGTAGACTAAAGTGAAGGTAGTGCCTTATACTAATGTGTGTGTTTTATATGCTTTTCCCAGGAATCTTGTATCGCTGTCCTCATTTCAGCCTTTAAAGAGGTTTTTTTTTTTTCTAAACATCATTGCTGTTTATATGTAATTTTTCCAATTTTTCTGTTGCTTAATTTAAAAGTTCATTATATGGCCGTGAATCATTTATAAACTGGATAATGGCTCCATTATTTTTAATAGTCTAGACTCTGAGTGGTTAAACATTAGAAATTTTTAGCTTCTGAATGAGTGAATTTAAAAAGTTTGGTTTCTTATTTTCTGAAATCACTTGCCTTTCTGGCAATGCATTGCTGGATTTTGGCAATTGTCTTTTCATTGCTTGGTTAAAATAGAAATGCCAACTATTTCACCCCATGTGCCCCTAGCAAAGACATGTTATAAGCCTTTGTGAAAAGCATGATAGAAAAGTGTGTATGTGGGAAATAGGAGCATTTTAGACACAGGATAGGGGAGCAAGATGTCTGTTCTGCAAACCATGTGTTCTGTCTGCTCCCCAACATTGTTGTTGCTGTTTAGTGCTTATGTAGCTTTTGGGTTCAAAGTAGAATAAAGTTTGATGGGAGAGGTGGAATGCACACACTTAAATATGCTTAAATATTTGTGATAATTGGTAGCAGACATTACCACACTGAGATGCAGTTGTTAATTCAATATGATAATAAACCCAGCGTTCCACATGGAAGGTCTAACTAAGCACTAGTTTTGGGTGCCCTCTGATTTCCTTTGTGACTTTACATGTGGTTCCTTTTCATGTGCTTTAAAAAAATTCTTAAAGTAATTGATATCTTACTAACCACCTATTTTATAGTTAATGGTAGAAAATTAGTTAGCTCTTCACAAGAGAGGCAGCATGATAACTTTCATATTTTCTAAATTTTCCCCTCCAGTACTATATGTAGATACTTATGAGGGAAATGTTACAACATTTAATTGTTTTCAATATCCAGATAAAATATTATTCACTGTTCTAGTGTTACTTAATATCCAAGTGGGTCTCTAATCTCTATTATATAGAGACTGTATAGAACCTAAAAAGATATATGCTTAGAATATGTATCTTTTATAATCCACATTACGGTTTTGGTAAGCTGGAATTACTACCTCTGATCAAATATCAGGCTAATTAATGAGGAAGAAGCGTTTAGATTTAACTTGAGTGCTAAGAACTAGTTTGTTTTAAATAGGTTTAAATAGTTTGTTTGAAAGCCTTTCCCTTCCTTAATGAAAGAACTATGTTTCTCACAGTTCACTTGACTTCGAATTTATATTTAAGAATATATTTTACTTAAAAAGGCTAAGTGTTGTCCTTAAACACTAGCTAAAATTGCCCTGGGCAGGATTCATTAGGGCTTAGAGGACAATATCATCCAAATTGCTGAATGTCTTCACAATCTGATAGAGATTGTGCATTGCTTGTCAGAGTGGTTTGTGAACCAACTACAATGGTTATTTAAGATGCTGGTTCCTGGACACCACTCAATCTGCTGAAACAAATTTGGTTGTTTTTTTCTGCCAGTTTTTCCCAGTTGATTTTGATGCTCTTTAATATGATGCTGTACTAGTTGTTTATGTCAGAGGTTCCCACATTGGGCAACATTTATCATCATCTGGGAACTGTAAAAATTGAAGACATTCCATAAGATTCATACTCATTAGTTCTGGGTTAGGAGGTGCATGTAGATTTTACTGTTTCTAGGATAATTCTAATGTAAGGTCCCACAGTGTTTAGACTGTCTTGTGATTCATATTTATTAGGAGTGAACTCGTTTAAAAGCTTTTAGTAACCTTGGGGCTAATCCTTGAAACAAATTCTGAACCGCTGCTTTTTATAAAAAGTCAGATTTACGGCATGATTGGAGGCAGGGAATACAGAATCTAGTTAATTAATTGACTTTTATTGCCCTGTGTTAAAATCATGCTTAGTGAATGTATGGCAAGGCACACATGTACTTTTATAGTTGGATTATTTAAATTTTGAAGATTTTTTAAAAAGTATTAAGTATATATGTTAGTATCCACTATTTTTAGGTTGTCAATCAGAACTACTATTAACCTTAGTAATTAAAATCTAAAACTGTAGCTGTATTTTAGTTACAAGTAAATATATCTTACTGACTAAACTTGAATGGCACCTCTTTAATTAGTCTTGCTGGTTTTTTTTTTTGCACGAAATGCGAATTTATACTCAGGAGGATTCTGTTACTTGGTTGGAAAAGATTGCCTTTATTTTTAAATTAAATTGCATATGTACTGAACTAAAATGATAGACATTAAATTTGTATTGTAGGTATCATGTAAATATGCAGACACTGAATCTAATGTGGATGTGTCCTTAGTGAGTTTCTGGGTAGATATAGTCCATAAATTTGTCAGTTATACAGCCTCATACCTTTGTTCGATTTTGAGCTTGTCAGTGAGGACTACTTTTGATATATGTAATAAAAAAGGTCTCTGAATTATCCAGTGTGATTTAGCAAACATTGTTGTGTACCTAGCACTGTATAGTTTTTTTACATGAGTGTTATTTTAAAGATTGCACTTATTTGCTTTCTCCAGTTTTCATCTTCCTCCTAAAGTTCTCTGGATTTTGTCATAAAATGGCTGGTCCACTCATGAAATCATTTTCAGAAAGGTAATAGAAAGTTTTGTTAAAGTAAGAATGGCTCATATTAAAAATCTAACAACAAATGCTGGTGAGGATGTAGAGAAAAAGTAGCTCTTTCACATTGCTGGTGGGAATGCAAACTGGTTCAACCACTATGGAAAGCTGTGTGAAGGTTCCTCAGACTTCTGTAAATGCAGCTGCCATGTGACACAGTGACTCCACTCCTAGGAATCTGCGCAAAGGACACAAAACATTAATTCAAAAAGAAACTTGCACTCATATTTACTGCAGTACCATTTATAATAGCCAAGATATGAAAAAAACCCAAATGCCTCAAAACAGATGAATGGATCAAGAAGATGTGGTATATATACACAATGAAATACTACTCAACACTCAAAAAAAGATAAACATGCCATTTGCAGCAACATGGACGGAGCTGGAGGGGATTGGTGCTCAGTGAAGTAAGTGAGAAGGAGAAAGAAAAATATCCAGTGGTTTCACTTATAGGTGGAACATAGGGAAACCACATAAAGGAGTGGAAAAAAGAAAAAAGACAAAACTAGCAGGCCAACTGTAAATCGGAGACATCAGGGGAGAGGGAGGGAAAGGGATCAAAATGGGCAGGAAGAACTAAGCATCTTTCAGGGGTTTCTTAGTGGTGATAATTTTATGGGGACAATACCTGAGAGGAGAAATCAAACATTGTACAAAAATGAACAAAGTTGTAAAAATATATAAATAAAATTAAAAAAAAAGTTTTGTTCAATTAGATGCTAATTGAAATAAACCAGTTTCATAAAGTTCTTCACTATTCTTTGAGGACAAAAATAAAAGTTACTACTTTATGTGGTTTGGTGGAAAGTGTTTCAAAATGTTCTCTATCTATGTAGCTTATAAGTAAGAGAAATTTCCAAGTAATAGAATATGTTAGTTCATGTCTTTTATTATTAATGTTTTAACTCGCGAGTTCTGGAATCCTGAGCAGAGAGGACTTATGTGGCTGACCTTTGGAGGACAGGGACATGAACTTTGAAAAATTCCTCACTGAATTTCACTGATTTTTTAATATATGCTTTTCCCAAGATTGGGTTTGTAGATCATTAGATTCACAGATGTTTACAGCTTACATATATATCTTATATGTAAAGAGAATATCATATAAAAGAATTCTCTAACGCAATGATTCTTAATCATTAAACTTCAGACATTACTGCACATAGGTTCTCCTTTTGGATAAAGATAGTTCTTATGTAGTATTGCTTGTTTACATACTATGTTTACACAGAATAACCAGATATTTAAGATTTGTTCAGTTGCTAGCTTATTTTAGCTGTGTTTGCTGGCACGAACCCAGATCTGTGTTAATCTTTGGGTGAGACTAGGTTTATTTGTAAAGCTGTTAAGAAAGTGAAGGAGCTAGCCAAGGGGGTCAGTTTCAATTACTGATTTAAAAAGAGCTCTGAAGACAAAAAGCCCAAAGAAATACTGTGAAGGAATGGTAATCAAGGAAAAGATAGGTAAACTTTGTCGTGGGTGGTGATAAAGAGAAAAGGAAAGACCAAAATGGTGCTAGAAGGGGAAGGTGAGATATATCCTTCCTTTTCCCTGCATAAGTAAGGTTCTCTTTAGGATAAAGTAGCGAAACGTTGCTCCCTGTTGGCACTTCATCATAAATTGAAATTAGTAGCTGTTGGTTTTGGTTTCCATCATAAACATGTTCCTAAGGTGTTTCCGGAGGCTTGAAATGTTCCAATGTGGATAAGGACAGGGCTGAAAGTCATCTGCATGGGTGCAGTTTGCTCCTGTATTTGTCTTGACTTAGGAGCTTTGCAAAAGGCAATCAAAAAGCAACTTGACCACTTTACATAAGTAGATGCTAGGAGACAAAAAAATGTGTATATAGATCTGAAGGTTCCTGGTTTCTCTGCTTTGACCATTAAATTCTAAAGTACATAAATTTATTTAAAGTATATACTTCAGTTATATAAAGGGCTTTAGGAATATAGTGATTAGGACTGTGGACTTTGAAGTGTTTCTATCCCTACTTGCTTAAACCTTGAACTGTAAAGTTGGAATCATAAGCATCTGTAGCTTTTAAAGTTATGAGGTTTCATGATATCTACGTAAAGTCCTTAATAGACTATTAAGAGTGCAAGAAAATGTTGTATGTTGTATCACAGTATCTTGAAATCACATACCCACTCGGGGTGTGAGGTGCATGGTGTGTGCTTATTTTGCCTTTTGTTTTCCATGTTGTGCTTTATTATTATTTGTTAGTTTGCTCATGAGGTTTCCTCTGGGCTACTCCTTCACCCTATTAATGTCTGGATTCATTCTTTCGACTTAAATGTCACTTCTTTATGATTTTCAAAACACTTCTCAATGAAGTTGTTTTACATGTTCCCATAGTATTTCATAATACATTTGTCTTAGCATTAGCATTATCTCAAGATAATGTAAATTTTTAAATCATTTTTCCCCCCATGGTAGTACCTGGACTTAGTGGTATATTATCTAGGGAAGGAAAACCAGTAAGGGGGTGTATGTATGTATGTGTATAGGATTGTGGGTTCTAGCGATTCCAGAACTTGCTGAACAAGACCAGAAGGCTGAAGACTTAGGGGCAAGTTGATACCCAAAAGGCAGTTCTGGAGACAGAACTCTGTCTTCCTCAGGTGACCTTAGTCTTTTTCTCTGAAAGCCTTCAATGGATTGATTGAGGCCCACCACATTATTGACGTAATACGCTTAGTCTGCTGTGACTGATTTTAAATGATAGTCTTATCTAATAAATGTCTTTGCAGCCACACCTAGGCTGGTATATAGCCAAATAATATAGGTATCCTCGTCTGGCCAAGTTTCCACATAAAACTAACCATCAGAGGTGGCATTAAATTGAACCTGCCAGCAGAAGTATGCAATTATTAAAAATAGCTATAGTAACAAGCTGGATTATAGAAATGAATTTTAATAATAAACCATCCAATTTCTTCAGTATATGACTAGAGACCTTATAATCTGGATAAACTAAGTCCTCAGTACTTTTGTGATTAATCGTTTTTTAAAACTACAAAATCATAGCCACTTCCAAGACCTTGGGATTCAAATGACCTTAGAAATAATGAGCATACTGGAGTGTAGAAAAATAGAGGCACATCCAATTAGATTTACAACTTCTTTATCAGTATCAGGGCTGCTCAGTTGTTTTAAGAACAGCTGTAGGAGAGAGATGGGCAGTTGCAAAGCGGGCTCAAAGATGAGAGAGCCTTGATAAAGCCCAAATGGGGTAATGCTGCCATCTGGTGGTGGTATTTGCTTCCTTGTTCTACAAATTCTAGTATTGTCTGTTGATCATTTCAATTTTTTTTAAATTTGTTAATCAGCACTTTATATTTATACATATATAAGAACTTTTGTTTAGCTTATGTGATGTTTGAATTTATGTGAAACATTTGATAAGGTTTAAAACTATTTTCCCTAATGTTTTGAGTTTTCTATTTTGATGTTAGGCTTGAAGTCCTCTTCCACCTGCACCCTACTTTTCCAGTTACAGTCAATTAACTATATGTCCACCAGACATGCTCAGGATCAATTAACCTATATGTCCACCAGACATGCTCAGGATCCTCTTTTAAGGAAAACACTCCAGGCCAAAGGCCTTGCAGTGGACAGAGACCCTGGGATTTAGAGTTTTTTTTATACATCTGTTCCTCCACATTGGGCTTCAGCTGATGGGATCCGAGGTGGGTAGCTTGATCCAAGAATAGCAACTCATAGATTAATTGGTGAAAACTTGACCTGGTAGAAAAAGCTTTCTAATTTTAGTCAGTTAGTGTTTGGGAATATGTAATAGAAACTTTATCTAATCAGAGTCTGCTTGTTAGTAATTGAAGGAAAAATAAGACACAAAAAGCTGTGTTAAGTGTGGGAAGAAGTAGGGACCCATAAACTTGTACTTCTAAAAGAGGACGTGGTCAGCAGAACCCTTTGATTGCTTTGGTTTCTGAGAAGTTTTCCTGTACAGGGCCCTATTGAGACCTGGGGCTGTGCTTCTCTTGGGTTCCTGTGAGATTTGATTACTTGGGCTAAAATTCCTAGTTCCATAAGTTTTCTACAATACCTCTCCTCTGTCCCCCATTTGTGAGCTAACCTTAACAAATTTATTATTTGCGATAAGTATGAGCTATTTATTGCAACCATAAACATCTAATAAGCATTAGATTGAACCCAGATTTAGTCAGTTGTCAGCCACATATCTGTTTTTGTTTATTGAGATCCCCCCCCCTTGTTTTATGCGATGTCTTAAAGTATTCTTATCTCTCACTGGATTTTTAAGCCCAGGTTTATTGTAGTTCATTCCCAAACTTAAAATTTGGGTACTCTACACATTACCTTATAATAGAAACATCACAGGGTTATCACTATAATGCCATATTCTTATCACCATTTTACAGATGAGGATATTTGACAGATGAGGAGAGTGGAGACATCCTGAACCTGAGTAACTACCCAGACCACAACCGCTCGGCACAAGTGACAAAGCTGGAATGTGATTCTGGAAAAAACCCATAGTTAACTGCAGTACAAGAGAATTTTCTTGGACTCTAGGAACAGAGATAGAACTAGATCTCAGGAATTTTACTCTAAGTCTTCCAATGAAACAGTAATGATGACAATGAGTTATGTGCATACACCAGTTCATCTGCTAACATCCCATCTAGTGATACTGGAACAGCAGGAGTGGAGGAGGCATGGATTTCCATGTTCTTACCACTAGGTAGGAACACTTTGATTTTCTTGCAAGACTGTTTTAATTCTAGACTGACCCTGAAGCACCACATCTCTGATAGAAACAGGTGAAACTGGAACCAGATGAGATATAGATCAGAAACCTTTCCTTGAGATGATGGTGATGTTGGAGTAAATGAAAGCAAGGCAGAGCTGCTGGGTGACATGAGCAGCCCTGCAAAGACCAGGACACTCACATCATAGCTGTTCTGAGGTATTTCACCACTATCACCTAGAAAAAGCTTTCTTTGATGTTACCTTGTTGTGTTTCTAAGTCTTCAGCCAGCTGCCATCTCCTCTGCATCATTACTACTTTGTGAAAAGAACATAGCTAAGATTAGAAACCAGGTTTTCTCTCTGGAGGATCATGAGAAGTTCAGTTTCTGTCAAGGATACTCATGCCATGAGATGATCCCTAAGATTCTTTTGGCATTAACCTTCAGATACACCTTGTATCACATTTTTGCAGAGAGCTGTTTTTCTCGCTTAATAATTGCACCAGCTCATCCGAAGTGGAGGCAACTAGGTAAGTGCTTTACGTGTTTCTGGTTTCTCCAGCCTGGGCCTCGCTCTCTGGGGGATCAAGGACAGGATTACTTCTGAAGGAGGCCAGATGATCCTTTCCTGTCTAGATTTGAAGAACAAAGGCAAGGAGAGAGGAGGCAAGGCACATATGAGTCACCCTTCCCATGTAGTCCATCCTCCCACTCTCATTCTACTGATTGATTCCTCTCTGAGATGTCATGAGCAGCAGCTTTTGCCACCATACAAGCCAGACCTGTTATTAAAATGCTGACTGGCATTTAAAACAGGCTCTGTCTCAACCATAGTACTCTTCTGTTCTGGGTTGCTCTTGGGGCATTGAGAACTTGTCTCACAATCCTCTAACTACAGAGACCTTAACCGATAGGACTTTAAGCGTCCAGGCTGCAGTGCGACCTATTTGCATTTATCCTGAGGCATGCTTCCTAAGGGCTGTGCTCAGCCAAGTTTCACTCCTGGGAGCCAAGGAACTGGGTTAAACTGATGGCTAACTTTGGTTCAAGGACTCCCTGTTGACTTTGCTAAAACTGCTGGGCAGTTGAGGATGCTTCCTCCCCAGTGGTCCTTCTTTCACTCTGGCAGATAGTATAGCACAAAATGAAGAGGGTGAGGAAGTAGGTATGCTGGAAGGGATGTATGATGTAAGACCCAAAGACCCACCAGCGGATATATCACACAATTCATCAAACCATGAGATGCAGTGGTAAGAAGGGCACCACCATCACTAAGAAGTTCTGCAAGGATGATGGAAGGAGAGCAGTTACAAACAGCTCATTAACGTGTGGGAAGTGACGAGATGGTGGGCTTAACTGCCAGAGCCTGGAGACCGTAATTACCTCACCAAAAGGCAAGGCTGGAAGGCAGCTAAGTACATGCAGGTGTTAACAGAGCATGTGACCTGTAAGTCTCAAGTATTTACTGTCTAACTCTTTAAAAGGTTTGCTGCCTGTTAGAGAGGCTAAGCAGCACTTTTCTCAACTGCCTGCCACACCCTGAGGCACAATATTGACACCACATTCCATTAAATGCTATTTCTACTAGCCCTTGCCTTCAGAACCCAGAAGATGTTCTAGACACTGTTTTCTCCTTTGTGATATAGAAGGTAACATTTTAGAATATGCCTGAGCACTGGACTTCTAGAAACATAACCTTCATGCCTACAGCACCAGCCCTTGTCTTTCTCTTGCATTTTGCCTTTCGACAGAGGGTCTCGTTCTATTTATTTTCCTCTTCTCCCCATTCCCGATGACAGTTCTGTTCATATCCTGGTGCATCTTCCCAAAACCTGTCAGTTTGCTTTTCTTTCTCGTGGGTGCTTTTGAATTAGGCCGTGTTCCTGTTAGTGCCAGCTCCTCTTATCACTCGCTTGTCCCACTCTTTAAAAATACTTCTAGTTTCCCATTTCCCCTAGTGCACTTTTTACTATTTTACAAACTCCACATGTGTAGGAACCAAGTAATTTTTTCAATAATTATATGACCAGATAGCAAGCCCAGGGCCTGCTTGACATTGTAGGCAGGGATTCAGGGAATATTAATCAGATGAAAGAATGACTGCATGCCTGAGTTAGCTCTCAGCCTTCTTTCCTGGTCTGATGTAATAGTTCTGTGCTTCTTCCAAGAAGGAGAAAACTTTGGTGAGACAATAGAATGAATATATGCAGAAGACATCAGGATCTGCTTTGGGGATGATTCTTAACTCAGAATTTGATTCCACTCCCCCAACTTCAAACTGCCCAGCAAGCATCACCTCTTCCGTGGGTTCTTTCCCAACCATATTCTTTCTGATTAAACCAGAGCTCTTTAGCTGGGTTGGGGAGAGCAGTGGAGTTTGGAGGTGGGGTAAGGTATTTTGGAAATAAAGGGAGAACATTTTATTTGTCAAGATAATTGGTTCAGTTGGCATTTAGGAAGTCTGTGTGGACAGTACCATTTTGAATTTTTTTAATATACTGAAATTTCCAGGAATGCATCTGTTGGAAAAACCAATAGTCGATACTTATCTAGAACGTCTTTGACTGGTGGTGTTCATCATTTCAGAAAATCATGTCATAGAAACATTATTGTTTATTTGTCCACTCGAATTGGGTATGGAACTGGATTGCCAAAATATCCATAGTGCCTGCCTTTGTAGCTGCGATGTTCATAGTGATTTTACCATAAATGTAGCCAGTTCCTCTGAAGGAAGAAAGCAGTGTTTGAAATAAAAAATTCAAAAAAGTTAATTATTCAAAATGCACAAAAAACAAAGTAAATACAAAAGAACATAAATATACTTTCAAGGAATTTTGTGGGTGAAACTGTAACACACATCTGAAGTTACTGCGGCTTAACCTATTTGGAATAATATTTTTTCGGACCCAATACTTATAAGAAAGACACTGCTAGGTCCTAGAGAGTAGAGAACCGCTCATCTGTACTTTGCATTCACCAGAAAAGAAATGCCAACTGAAAATGTCCAGCCGTGCAAGTGGAGGCCAGAGGCCAAAAGCGTTTGGAGCCTGCTCTGCAATCGGGGAGAGCACTGCCGCAGCGCTTCCCAGAGCCGGTCTCTCGGCTTCTCTGAGCCTTGCTTCCTTAGAGCTAGAAACCTCCGCGGAGTAGCAGTCCCTTAGGGCCGCGGTGGGACCCCGGCTGGGAGCACAGACGCGCTGCGCCCCTACGCACGCAGGCTGCGGAGCTCCTGCCAGCCCCGCCTCCGCCCTTGCCCTTCCCAGTTCAGCGAGGCGGTTGGCACCGCCGGGAGTGGGGGTGAGGCTTGACAGGTGGCCTTCGTGTCCACCGCGTCGCGTGCGCGGACGCCTCGCAGCCTTAGGGTGCGCCGAGGGAGGGGCCGTTCCCAGTTGGGGGGCCGCGCGCCGCCCGCTCTGTCGCTGCGGGCGCTCCGAGCTTCGTGCAACCTGCGCTCGGCTTCGGCGCCGGGGCCGCCGTTGGACCTTCCCTGACCTTTCTTGCGGGGAGCCGCGCTCTCCCCGCCTCCTCCTTCCGTCCGAGGCCGGGCTGGCTGGCAGGCGGGGCCCCAGCCAGGCCCCGAGCCAGGACGGGAGCGGCAACTTTTACAACGCGGACGCCGTGACCAAAGGTTCAACTCGCCCCGGGTAAGAGGCGTCCCACTGCGGCTCGCGGGGGGGCCTTTGGCAGTGGGGGGCGGGCGGAGCTCGAGCTCTCCCCTGAGGCTGCTTATAGGCCGGTTTCACTCCAAGGCTGGGACTGCTGGGTGCGTGCGCCGCGCGGTCCCGCACACTTCGTACTTCCCTCCTCCTCGGACACGCGGGTTCCCGGCGCCCGCGTCTCGAGACAGGTCTTGGAACTCTTGCTTCCTTATCGGAGTGGGGCGGCTTCGCGGGGTGCGGGGTCGACCTGTGAGCGGCGGTTAAAGAACGAAGTATCCGGATCTTGCTGGGTGGGGGTTTCTGGATGTCTCAGTGTGTGTGGGGGGTGGGTGGGTGGGTGCCGGCTTTGGGGGTTTGGCGTCTCTTACTCAGTGTGTCACTGGGCACCGTCCCAGGGCGCTGGTGGGTGCCCAGCCCTGGGGGGTGGGGGGGGGAAGGTTGGTGTCTGCCCGCAGCGGGACACAGTTATCTGCTGACACTGCGCGTGGGAAAGAGGGAGCTACAGGGATCTTTGGAAGCTGGAACCAGCAGAGCAAAACATTTAAGGCACGTGCTGAGCAGGAACTGGTGAAAAGGGGTCCTCTGCTGGAACTGGGGCTCCCTTTCCTGCCTCTTCATTTTCCTTTCAATTATAAAAATCGGAACCCTAGCTTCTTGCTCAAAGACCCAGTGCCCAAACCTCTGGATTTGCCTGCATGGCACATCACTACAGTGTGGGGTTCTGAGTCACTTTTGGGCCATGTCCTCCTTGAATAGTTTTGGGAAGACAAAGGACCGTGCTTAGAACAATACTTTTAAAGATAGGAAATAAAAGGCAGAGTCTCGTAAAGAAAACAATTCCAGAATACTTGTCAAAATATGAAAAGAATTTATGATGTAGCAGTACACGTGCCTTTAAAAAACAAATGCATAAATAACAAGATCTGGCAGTGGATCTGATAGCTACCATAATTTTGAAGCAGCTGAGCAGAAACAGTATTTCAAGATATAGGCAATACCGGTAATATACAAATATCTGTGTTAAGAGTATCTGTGATTTCTATTGGTGGTCCTAGGTATTGCTAATATTGCAGCTGCTTGTCACCTATATAAATATTGAAGAAAATGTTAAATTTCAATTAGAAATTAGTAAAAATATAGATTCCAAAAAATTTTTTTGGGTCCAAGTTCATGGGTAAAATACCAGTAGTGGGAGGGGCACTGTTCAGGAGGTCAGGTGACATAGCTCTGGTCTTTCTACTTCTGTTCCCAGCACCATGAGTTTGGCTTTTAAACTTCTTTGTGCCTTAGCTTCATCAGTATTCAGTGGAGATAATTGTACTTTCTCACGCACTTATGGTGCCCAGCACTGCTCTTGGCACAGAGATGTGAAATAATACCATTTCTAGAAGTTGTTTTCCCTCACTGGACTTTCTGCCATCATCACTGTATCCCCAGTCCTGAGGATGTCAATTCTGGCATGTTGAATCCATGACAGGGACTCAAGAAAAAGTTATTTAATGAACAAGTGGTTTTGAAAGGATTACTTTTGATTATATCTTAAAAAAGAAAAGAAAAGCAAAAACAGTATTCATCAAGGAGACAAGTGGTGGTTTGAGAAGTGACTTTAAAATTTGGGCTTTTCATGACGATTACAACTGAGGTGGGAAAAGGCACAAAATGATGTGAAAACAATTATGTTAAATTTTAAAAAATTGGGCTTTTTTTTTTTTTCCCTGACTGGACAAATATGTAAACTGTTCTGGAGCTGGAATGCTTGAAAACACAGGACTGTAAGCCTGTCTGTGGGGATTGTTGTGCCTGGTATTCTGGCAGAAAAAATGAATTTGAGTGTTGATAGGAAATCAGAATTTCTTTCAGAACTTTTCTGTTTCTTCATCTTGAAAGTGTTAATCCCTTGTGTTGTAATAGGAAATGTTTTATAGAGAATGGAGACAGACCCATGAGGAAGCATTTCTGGGCAGAAACACATTTCTGTTTCCTCATTTCTTTCTCCTTTCTCTACTCTGTCACTCACTACCTAACTCCTATATGACCCTGAAGATTTGGTAAATATCTGCGTGTGGGAAAGAGGGGCACTGGAGGGGTCTGTGGGAACAGTGGGGACAAATTGCGACAAGCTGCACAGGCTAGACTTGAAGCAAACTAATTTCTTCTTAATTTTCACCTTTAAAAATCTATGTAAATCTAACAAACAAGGATGGTAATAGATAGTAGGAAAGTGGGTCTAGCTATCCATTACTGTGACTTACTTTGTGAAAATGCTAACTGGGGCAGGTGAAGGGGCCCTCAAAGACCTTGATCTTGGGCTTCCATCCTCCAGAAATTAAGAAAACAAACTTTTGTATGTAAGCCACCCAAATTGTGGTACTCTAGCAAATGAATACAGATGAGCGTTCTCTATTTTAAGCCATGATTCTGGCATGATTTGTTCTTCCCTCTCCTCACTGGAGAATCTCGTGTTCTCTGTCTCTGGATACTCTGTGGTCCCTCATTCTCTTTCGGAGACTATCAAAGGTCTTATTCACCTTCATGATACTGTCAGGAAAAGTAGAACATGGCCATGATACTGTCAGGAAAAGTAGAACATGGCATCTTCAACAAATAAGCAGACTACTTGCTGCGCCTTGCGCATAGTAGGTGCTTTATAAATACATGGTGGGGGCTGGTTGGGTGCTGTTGGTGATCATTCTTAAGTATCAGGGGCCTTTCCTTTTTAACCATAATGTATTTCTGAGTTTTGATCCGTGTCTTGAGCCTTGGAGTAATCCCTGACTTCGGGAAGGGAGGTTTGAGAGGGTGAGGGAAGTGAGGGCCAAAGTGAATTTACTCTCTGAAATTTTCTTGTTTCCTTGGCAGTTTGCTCTCACATGGCCTGTGATGTCTCCATAGGGAAATAATGTGCTTTAACAACCACTTTGTTTACATATGCTGGTGAGCGCTCCCCAAGGAAGTGTGGGTCTAGTAGATGTGGTTTGTGTTTTAGTGAGCTCATGAATGGTACTTGTTGTGGGTGAGGAGACACCCTATTTCCCAGCCATCTGGCTTTGTATGATAATGGTTAGCCTTTCAAGGTCTAGGTGATAGAGTCTAAACTTGTTTATAGTAGGAGTCGCTTTTAAAGTCAGCTAGAACACATACACTAATATTGTACTCATGGAAATGACCTCAGTGTTGTCAGGTGACTTATAAAATGGGGGATAAATAGTACTCCACTCTCAATGGTTGTGAGAAATCATGACCAGTGCTCAGCAAAATGCCTGGCATTTAATTAACCTTAACAACTTTTTTTTCCCTTTGATTGTTTTATTACACCTGGGGTAGCCCACTCTTTCACAGCAGTTGCCCGTTGAATCATGGTCAGTAATGGTCTAGGTGTGGGGATTGGCGGAAGAGAAAGGGAGATAAGGTTTCTGTTCTGATTATATTCTAGGCATGGCTAGAAACCTTTTGCAGTCATAATCCACAGCTCTAATCAACTATTTCCTTTTGAATGCCTCCTTGTGAACCTCCATTTCCCTTTCTCCTCATTTAGATCTGAGTTTTAGGAAACGGAGGTCCCTTTGAAGCCACTCAGTCCCATCCTTTATTCTGCTGATGACCCAGAATGACTAAGGAATGACACTGCCTGAAATGTGGATCCTTGATATGCCTTTAGACAAGGCTTTAGTAGAAACAGGGAACTGTGTCATTCAGTTTGACACAGGAAAGACATGAGCTTAGGTGACTTGGCCTAACTGCTGACTTTCCTACCTCATATTCTGTGCTAGCCGTGAGAGGGTTGAGTTTGGCATCTCTTCAAACAATAGATGAATAACTTGTAATTAGAGTCTTTTCTTATTGTGTTAAAATCTTATGTACTGGATCCCAGGGAACAGTATGCCTGACTAATTGACCAGTCTGTGTTTATAATGAAATGTCACCCTTCAGAATCTTCTGAGCAGGAATCCTCCTGTTCCTGAGACTGATGAGTAATTTTATTATGATCATTTAACAGATTCAGGAGAGAGGGCACAAACTGATCCTTGCTTTGTAACAGGGAGTGAATTCCTCCCCACCGGACTTCCCCTTCCGGTCATGAGTGTATTCTGAAGTTGGGACAGGCACACACAAGCATATGCAGACATTGGAAGGAAGCCGGCATTGTACTTGACAATGTGAAGTTGACCAGGAGCAAAGGTGTGATTATTGATATACTAGGACATGAGCAGTGAAGCTCCTGTTGGCCAAAGCAAGCAGAAAAACAAGGCATTTCCCATTGCATAATTCAATCAAAACTTTTAACTTTCAGTTTTAATCATCCAGTTGACAGATCTCTTTTTTACTTTTCTGAGCCAGAATGCCATTGTTTTCTTTATGTAAATGGTTTATGGTTTGGAAACATTGGTCAGTCCCTTCCCAAATATATTGCTTTCTGAGTATCCAGAGAGTACAGGCTGGGGAAACCTGTATGAAATGTCTCAGCAGCACAGGGAACCGCTCTCACTGCCAAGTCCTCATCAGTGACTCAATCTGTAACTCTATAAAGAAAATTCCTATAGTTGGCATTGAAAAGAGTTAAAGAACTACAATATGGCTCTGGAATCATCAGGGAGTTATTCAAACATTTTTGTTTCCAGGATGGCTTGTTCCTGGTCAACAACCAGAGCTTTTGTTTAAACAAGTGTTTGGACTTACAAGAAAAAGCTTTGAAAGGTAGAGTTCTAACATGGCCTCACAGGCCTAAACGAATATTGCTTCATTTGTTAACAATATAGTAATCCAGTTTCTGAGCACAGAAACAATGATAGATAGGGCTGCCTAGGGCTGCCTAAGGCTGCCGTTACTCAAGAGGATGTGTGTCAAGAGGAAGCACCCAACCTACACAATCCCTGTGAACACCACCATTCTTAACTCTTCAAGTTGCTGGATGGGGGATGGGCAAAAGGGGTTGGTGGTGTTTTACTGCCCTTTGAGAAATGCAGTATTGTTCCTTACATGCCGTCTTTATTATCTCTACCTGAACAAGATCATGAGTGCAAATTCTTCTTCCTTTGCCTTTATAGCTAATTTATCACACAATTTCTTTCAACATTTTTTTTTTTGACCCTTGCCTTCATCTCTGTACTGACTGCCTGTACCAATGATCCTTGCTTTGTAACAGGGCAAGGATCACCAAGACTTCACTGGTGTCTGAGTTTCTAAAACAGCCCCTCAACGGTCTTCACATCCTTGTCTTTCTTTTTACAGTAGACAGACTTCCAAATTCACCGCAGACTCTGCAGTCTCTAACTCATTGCTTGGCACAAAGTAAACTTTAGAAAAATGCTGAACTCAACCCAATTGCTTCAGTTAACTGTATCAGCTCCAGCTCCGCCAGGGGATCTGTACATCAGATCATCAAGAACTTTGAAGGGCTCTCAGAAGTTCTTAGAAACATTAGCAGGAAATGCTAGTGGAAGGAAGTGCATACCAGAGCCCAGCAGGCAACAGTGAGTTAGACTTAGGCCTAATGGGGCCAGGGTGAACCGGAACCCTCCAGCTCTAGCCAAGTGTTGACATGTGTGAATGTGGATGCAGACAGGCCAACAATCTGGACTATTTGGGGGTGAGATAGCCAAAATTTTTAATGTTGGTACTGATTTAAGAAAACACGTATAGGGTGCTACATTGTGACTTCTAGATAAATAAGATTACAGTTGTCTAGCATTAAACTCCCAAATCTAAACTTAAATGACATATGTCTGTCCAGTCTTATTTCTCCCTCTTCCCACGGGGTTATCTGCCCTCAGCTGCTCTTCTCCTTGTCCACAGTTATGCAGTATTCTCGGTGATTCCACTTCTCAAACCTCAAGCCTGTTGTCCCAAACTAACCCAAACAGATCCTGACTTTACTGCCCCCTTTCTGCCCACATATTTCCTCTCTTCAGCTGCTCAGACATCAACTTTGACTCTCTTTTTTTCCCCAGGGATCCTTCCCACCTCTCACCCAATCATTTTCTTTTCCAACTTCTGTCTTATCTGACTCTTTATTTGTATTTTTTAGTGCCAGGTTCTAATCAAGCTCTTATCATTTGCACATAGACCACAGCACTGGCCTCTTAACTGACTTCCAGAACTGGTTTTTCTCTCTCTTCCAATTATTTGCTCCTGATACCAAATTTAGTTTTCAGTTTTGATCTTTTTTCATTGATCTTAATTCTCATGAATTTTATTTGCTTTTCTGCATTTTCTTTGTAGTCTCCCAGTTCTTTAATTTTCTTCATCACAGCAATGTTGGAGTCTGCATCTGATAGGAGCCGCTCTTTGTGATTCAGTTGGGTGATTTGTCCTTTCTCTGCTGTGCTTTTTGTTCCCGAGGTCTTTCGTGGTCATTGCTGAGGTTTTCCTTCTCCCCACTGTTAGTTTTCTTGTTGTCTGTCTTGGGTGTGGTAGGCTGGCCCGGCTCTTATCAGGTCCTGTTCCCCTGACTCTGGTGGGGTGCTCTGTGATTGTACCTGGGGAAGCTGGGGCTTCCTTCTCGAGTAGGCAGGTTCTACTCACCTGGCACTCTGTTTAGTGGTGGTGGCGGTGGTGGGGTGCAAAGTGTTCTGCAAAGGCCACAGAACACTGACAAATAAATTCCTATGATATTTTCTTACAGCAGCCTGATGAACTATTAGTGAGATCTTTCATTGAGCCAGGTGCTTAGCAGCAGAACGGAGCTCCATTATTTCCATAAAGGATAAATGTCATTTAATTTGAATACTTTTTGTGCAGGAGATAGATCGGTGATAAAAATACAACTTAAAAGTATGTGTCCACATCTTCAGTTTGCAAATTTAGCTACTGTATGATGAAGACAATTTCAGTGCAGATGTAAACCTGCACATAGATTTATATTCTGCAGAAAACTTGTTCTTTAAACACCTTTATGAGCCAGTTCTGGAGATGTGTCACTTCGCTTTTGTCAGGTTTAAAAGGATAAGAGTGATGGAGAAACTTTCCTAGGTGGAGAAGCTATATCACTTTGTAATATAGCAGGCGATGAGCAGGAATAAGGGAGGCCCAGTGTTGTAGTTTCCAGAGTAATTATTGCATTAAAAGTCATACTGTACATATGTTATTTAGTTGCAAAAATTTGGTCTAATCACCTACATAATTATAACATTCTACAGTAATATATAATTTGATTGCTTTAATTTTTAAAAAAATTATTTTAGTGCTTATATGAGAACTATTTCATTAAAAGTAAAATTATCATAATGATCCTAACCCCGGGTGTTATGGGACAAGTAATATTTGGAAATGGCTAAACCTTGAAATCTCAGAAAGATAACAAAAGTTTGAAGCAGTGGCCCAGACAATTTGTTGTATCATTTCCACATCATAACTCTTTCCATTTGGTTGTCCTGTCCTAATAATTCAATTGTTTTTTAAATGCCACCGGACAGTTCCGTGTAGGTGAGAAGGAACACAGCAAACATTTGTTAGACATGTAAAATCTGCAGTGTATGCAGTTTAATACAGGTGGGTTAAGTGTTCCTGGGATTTGTTTTCATCTGGTAAGGTGAAGCCAACCAGGAGACAATTGTCATGGAATTTTTTTTTTTTAAAGATTTATTTATTTATTCATACAGAACTGGGGTACAGGCCAGAGATGCGGAGGGTGAGAGGATTCACCAGGGACAGAGTGGGGAGCAGAACAGGCAGATCCACGAGGTTCACTGCTGAGGGGAGCAGCGGGCGGGTCAGGAGAGGTCTGCCACGCCATGTGGTCACCTCCAGGGCAGGCGGGAATTGAACTCATGCGGAAGTGGCTTAAGCTTCTCAGTGCAGTGCTTTAACCCGCTGCGCCACCAGGGAGGTCCCGTCATGGAATTTTTATTTAGAGCTTGGTAGGAACAGGAGGTGTAGTATTCCAGGTAGGGCCATCTGGGGAAGCACCAGGGACGGTTGGCAGGTAGAAAAAGCAGGAGGAAAGCCTTGTTTCCGTGGCTTTCTGTGAGGTGGGGAGAGGGAGCAGGGGACCAAGTTTGGAGTCAGCTAGTTTGAATGACTTTAATGGGCTCTGGGGTATAGGAGGATCCTAGTTGTCTGCCGCCTGGCCTTCTTGATGAGGGTGGAGGTATGTTGCTGTTGGGAGTATAAATTCCAGAGGGAGTAGGTGGCTTAGACTATCCACAGTGGGTTGGCTTTCAAATGCCAAAAGAGAGCTTTCAAAAAGGGTGTTTTCTATCTTTAGGAGTTAGCTAATGCTGGGAGGGGCATTCTTTCTGGGATTAGCAAGATCCCCAAATGTCAGACAGTCATAAAGATGAAAACCTTAAATCATGATTAATAAAATAAGACTGAAAACATCTCCAGGAAGCCTTCCTCAAGTGTCTGGTCCTACAAGTAGGACTGCGATCTTTACCTAAGGCAAGAAACCATAGCATGTTTGGGGCAACGTTTGGCATTTTTATTTGCACTTACAGCTTTCTGAGATTTTTCCGGAAAGGACCTGCCCTTTTCTGGTTAAAGTCAGAGGGTATAGTGCTTAATTTATGTCTGCTTTGTTGGGCTACTGCATCCCCAGAGATTTAGTGACACATTCTGGGTTTATCAATAAGTGTGTTTCCTGACCGTCAGTAGACTGAGTAAAGCGTATTGCCCTCCCCTGTGCCCGTAGCCTTAGCCAATCAGTCGAAGATCAGAACAGAGCATAAAGGCTGACCCTTTGACTAGTGAGAAAGAATCTGTCCTTTGTGACTGCCTTGAGCTCGGACATCAATTTTTTCCTAGTTTTCTCTTCTGAATTTTACCTGAGTTCTGACTCTGCTGACCTTTGGACTCAATCTACACCCTCCATTCATCAGGGTCTCCGTTTGCTGACTGTGGATCTTGGACTAATCAATTTCCATAGTCATGTGAGCTGATTCCCAGGAGTGTCCCTCATCTAATAGGGAACGTGAGGATGTTTTTTGTGGCTCCCCTCTTAGTCCTTTCGGTCTCCTCTAGTAGTATCCTGACTTTGTCCTTTATTGGCTGTGAGACCTTGAGGATGTGAGCATTTCCTTCAGTGTCCCCTTTTCAAGTTGTAAGATGGGATCACATGTCTATGTCACACCTAGCACTGTGCTAGTACATGTGGTAGAGGGAGTGCTGGGCCAGTTCCAGTAGGGATTAGATTCCTCAAAGTGGCCATGTTATGTTGGGGAGGTTTTAAAGGGGGGTTTGCCAAAGCTCAGCACTGGTAGGAAGGACCATCTAGTCCTCAGAGTCTTAGAGGGGTGGGTGGGAAGAGAGTCCTAGAGGAGGCACCAGATGTGGATTTATTCAGAAGCCAATGAAATGAAGCCTTTAGGGTTGCTCTCTTGCATAGGCCCCTGTGGGTACAGCGAATTCTGACAGGTTCCAGGAGGGGAGAGGTAATCTGATTGTAACCAGGAAGCTTTGCTCTGCTTATCTTTCTAATAAATTGCCTAAAAGAGATCTCAGAAGAGAGAATACCGTATCACCAAACATCCAATTATTTATTGATTTCTTTTATTTTTTTAAATATTTATTTATGCATACAAGAACTGGGGTACAGGCCAGAGGTTGAGAGGTTTCACCAGAGACAGTGGGGAGCAGAATAGGGAAATGTGCTGAAATATACTGCTGAAGGGAGCAGCAGGTGGGTCAGGGTCAGGAGAGGTCTGCCACACCATGTGGGTCACCTTCCTAGCTGGGGATCATACTCATGCTGCAGAGGCTGGGGACAGCTTCACAGTGTTACATTTTAACCTGTTGTGCCCTGTGGTTTATTTTCTTATCCAAAATTAATATGAACTCTTCTACCTAATTTTATATTTGTAATGTCCAACCCCCAATTTATTTTCCATAAAACCTAGATTTGCCCCTCTGGGAGACAGCATTTGGGACCAGTAGGGTCCTGGGACTCTTTTGCCTGTCCTCTCCCAGCTAAGAGGTTATTCTGGGACCCCAAAAGGGAGACTGTCCAGCTGGTACCTCTCCACTTCTGCATTGCCTGCTCCCGCTAATGCCTGCAGTGCAGCTCCAAAGGGGATTCAGAATAAAGTTGCCGTCCACAGAAACGATTCCGTGATGCTTTGGCCCTTCTCTTGACTTACTGTGTCACCTTTGGAAGTTCACCGTATTCTCTGAGCCTTAGTTTCTCTATTTGTAAAGGGGTACCAATACCTCCAGTGTAGGCCAGGCACAGGCCATGTGAGTTGTAAAACTGGATGTCCATGGCGGAAAAGTTGATTATAATTGTGTTGCTATTACTTGTATTTCTTTTATCTTGTTATGATTTGAGAAAAGCCCAGATCTTAATGCTTTTGTGACATCAGAAAGATGAAAACTATTCTACATTGTAATGTGCTTTTTTCAGTTTTTGTTGCTTTATTAATTTGTTCATCTTAGCTTTTTTACTGTGGAACCTTTATAGTATGCACAAAAATCAACCGTCATAGTTGCTTTCAAATTATTATCAACTCTTGGGCAATCATGTGTCATTTATTCTCCCACGTAGTTCTACATTCTGTATCACAGTGTAGATTTCTGAAAGACAAGGGCTATTAAACATTATATCAATGCCATTATTGCACCATACCCAAACTGCCTCCCACAAAAAAGCTGAGCCTTTTTTTCTTTTCAATTTGCTTAGTAAGCTAAAATGTAATAGCACACATTCCTTTCCACCCCACTCCATGGGGGGCATAAGCTACTTTAAATTCAAATGTAAATAAAATTCAGCTGGTAGGCACTTTTTCCTGATTCCCTTATGCCTAGCTGTGAAAAGTCAGTGGTCACTGTGAATTAAACTCTGCCACTTAAATTAGTGGTGTGGCCTTCTTAGGAAAGTTCTCTAAACTTACACTAAGCCTTCTTGTTTTCATCTATGAATCAGTGATACGATCACCCCCTTTACAAACTTATTTTATGGCATCTCTAACAGAACATAAATAAGACAGAACTGGTAAACATTCAACATTGGTTAACTCTCATGATGACAGTTTTCCCTACATTTTCTGTCAGAACTTGTCTCCTGACAGTAACTTCTTTGAAAGATACAAATAGGGACAGGTGTGATTTAACTGAACAGGCTGCGAAAGGCCAAGGGGAGGAGCTAGTGCAGGAGGCGGGGCCTTCCAGGACCCACCCTCTGGTCACTAGGGTAAGCCCCGTCTGAGCCGCGTAGACAAAGCTCACTCATGTTTCAAAGATTAGGAGCTCGGGATCCAGACATCAGGACATATCAGCTCAGAGTAAGCTTGTCCCAGGAAGCCTGTGTCTGGGAGACTGGGTGGGAAGAATGGGGTGGGAGTGCTGGTTTTCTGTTTTTCTTTTTGAATTTAGAAATATTCTATAAAGGTGAGGTGTTAAAGCTTGGCCTGGTGGTTTTGAAACCTGAGGCAAAGAGACCCCAGCCTGACTCAGACTTGAACTAAACCAGTGATGAACCATACAAAGACCCACTGTTTCCTCAAGAGCAAAAAACAACTGCAAGGTTGAATCCAGGTCTCGCAGGCCCCATGGAGCTTTCACGAAGAATGCTCTGACTAATCCTCACTCAGCTGGGTTTCCTAGCTGACATCCAGTGAGTGGCAAGTCACCTGACATAAGATTAGGGAGCTTTTGACCCAGGAGAGATCAGCATTGCTTGTCCAGGAGGGATTGGCTTGCACAAAGGTGTGGAGTCCCAAAGACTGAGGTAGACTAGGACCCAGAGTCCACAGCCAGAGAGGTAAGTAGGAGATACCCAGGAGGGATTTTAGTTCTCCAGTTACATTACAAATACAGCAAAGCTTTTATTTTGATTTTTGGAAGGACAGACTGAGTTGATTTAGGATTAACTGAGGAATTTTCATCTAACTTAAAATCATGGTATTTAATTATAAAATGTATTGTAGGTGCCACTTGTTAAATGAAAATTACTTACTGCTTTTTATTTTTTTAAAGTATGTGTATGTATTTCAGTTTGTATAAAGGATGTGATAAAGGGTCTACACTCTTCCCTGTCATTAATAGTTTTTATTTTGTAACACAAGTGGATGTGTTTCAGGCTACCTCCTAGGGAGACTAGCATATGACATTAGATTTATGCTTTCCTACTTATTTTATTGACAGAGATTTTTCTGCTACCTTTTTATTGATTTCTGGGTGAACTTTGGCTTTTCCCACTTCTCATTAAGATTGTGGATTGTGACTGGTGCTTGGTTGCCTGTTTTTTACTTTTTTTTTTTTTTTTTTAAGATGTAGGTCAACACCACCCATTCCTTTTGGTCCTGGAATGATGTTTTCTGACACCACTTTTAACACCAAACACGGTTTTCCTGACACTATCTGTGGGGCCTACAGTTGCAGTTCTGACATTAACTCCCACACTGAACCCAGACCCTATAATATAGCTGCCCCTGACGCAGATGGCAGCAGCAGGTGAGGCCCCATGAGTTGCTCTTCTGCCTGGCTGACTATAAACTTGGGGCTTCCCAGGATTCCATGTCAGATTTCATAATTCTCTAGAATAATTCACAGAACTCAGGAAAAGGGCTTGTTTACTGATTTATTATGATGTCTGCAGTTCAGGGAACAGCCAAGTGGAAGAGGTACACAGGGCAGATCAGTTGGCACAGACCTGCCATTCCGTTCTGAGGGTGCAGTGCCACCCTCCTAATACTTTAGCATGTTTGCCAACCTGAAAGCTCTCAGAATCTTGTTCCAGAGTTTTTGTGGAATTCAGTCTCTTGCATGTCTCCCCTCCCAGAGGCTTGGGGTGGGCCTGAAAGCTCCGGCTCTTAAATGCCACATTTGGTCTTGTTATGTCAGCACCTCAACCCTATCCTGAAACTGTCTAGGAGTCCCGACTGGAATCTCCTCAGTGGCATAAACCCAGTCATGGTCAAAGGGGTTTATTATTATTAATTCCTGTTCTTAGGAAGTTACAAGGAGCAGAGAACAAAGTCTACACACACACACACACACACACGTCACATATATTTTTAATTCATATATGTAAACACTCACATATATACACACATGTATATATACACAAAATTAATGCACGTATTATAGTGTATATAAGATACACATATACTTTTATTATAGCACAATTCTAAAGTGGGATATTAAA
Organism: Condylura cristata; assembly: GCF_000260355.1. Taxonomy (NCBI): domain Eukaryota; kingdom Metazoa; phylum Chordata; class Mammalia; order Eulipotyphla; family Talpidae; genus Condylura; species Condylura cristata. The sequence goes on along the minus strand of NW_004567124.1, from coordinate 22,498,272 downwards.
AAATTATGACTGTAACCCATCATTGCCCTTGGTTGTTTTTGTCTTCAACATTGTATCATACCCCTCAACTCCCCACCCCTCCACAAACAGGACTAGATCATGGTGGTTTTTTTTTTTTTGATCTGGAAGTTTAGATGACCTTACATTGTTAGAATGAATGTGTTGTTGAGATTTTCAGGTATTTGGAAACTGGGAACATTTCCTTAAACACATTAAAAAAATTAATATCATAGTTTATTTTTACATCATTTTGTGCCTTTTTCCACCTCAGTTGTAATCCCCATGGGCTTTCCATCACCAAATCACCCGTGTGCCATCACCATAGTAAATACATTTTTTTGGTGTTTTTTACAATTGTTTATAGCTCACAAGTGAAATTCGACTGTAAGGGTCAGGACCTTTTGCTTGATGACTGTTACTAATGAAGTTGATGAAACTGTGCTTATAAATATGAATCCTGAACGAGGTGATGGCTGACCATTGAGATAAAACAGAACTAGCTTTCTTGGCTGAACTCCACTTTTTGGAAATAGTGGAGTAAACTCTTTCCTTTAGAAGAGGAGAATTAAATAGAAAGTTAAGTATCCTCAGATGGAGTGATTGCAAACCAGACATATAACCAGGCCTTCTTCTTGACTATTAACTCTTTCCATGGGGCTAAGATTTGGGATCAGGACCATGATAAAAAGGTTTCCCTTTTCTGGGAAGTGAAATGATGATTTTGCTTCTGTAGACATTTTGAAAGACAGGCTTTGATAACTATCTGTTCACCATAAAATACTTTCTTCCTTCTCTATCAAATAGTGATTTCCTCTACTCTTCAATCATACATTTGAATATAAAAAATTAGATATAAGTTCATTACAGAAAAGCACACAAACAAGAAGAGGAAATTTTGATTATAGTTATGCCACAATATCGCAAATATTTATGCATCAGTACCATGAAAGATGGTTTCCCTTTTCTGAGAAGTGTGGAAAATAGCTTTTTTTAAAAAAAAAATTATAATGATCACATATATGTTGCTTAGTTGTTGTTGATCAAAATCATAGCAGTGGTAGAGTATAGTGGTATAAAGTGCAGACTCTGGTACCAAAATTTCTAAGTTCAAATTTTTTAAAATATTATATTTATTTATAAATATAGACATGGGGTGCAGGCCAGAGGTGGAAGGGCAGCGAGAGAATTCACCAGAGACAGGGTGGGGCGCAGAACAGGCCCACTGACGAAGTACACTGCTGAGGGAAGCAGCGGGCGAGTCAGGAGAGGTCTGCCACACCATGTGGGTCACTGCCAGGGTGGATATCGAACTTTTACTGAAGTGGACATGGCTTGGCTTAGCTTCCTAGTGCAGTGCTCCAACCCACCGCACCACCAGGGAGGGCCCCTCTGAGTTCAAATTGTAGTCACCACTCATAGGTTGTATGAACTTAGGGAGTCACTAACCTGCTCTCTGCCTCAATCAAATAAGAATGACAGTGGCAGCCCATCACAAGTTATGTGTTCATATAGAGGACTATATATGTTACCATAAAAACATATTTAATATTATAATATTAATACACCTATAGCAGAAATTTATAGACTGGAAAAGCAGAAGAAATCAAAATCATCCATTATTGTGAAACCCAGAGAAAACAACTGAAGTGGTATTAACATTTGGTTATCTGTTTTTTCTTTTTAAAGATTTATTTCATTTACTTATGTATACAAGAGCTGAGGTGTAGGCCTAAGATGGGGATGTGGACTGGGGTGGGGTGAGGTGAGAGGATTGACCAGAGACAGAGTGGGGTGCAGAACAGGCAGATTGACGGAAGTGCACTGCTGAGGGTGAGACAGGAGAGGTGAGCTCCCTTGACTGGGATCAAACTCATTCTTTTGCACAGTGGCTATGGAGAGCTTCACAGGGCTGAGATGTAAGGCCTTGTAACACCAGGGTGGCCCTATCTGATTTTTAAAATTTTCTCTTATAGTTTTAATTCCTATTCTATTTCTGATTTGTATCCTGACTGTTACATACGCATTTTATATGCTCTCTGTAAACATAATTTTAAAAGGCTACATAAGTCATCTGTAATCACATTTTAATTAACCTTTTGCCAATGTTTTGACATTCAGACTGCTATTCCGGTTCCTCCTTCTTACATTAATTTGAAAAAATTGTAAATTAACCTTGGCTAATACAGTTGGTGACCTGACTTCCCTGGCCAGGTTGGAGCCTCTGGTTGGATTTTCTGTAGCCAGGTTTATTTATATCCAATCATTTGGCTGAGAATGGACTATATTATGAATAAATGTGTCACAAATAATCTTTGTAAAGATCTTTCATCTTAAGTAATAGAGTTTCCCCCTTTCTCTAGATTCCTAGAAATGAAAATGTAGCATCAAAGTTTGCCAAATTATTTTCTAAAAGGGTCATGGTGATTTTGAACTTACAGTCACAATGTCTGAGTTTGCTCCGTTTACTCTAGGCCCCGTCTCTTCCTCCCAGCCCTTCTCAGATCTGAAATATTGAAGAAGTGATCAGAGGTGCCTAACTCTGGAACAGAGTTAATCCTCATTAAAATGAACACTCAGGCTCTGGGCCTCATGGTGGTCTCAGTGCTACCATGTGACGGCCCACTGAGAAGGCCTGGGTTCTTGGCCAGGGAGCTGAAAACTCACATGTGGCGCATCAGGCCTCTCCCGTCCTGCCCGCTGCTCCCCTCAGTAGTGTTCTTCATCAGTTCTGCCTGTTCCTCTCCCCACTCTGTCTGCGGTGAATCCTCTCACCTCCCAACCTCTGGCCTATACCTGAGATCTTTTCACAAAAATAGTAAATAAAATCTCAACCTCCATACCTTTCCTTTTCCTCTGATGACCTTTCCCTCTTTCCCCATTCTCTAATCCACGTGTATAACTGTCTCCCTCTACCCCCCAGGGTGGGGGAATCATATAATTAAATCATTCCCTGTTTGGACTTAGCAAGCTGGGCACTTACATTTTAATAAAGAGTTCATAGAGCATTGTTGAACCAGAAGAGCTGAATTTGGTGCTGGAACTGGGGGCAGTAACTACCCCTCAAAGAGGAAGCTATTTTGAGTCTGTGCCCCTCAATGCAAGTAGGTGGTATCTGAGATGTCAGGCCAGGTCTGTGGATGGGGTGAAACCATGGCCAGAACACTGTCACTCAGAAACTCATTTTCCTAAAGGCGAAGTGTGTCTTTCAGAGGAACTATTGGTGGAGATTGTATACTGAATTGAATACAATAAGAGACCAGTCAGAAACATGCACAGAGTCTTACATAAAATATAATTCCATGATACCAGGCAGCCTTCCTTTTTATGGACTTTTTAATCATCTGGTTGAAATTGCCAAAGGTGTGAGAGGCCTTTTGCTTTCAAGTTTATGCTCAGTGATTTGATAAAATTGCATGTCTCTGGGCAAGAGAGCCAGGAGGACTCTGAGTGGGGCCAAGGCCCCAATTGCTTTGGTTTGAACTCTGAGTCGCAGAAGGGGAGTTTCTTGCTGGACCACAAAGTCATCCAGTAGTTTCAGTGGGTCTTAGGTGCCCCTTTTGGCAAGGAATTATGCAGGTCTCAATCTGGGGAATCATATATCATTAATGAACTGAAAAGTCAGAGCTAAGGAGGTGAATGGTGAGAGCAGGTTATAGTCATGTGGTGCCCTACACCTGTGGGTGGACAGGGATGGGGCATGCAAGTTGTTAGGAAGACTTTAAAGATGACCTAATTCAAAGTTCTGGATGTCCTGCAAAAGTGGGAGGGTAGGGAGTGAAAAGCTTAGCCAGTTGTTACCTCTGCATGGAGCATAGCTTGGAGACCTTGGGCCCACAGCCAGACGGGAAGGTAGTCTTGATGGGAGATGGTGGGAACCTGCTGGAACTGATCAGTGCCTGACTCTCCTTCCTGGAAGAAAAGGTGCTTTGGTCCCATAGTGGCCCCTTCCTCAGTACTCAGAGCCTTGTGTGTTTCTTTCTAGCCTGATCCAGCAAGACGATGTCCCCACTGGCCACCGTGATATCCGGCCCCCGTGCCCGGCTCTTTGCTTGCTTCCTCAGGCTGGGTGCCCCGCAGGCCAAGCTACTTCAGCTGCACACTGGGGCCAATCTCACAGCCAAGAACTACTATGAGGTGCTGGTGCTGGGTGGGGGCAGTGGTGGGGTCACCATGGCTGCCCGTATGAAGAGGAGAGTGGGTGCAGAGAACGTGGCCATTGTTGAACCCAGTGAGGTGAGTGTCCCCCTTCGGAGTGCCTATGTGTGAGTGTGATTGTGAGTGTGTGTGTGTGTGTGTGTGTGTGTGTGTGTCTGTCTGTCTGTCTGTCTGTCTAAGGTGGGGTCAGGCACTGGGCCTTTATATCCCTCAGTTAGTGCTTTTCCTTTAGGTCATAAAAACCAGGCCATTCAAATCCCTGGGGACTAGGGAGAACATGTACTTGGCATTTATGTTCTCATCTGTATTAATTTCTTCAGGGCTGCCATGACAAATCACCACAGATTTGGTGACTTAAAACAGCAGATATTTATTCTCAGCAGTCACTAAACCAGGCAGTTTTGTAGCCTAGAAACCCAAAACAAAAGTGTTAGGGTCATGATCCTTTCTGATGGCTGTGAAGTGAAGGGGCATTTATCCCTTGCCTTTCTCCTAGTTTCTGGTGATTGCAGGAAATCCTTGGTGTTTCCTGGTTTGTTTTCCAGTCTCTGCCTCCTTTACATGGCTTTCGCTTTGTATCAGTATCTTCTCATGGCCTTTAAAGAACACCAGTCACTGGATTTAGGGCATACTCTGTTCCAGCATGACCTCATTTCAGTGTGGTTATACTTCAAAGACTCTCTTTCCAAGTAAGGTGACATTCACTCGTACTGGGGTTAAGACGTCAACATTTCTTTTTGGAAGAGACAATTCAGACTTAAAATTCAAAATATTCCACATCCTTCACCACGAAGTCAAAAGAAACATCTGCTCTCGTCTCTGTCAAGCACCAGGAGCAGCTTCCCCATGTGTGTGTCTCACCAGCATGTCTCTTCTAAGTCTCTCTATGTGTTTCCTCCTTGTGTCTCCTTTGTTTCACCAAATATATTTCCACCTTGCTTCTTGCCAGCTTCTTGCCTGCCATTCAGGAAATCTGGTTCATGGGCCTGCTGGGATTTGTAGTTCAGGGTGACTATGTGTAAGTGGTGCCTGTTCAGTGCTCCTCCCTCTTTCATGAAGGTGTATTTTTAACAGTTTCAGATTTTACATCCAAGTCTTTATCTTGAATTAAGTTTTGTGTATGAAATTAAGTAATGGTCTAGTTTCATTTTTTGCATGGGACGGTCCACTTTTTCCAGTGCCATTTGTTGAAGAGATTGTTCATTTTTAAAATATCAATTTATTTTCTTGCATTGTGGTTCATCTTTCTATAGTTGTTGTTCCCCTCAGGTGTGGCCTGCCCACCAGTAGTCCACATGCCACTACACCACCACGCAGCTCTTCTGTGTCTCCCTCCCCTGCCTGATTAACTCCTTCTTCCCCTGCTGCAAGATATAGATTGATGAAAACTGTTTTTGTTTTTTTTTTGTTTTTTTACCTCATGAGGACCTGGGTTCCTGGACTACAGCAGATCAGGCTGCTCTAATCTCCAGGTGCAACTGTGGCAGTTAGCAAGGCAGAGTAGTTCAGGAACCTTGAAGAGACTGTACGTTCTCCAATGTATGGTAGTGACTCCTTTATCAAAGGTTGATCACTTTTCTTTTTAAATGACTTTGATTCAGACAGTCTTTTAAATGACAGCGGTCTGAGCTGTTTCAGGTGCCCAGTGGTCTGTTGTAACTGACACTGAGACAGGTCTCCCTAGTTTGCCATTGTCCTGCCCTCCAAGAAATGAATGTGGGTTTCTTCAAGAATCTGCCAGTGACTGAGGCATTTGCCACTTTCCCTTCAGTGTCTGCCTTTGTGCTTGCTGGCACTGATGCTTCTTACTAGTCTAAAAGCAACGGAAGCTTCATTTTCACTCCTCTTCCTTTTCAAACAGACTTGAAGTCAATGAACGGTCACTCCTGGGGACCTCTGCCCCCCCCCCTCCGCTTGATCATACCCACTTTTGCCTAGAGGGGAGCTTTTGAAGTCTTCCCTCATGTCCTCTTCACCTCTCTGTGTGTGTTAGCAATTTTGTCCAGCCAGTCTGAAGCACTTGGGCAATGTAGAGACTCAATTGGAATTCTCAGAGAACATTAAACCATCTGCCCTTTGCCCTCAGGTCCAGAACTTTCCCAGCTTTCAATTAAGAGTGGGCCATCTAAAGCAGTGCCTCCAGAGAATAGAAGTTGTCTTGTGTTGTGTTATGGAGTAGGGTTTGGTGCTTACTGGCTGGGGCATAAAACCTCAGAGAAAGAAGAGGGGCTTATATGGAATGCTTATAATTTCCCATAAGCTTGGAAAGCACATTTGGAAGTTTCAAGGGTCTCCAGAAGTGCCCGAAAACCAGATTTACCATATTCCCCACATATTCCTGAGGAAATATATTTAGATTACTGGGTTTACTTTTTCTTTATATGTGCACTTAAAGGTATCTATCTATCTATCTATATATATATAGTGTGTATATCTAAAACATGTACTTGTTAAATACCAAATCAACTTTCAGAAATAAATGATACAGTGAACTGTAAAGATAGTATATGGTTTTATTTTTGATCATCTTTCAGAATTCTGGTGTTAAGTGATTGCTGTTCAGAGCTTAGGAGACATTACGATGTGTATGGGATGTGACTAAGCTTTTGTGGATAAGGAGGGAGTCCAGCTTTAACCATGAGCATGTACCTTTAACTTTGACCCTTTTCATAAGTCTCAAATAGAATAAATCTCTATATAATTCCTTTTCAGAGACATTTCTACCAGCCAATCTGGACGCTGGTGGGTGCTGGTGCCAAACAGTTATCCTCATCTGGGCGTCCCACAGCAACTGTGATTCCATCTGGTGTAGAATGGATCAAAGCTAGAGTGGTTGGGCTGAACCCAGACAAGAACTGTGTCCACACAGACAACGGCAAGGAGGTAACCAGTGAAGGCCCTTTGGCTTTTGTTACTGTCCAGTCATTACCAACCAGGTGGATACATGGTGAGAGGGAAGTGTGTGTGTGTGTGTGTGTGTGTGTGTGCATATAGGTGTATGTATTGAATGCTGCACGAGATGGGAATATATATAGTGAGTAGAGAAAGGACTGAGTGATGTAAGGTTATTAAGTGAATGACTAAGTCATGTGTTTGTTGAACACCATCTGTTTGCCTTATTGTTTGGTGCTCAGTGAACAAATGCCGTACTTCATGGTAAAATACTAGACATCTCCCTCCTTTTCCCTTGAAGCAGCTAGCTTTTCTGTTGGTCCCCAGGCCTCCCAGAGAAAGGGGATACTGGGAAGTAGCCACCCAGAATTGCGGGACACCGGGCCCCTGAGGGTTTGTGCTGGGGGCTAAGGAGAATTGCTGAGCCTCACTAACAGGACTTTCATCAAGTACTCAGGACAATCCATTACCTGAGGAAATGTTAAGATTGCCCACATTTAGAAGTCGCTCCCCTCCCCTGATCGCCAGGGATCAGAGTCTTTCAGCAACTGCTGTCCCTTGTGTATTTGAGGGCATGAGAACAGGATATGGAGACAGTTTGTGGCATCCTGTCCCTCATTTCGCCATTGAGCCCAGGACAGCAGCCCGCAGTGCAGCCAACCTCTGTCCCCTGCCTGAGCCAGGCTCCTGTAGTTCCTGAGTCCCCAGCGGGTTATGAACCTTAGTATTCTGTCTGCTTTTGCTTCAAATTGGCACACCAGCATTTTGACAGAATTGTAGAATCTGAGAGCCAGTGGCAATCTCAACCTCTTCCTTCAAGCAGGGACTCATTGGCTATGGGCATTCTTCACATTTCTGTGGGTCGTGGATTACTTTGAGCACCTGATGAAAGTCCTGTTAGAAATATGTGCATATGTACCAAATTATGCCTTTAATTTCAAGGATTCAGAGATTCTTTGTATCCTTTCTGTGAATCCTAATCAAGATTACCTGCTTTACAGCATTCATGATCTTGGCTCTTTGGCCTGCATTTTCTTGCCCCTGCCTTCCTCCCTTCCTTCCCAAATACTCAGTAAGCATATAAGATGAGCAGATTACACAGATGTGGGATGAGATCGAAGAGAATGTGGTTACGATGGCTGCCTGGGATGTGCTTCTGCCCTGCACCTTGCCCACCACCCAGAGCCCCTACCCACTCATCCACAAACAGAAACTTGGTACTGGACACACATGTCTGAAATTAACTGCCACTTTTGGGATTCTGGTCTAAAATGACATTGTTTTGTGTTGCAGATCTCCTACAAATATCTTATTATTGCTCTCGGAATCCAGTTGGACTATGAGAAGGTACTGTTTTGAAATATTTCTGTGATACTTTCTGTGTGCACTTATGCCAAGATTAAAAACTGTATTTAGTTGCTGTAGATTCATTTTGATAAGAAAGTGTTCTAAGAAACCCACTTCTAGTTTTACTTCTCTGCAGTCTTTTTGTGGTCTTGAAATATTTTTTTTCTATGATTTTGTCAATGCGGTTATATGCTAGCTTTATACTTTAATGAGGGTTCAGCATGTCTATCCCTTAATGTTAATTCTCAAAAACCAGCAAACTTTTCCTCACCAATACAAGAACTCCCTTTCTAAGCAGAACTGAGTTGGCTATATTACAGATTAAAATTTCTTTTGAAAGTATGATTCAATTGTGAAATTGTAAGCTGACCTAAGGGGTTAGTTCATCATCAAAGTTAGTTCTTCACACACTGGAAGGGTGTCTGGTTAGGTGTGCAGAGGCTGGCACTTCTGGTATAACAAAATGAGCAATGAAAAGTAGATACTGCCCTAGAACTTCCTTAGAGCTCTCTTTCGGTGAGCTTGGGATCTACATGCTCTCTGACAATTCTGAGATCCCAGTTTATTTTTCTAAAACATAATGGAGCGAGTCAGTAATTATGATCTTTTTCTGGGAGCTTCTTGGGGACTGTGGATAAGAGATTGCAGCATGTAAAGCGGGTGACAGCCAAGTCACAAGCTGCAAGACAGTAATCAGACAGAGACCTCATCTGAGTTGGCTCATAGCACCTTTGAAATGTGTTTCTGCTTTAAAAAACAACCCTAATCACGCCTTGTCCAGGATGAAGATAATGAAAAGGTTCTGGCTTGTATTCTGTGAAGGTCCAAAGAAGCCATGAATTGGTATGAAGTTTGAGGCGAGTTTGAGTGATGGGGTCAGGGCCATGGGTCTGCAGTAACCACCACAGTGGAGTCGACTCCATGGAGATGGCACTGTTAGGATTTCTGTGTGTGTGTGTGTGTGTGTGTGTCCATCCATCCATACCTCTCACGCCCCTGCCTGTGTTGACTTAACAAAGACAGTAGGTCTCCCAGTTCCTGCATCCCCAGCAGTCCCAGTGTATGTGAGGAGAGTGAAGAGATCCAGACTGAGAGTTTTTAGCAGCTTCTTACAGCAAACTAAGAAACAAACTCTATTAATGTACCTATTACTGTAGAGATGCTGTGCTGTCCCCTGGGAACCTTGCTAGGGTTGAATATGATACCTGACACTGCTGTTGAGGTAGATTTTTTTTTTTTCTATTAAAAAGTTTATTTTTACATCATTTT
>NW_004567124.1:22480967-22486909 GCF_000260355.1 Condylura cristata | reverse complement strand
TTTTTTTTTATCTCTGTTTCTTCTGCTTGGTTGTTTGTGTATAAGAAAGCCTCTGACTTTTGTGTGTTGATTTTATAACCTGCTGAGGTAGATTTTTTTAAAAAAAGATTTACTTATTTATACTTAAAGAACTGGGGTACAGACCAGAGGTGTGGTGGGTGAGAGGATTCACCAGCGACAGAGTGGTGAGAACAGGCAGATTGACAAATATACTGCTGAGGGGAGCAGCGGGTGGGTCAGTAGAGGTCTGCCGCACCATGTGGGTCAGCTCCTTGGCCTGGGATTGAGCTCATGCTACAGTGGCTTCCAAGAGCTTCCTAATGCAGTGCTTTAATGCATTGCACCACCAGGGAGAGCCTGAGGTAGATATTTTTATCTTAATTTAATAAGGAAACTGAGGGCAAGAGAATGTTAATACTTTTCCAGGTCGATTGTATTAGCTGGCACCCTTTGATTCAAACTTTGATTGTAGATGCCAGGAAGTTACTCAGGTGGGTTTCAACAAAAAGGGAGCGCTGATTAGTAATCAGAGGATTGTTGCTGTCAACACTGAGTGTCATCAAGACCACAGGATTTTGTTTAGTTGACACATGAGGGATGGGTGTCTGTGGGTCTGGAGGTGGTTGCCCTAATGTTGGGAAGTCAGCCTAGTGACCTTCTGAAAGACCAGCCCAGGCTAAGACTGGTTTTTGATGGTTCCCACTGTGGCTGGAAGACCTGGTGTGTGAGTTTCTTAACTCAATCTGAGCCATCTTCACTGTGTTCCATGAGTCTTCTAATATTTAAGACAAGCATCAGTTTTGATCTGATTGACATTACTGATCACTTACACTGTGCATGTCATTTTTCAAGCATTTCACACCCATGGTCTCATGGATTCCTGCCAACAACCCTCAGGAGCAGTTCCTCTTATCCCTGTTTTACAGATAATGAATATAAGCTACGCAAGCTCTCAGTGGCAGCAGAATTACCTGGTGGGCACATTAAACAAGGACCGCTGTGCTTGCGCTCAAGGTTCCCACTCAGTGTTTCAGGGTGGGACATAAGAGTTTGCACTTCTAGCCAGTTCCCAGGTGGTACCGGTGCTGCTGGTCTGAGGATCACACTTTGGGACCCATTGGCTTAGAGATATTAGTGGACTTATCCAGGGTTACAATGCATGTAAGTGGAAAAGCTCAGCCTTATGTAGGTGTAGGATTTTCTGAGTGCACATTATTGTTACCTGACATTACTGCCTTTGCCAAGAATTTGATCTGGTACAGCCTGAAAAAGGGTATTTTAGGTGTGCTATTGCTGATTACCTGGCTTTTGCTCATGTCTTTTCTATAATTCTCCTACCTAGTAAGGCAACTGGTTCTTAAAAAAGAAGTATGGCTGGCTTCTTGTCCTTACTCTGGTGGACAGACAGAATATATTATAATCCTTCTGGTGGGAATATATGCAATATAGGGTCTCAAGAACAAGGGTGGTGGAGGGGTTCCCTTGCAAAAAGCCAAGCCTTTCTGCAGTTTCACAGGTGACTCCAGGTGCCACAGTTCTGGTTTTAGCACACCCTCATCCATCTGCCTGCTCCACTGTGTGTGAGTACTGGGAGTGACACATTGCTGGAAATACTAGGGGGAGGGGGTTTGTAGGGATAGCAAAGAACTAGGACTTCACAGCCATTTGTATATATGTTAAAAAATAATTTCTTTGTATGCTTTGTTGCAGATTAAAGGCCTGCCTGAAGGTTTTGCCCATCCCAAAATAGGCTCCAATTACTCAGTTAGCACAGTGGAGAAGACATGGAAAGCTCTGCAGGACTTCAAAGAGGGAAATGCTATCTTTACCTTCCCAAATACTCCAATAAAATGTGCTGGAGCCCCACAAAAGATCATGTATTTAGCAGAAGCCTATTTCAGAAAGGTATTCTTCCTTTTCCAGGGATAGAGACAAGGAGGGCAGATGACGCTAACTCAGTGATTGCCACAGTTTTCCTTTTTTATCTAAATTTTTATTATTACAAAATTATATTTTGGAAGCTTATATATAGATAAATAGAAAAAAAAGGAGGAAGTAATTCCTAGTCCAGTTGCTTAAATATATTTTAATTGCTGTCATCAATTTGGCCTATCTTTCTAATTTTTTTCTGTGTACTTTAAAACTGTGGTTATAATCATTCTGTCCATACTAATTTAGATGTACTATATGGTATTAAATAATTCTTTGCATCATACATTTTAATATAAAAGTCTATTGGGAAGCTATATCCTCATTGTTGACATATTTCCATGTAGCGAGACAATTAGTTGCAAATTGTTCATTCTTTTTTTTTTTTAATTCTTTTTTACATTTTCTTTTCTTAAGATTTATTTATTTGTGCATACAGAACTGGGGTACAGGTCAGAGGCTCAGGTGCGATGAGAGGCTTCACCAGAGACAGAGTGGGGAGCAGAACAGGCAGATCGATGAAGTACACTGCTGAAGGGAGCAGCGGGTGGGTCAGGAGAGGTCTGCCACACCATGTGGTCACCTCCAGGGGAGGCGGGAATCGAACTCATGCAGAAGTGGCTTTAGCTTCTCAGTGCTGGGCTTTAACCCACTGAGCCACCAGGGAGGGCCACAAATTGTTCATTCTTATACATAATAATATCCTCAACTGTTCTTACTCAAGTTCAAGGCTATGACTATTTTCTGGCTCTTGATAAACATTTTTTGAAATGTAATGGGCAAAAGTCAATTCTAAAGGCCAAAAAAAAAAAAAAAGTGTTCACGTAGAACTTCAAGTCTTAGTGGAGATATTTGGGTTGAGGAGGATTTCTGAGCATCCCTTAGACACTCTGTGTGTGAGAGCCAGCATCTTCAGGTCAAGTATGTTTGCTGTAAATTGGTGGGGGCCCCACACCCTCCTGTTCTCACCCTTTGGCCCTTGTGTGGGATGTGACATTTTGGGTTACCAAGCATAATTTGACTTGAGACAGTGGCAGAATTCTAATCAGCCTATGGGGAGGGAAGAAGGGGCAGATGGGACTCAAGAGGCATTGGGTATGTGTAAGTCTGCCCAAACATATGTAAGCCTGCACCATCCCTGTGTGGCAGGAAATCAAGGGACAGTACTAGTCACCTTTCAAAGTAAGGCCAGTCTGGGTCATGAGAATTCTGGGTTGGCATAACCTTTGAGGTTCTTTCCCACCTAACTTTTGCAAATAGTGAGGTCCAATTGAACAAATCCTTAAAAGAGCTGAATAGAAGAAAAGAGTAAGACACTAGTTATTTTCTTCCCTTCTGGAAATTCTCTTTGGGTAACTCTCCCAGGTCTTGGATGGCCAGAAAGGAAATTTCTTTTAGGTGCCATATACTCCCAGGCATTTGTGAGAACACTAGCCTCTGAATCACGTGGGCAACACTAGTGGATTTGAACCAAAGGGCCTTGAGTTTTGGTTCACTGATGTCTTCTCAGTACCTAGACTATCTGGCTAGTCCCTGGCCAACTGTAGGACCTCACTAGATACCTGTTGAATGACTGAACAGTCCAGCTCTCTCTTTACCTGAACTTGACCTTCACCTCTGTCCATACTAAGGTATTCAACTGAAGTGCTCACCTAACCCCCGACTCAAGTGTGTATTTGAGTTACTGTGTTGCTGACCAAAATAAGGAGGAAGAGGAAGATTGGCTTATGTCTTACCCCAGCACGGCTTAGTGGTGGAGAAAACTTTTCTGAATGTTTTACTTCTTATTTCAGTTAAAAAGAGTGACTGGAATAGTACTTTGGTGTTAGTTGTTTCTATTTTTCTTCTCAGACAGGGAAGCGATCCAAGGCCAATATTATTTTCAACACTTCTCTTGGAGCAATTTTTGGGGTTAAGAAGTATGCTGATGTCCTGCAAGAGATCATCCGCAAGAGGAACCTTACTGTTAACTACAAGCAAAACCTCATTGAAGTCCGAGCTGATAAACAAGAAGCTGTCTTTGAGAATCTGGACAAACCTGGAGAGACTCAAGTCATTTCAGTGAGTGCTGAGGTTAAGCTGTCAACAGAACAGTGCCATACATGTATGTAGGCTCCCACTTCCCTAGCTGCCATCATCATGTGTTGGGAACAACTGGTTAAAGCCAGCGTCTTAGTGTTAGCTGGAGAGGGTGGGTGAAGATGAGAAAGAGGTGCAAGCTTGTTCCATGATAGGTGAAGTACCAAGTGAATTTTTCTCCTATCTTGTGTCTCTACTTTTCTTGGTTCTGAGTCACTTGAGGCACTCAAAAATATTTCACAATGTTAGTTATAGCTGAGTTGAGGGTGTCGGCAGTGGGGGCGGGGGAGTGGGGTGGCGTACTTGCTTCCTTAAATGCAGGATCTGGTGATTTTTCCAGTTTGTGGTGTGTGTGCAACAGCCATGCTTGTGAATAATTCAAGAGTGACAGGATGTCTTTTACTGTGGAAGAGGCTGTCCTTAAATACCTTTCACCTGGGCCGCAAATGAAGCGCTGAAAAATCTTTGAAAGATTCGGTGGAGCTATACACAATTTGGAAAGATCTAGCTTTCATATATGGGCTTGGCTTCCATGTGTCTGGATTCTTCTCTTAAGCGGTGGGAGTAGTAGTCTTTGTAGAGCTATATGAGCAGTAAGAACAACATGTCAGGTTACCTGGATGAAGTGTGGTGGGACGAATCCTTTGTTTCTATCATCCTGTTGAGGCTGTTAGCAATGACTAAACATAGCAGTGACATTTTGCTCCTTTGGTCTTTTTAGAAGAATGAAGGTTTCCATAGAAAGGAATCTTGAAATGAGCCTCAGATTAATCTGCTAAACATCAAAATTTCAAATTTTAAGCTTTTTCTCTTGAGTTCTTTCTAAAATGTATAGCATTTTAGAAAGTATAGTATTGCTTTTTTTTTTAATCAAGAGTACTGTTATTTAAATGTCACTGGTGACTTGAATAATGATTTTAAAATATTTTATTATTTTACATCATTTTTCATTTTGTGCATTTTTAAATCTCAGTTGTAATCCCCGTGGGCTTCCCACCACTAATTTACCCATGTGCCATCACCACAGTCCAGTGCACTCTTCCCACTCCAGTTCTGATCCCATTCTCCCTTCCACCCCCATAAAATGTCGCTGGGTTATAGTTGTTCATTGTTTTCATTTTTACTCTACTACCTTTGTCTCTGTCTCTTTTTTATCCCCCTGATCCTTTATGTTCCTTCTGTGAGTGAAACCATATTCTATTTTTCTTTTTCTTTCTGGGTTATTTCACTAAGCATGATCCCTTCCAGCTCCATCCTTGTTGCTGCAAAAAGGCATGAGTTTATCTTTTTGATTGCTGAATAATATTCCATTGCGTATATGTACCACCTCTTTTTAATCCAGTCTTCTATTTTGGGGCATTTGGGCTGATTCCTTGTCTTCCCTGTAGTAAATAGAGAAGAAATAAACATGGGGGTGCAGGTATCCTTTTGAATCCGTGTTTTTGTGTCCTTTGGGTAGATACCTAGGAGTGGGATTGCTGGGTCATAGGGAAGTTCTATTTTTAGCCTTTTGAGAAACTTCTAAACAGCTTTCCATAGTGGTTGTATCAGCTTGCACTCCTACCAGCAGTATAGGAGAGTTCCTTTTTCTCTACATCTTCACCAACATTTGTTGTTGCTAATTGTTTTAGTATGTGCCATTCTCACTGGTGTGAGGTGGTATCTTGTTGTGGTTTTAATTTGCATTTCTCTTATTATAAGTGATGTTGAACATGTTTTCATATGCTTGCTGGCTATCTGCATTTCTTTTTTGGAGAAGTGTCTTTGTAGCTCTTCTGCCCATTTTTTTTTTATTACAAAAGTTTATTTTTACATCATTTTGTACATTTTTTTCCCATCTCAATTGTAATCCCCATGGGTTTTCCATCACCAAGTCACCCGTGTGCCATCACCATAATCCCGTGCATTTCCCTCCCCCCGCCCCCCCGTTTTTG
>NW_004567124.1:22450477-22478545 GCF_000260355.1 Condylura cristata | reverse complement strand
CTGCTACTTCTAATTTTTTTTTGACTGGAGAATGGGATAGGACACTTGTTAAATTTTATGTAACATGAAACTTGTTAAATTTTATGTAACATGAAAGCAAATGGGCTATGAGTGAGGGTCCAAAGCATACTTTAAAAAGCAAATTGTATGAATTTGGGAGCATGAACTGACTTAAGTGTTTGTTCTGTTTTAAACTTGAGTGCTCAGCTATTCTCTGGACATTTAAGGCTGCAGGTAGGGACTTTAGTGGCAGAACAGTTTTTGTTCTTCTAAAGGGATTATGAAGAAAGATGACATTTGCATCCCCCTTGGATTATAATGGTTTTGGGAGTTGACTCATATTGGGCTCTCTCTTGCCAGCTCCTGACAGGGCATTAAAAAGTTTCAGTGACTCTGAGCCCCTCTTTCCAGGTTAAGACTGAATTATCAGAATTTCCAAGTCAGAAGTTAAGGATCAAGGGAGAACAGTTTAGACATACCATACCTTTACTTCTATGATTACCTAGTAATCGTAGAAACAGTTTTCAGTGTGCTACAGAGGTTCACGTTGATATCTCTCCATACCAAAGAGATCACATGGACTCTGTATGGGGAGACCATGTCAACCCAGAGGTTGGTAGTTTGATATCAGCCTACCTGGGAGCATTTGCGACCTTGGAGAGGGTGTGGATAGTCTAAGCACTGATGTCTAGTACTGCGTGCTGCCATCATGTAGGACTTGTGCAGGGGAGCGGGGTGAGGGAGAAGTTTTTGGGCCATGAAGAAACATGAATGTGGATGTTGCCCTTTTCTTGTAGTATGAAATGCTTCATGTTACACCACCAATGAGCTCACCAGATGTCCTCAAGACGAGCCCTGTGGCTGATGCTGCTGGCTGGGTGGACTTGGATAAAGAAACTCTGCAGCACAAGAAATACCCCAATGTGTTTGGGATTGGGGACTGCACCAACCTTCCTACTTCAAGGACTGCAGCTGCAGTAGGTGAGTTATCTGACAAGCTCCATTTCTCCCCTACTAATGATGTCATGGGAAGGTACCAGCATATCAAAACCAAAAATCTGGCATAAGCAGAAGTGGTTAATAATGAAACTCTTCTGACCTAAAAATGACTTCGACCTCCCTGGCACAGAAGCTAGTTGTCAGTGAACCCTGCGCCATGTAAAGAGAGTATTTGAGTGCTTTGCTTTGCACTAATAGAGTGGTGTGACCTCATTTGCCTTTTCTAGGTCAGAGGGACTGTTTGCAGGAGGGGCACATTGAAGAGAGGGATTTTCAAGCTTTCTAGAATTCTTTTACTTCTCAGACTCTGCGTTGCTTTGCACCTCTGGCTTTCTTTGCTCCTGACACCAGGCAGGTTGGCTATTTTTCTTCTGTCTGAAAGACCAATACGCCAAGGAAGCATTTATTTCCCCAGGAAACACATGCAAGTCAATGAAAGCTTGCAGAGCAGAAAATTGTTCTGTTAAGACAAATACAGTAGAGCATGCCCTGATTGGTACATGATTAAGGCTTCAGCCTGGAAAACTGAGTTCTTTACCTCGATGTTCTGCACTGGCAGTGATGGGGAGAATTGCCTTTTAGATCTTGTCTTCTGCAGCTAGGAACTATCTTCTCTGAATTCTGTAAAACACAGAGTGCCTGGCCCATGGGCATGATAGTGTTTTGTGTGAATTACACACTGGCAGAACATGCATTCTTTTAGCTGACTACTTCAAGGAGGACTTCCTTGCAAACTCACTGAATATCTTTCTGATATCAATAGTAATTACTCCCAACTTTTCATTTTAAAATCGAGTCTGTGGAAAATTTGAAAGTCAGTGAATAACCATATACCATTTAGGTATTAACCAATTATTATTTTTGACACTTGCTTTATCCCCTTATGTGTATTTCTTGGGTCATTTGAAAGTAAGTTTTTATATCACATTTTACCTTTAAATACTTCAACTTGCCTCCAAGGACTCTCTCCTTTTTATCTACAAGTCTATTGCAATGTTAAAGAAATTGGACTTTGTACTATCAATTCATCTATTATATGTTAGATTTTCTCCAGTTTTCCTAAAAATGTCCTTTCTCCCCACTCCTGTCTCCTACCCCTTAAATCAAGCACCATGAGCTGCTTTGAATGTGGTATCTCTTTGGTTTCCTTTAAGCTAGACCAGAAATTCTACAGTTTTTTTAAATAATATAATATAATAGCTTATTTTTACATCATTCTGTACATTTTTTTTTCATCTCAATTGTGATCCCCATGGGTTTCCCATCACCAAGTCACCCATGTGCCATCACCATAGTCCAGTGCACTTCCCTCCACCCACTGTTTTTGATCCCATTCCTCACTCCACCCCCACAAAATGTCTCTGGTATATGACTGTTCATTATTACTATTTTTTCACCTGGTCCATTATACTCCTGCTATGAGCGAAACCATCCAGTTCTTTTCTTTTTCTTTCTGGCTTATCTCACTAAGCACGATCTTTTCCAACTCCATCCATGTTGCTGCAAAAGACATGTGTTTCTCTTTTTTGGTTGCTGAGTAATATTCCATTGTGTATATGTACCACATCTTTTTAATCCATTCATCTACTTTTGGGCATTTGGGCTGCTTCCATGTCTTTACAATTGTAAGTAAAGCAGCAATAAACATGGGGGTGCAGGTATCTTTTTGAATCAGTGTTTTTGTCTCTTTTGGGTAGATACCTAGGTGTGGGATTGCTGGGTCGTAGGGAAGCTCCATGTTTAGCAGTTTGAGGAACCTCAACAGTTTCCCATAGTGGTTGTACTAGTTTGCATTCCCACCAGCAAGCAGTGCAGGAGAGTTCCTTTTTCTCCACATTATTGCCAACATTTGTTGTTGCTAGTTGTTTGAAGATGTGCCATTCTCACTGGGGTGAGGTGGCATCTCATTGTGGTTTTAATTTGCATCTCCCATATTACAAGTGATGCTGAACATTTTTTCATATGCTTGTTGGCCATCTGCATTTCCTCTTTGGAGAAGTGTCTTTTTAGCTCTTCTGCCCATTTTTTGGATGAGGTTGTTTACTTTATTTTTGTTGAGTTTCATCAGTTCTCCGTAAATTTTTGTGATCAATCCTTTATCACTAGTTTTGTGTGAGAAATTTTTTTCCCTATCGTTGGGATGTCTGTTTGTTTTTGTAATGTCTCTTTTGCTGTACAGAAGCTCTGTAACTTGATGTAGTCCCATCTATTTATCCTTGCCTTCACTATCATTGCATTGGGTGCTGTATCTTTAAAGATGCCACTGAAGTGTATGTCATGTAGTGTTTCGCCCATCTCTGCTTCCAGGTATTTTATGGTTTCCATTCTTATGTCTAGGTCTTTAATCCACTTCAAGTTGATTTTTGTGTATGGTGAGAGGTAGTGATCTAGTTTCATTTTTTTTTGCATGTAGCTTCCCAGTTTTCTCAGCACCATTTGCTGAACAAACTTTCTTTGTTCCATTGTATCTTCTTTGCTCCTCTGTCAAAAATTAGCTGTCCATAAACCTCTACAGTGTTTTTTTTTTTAAATTTTCATAACATTGGCATTTTTAAAGAGTCTAGGCTAATTCTCTTGTAGAGCATGCCATAGTCTAGAATTGCTTAGCTGTTTTCTTATGGTTCAACACAGGATACATTTTTCGGTGAGCCCCTGGGTCCTGAGGCTGTGCGCTCCCACTGTGTCTGCTTAGGAGCTTGTCTCTAGCTTGTCAAGTCCGCGTGAAGCAGGAGCTCATTGCTGCGTTAAGCATGTCCGTTGGGTCTCTCTACTGCTAGAGAGCAAAGAGCATCTTTGCTCTTTTTACATAGGCTGTGCATATAGTTTTCTTAATACAATTTTGTTGAATGTATGTTAAAATTAACCTATGATGTATGGAAGGCTGGATTACCCAGCTTTGACCTACTTTAGATAAACATTTGTTTCATTCAGCGTTCTGGGTAGGTAATATTAAATATGCCTAAGGTAACAGAAGCGAAAACTCTTACTCCCAACTCTGCCTTGCCTTTGCTCAGCTTCTATAGCCCCTCTCAACATACAGAGTGTCTGTTATTTCCTTCCCCCCTATTTTTTTAAACCTATATTGTGTGGTTGGTCCAGAATTTATCTAATGCATCCACATTTAATTTTTATTTGTATTATTTGAATTAATTTTGTAATTTCAAACAGGAAGTACTGCAGTCTTTAAGTCACTTTATATACAAAAGCATACTTGCTCTTCTCTTTAATGTCTGAAACAGTAGTCCTAGTGTTCCCCGTATGATCTACATTTCTCACTGGGTTCCCCCCTCTATTGTTCTGAGGATCCCTGGGCAATGCTTATCTTCAGTCCAGACCTCTGTAATATGTGGCAAGACCTTGCCTTGCTAAAATGCACCTGGCTTTCCTGCAGCTCATGCTTCTTTCTCTGCTTCTCTCTGCAACAGGATTCTCCCTTAATTACCCACAGTACAGTGGAGACACGAGGTGGCATTTTACAAAAGATGGCAATTATAATACAGGGAAAAAAACTCCCTAAAAGCCACAGATGCCCTCATACCTGTACACCTTAAACCTGTGTGGTGAGTGTGATGGCTTCTAGGTCATGCTCTGTTTGCAGGTGGCACCGCTGGTGTCTTCTCTGTTGACCTTGATGCCCTGCTCCAGGGGGCTCCTCAGGTATTCTCAATGCAGGATCCTCCACTCTTGCTATCCCCCAACAGCATAAAGTTTTCCACAAGGCGAATACATTTTGCCCACAACGAAGACCCCTATTTAGTAGTTGTAAACAGAGTTCTTTATTCCTCATATTTTGGAAACCTTCATTCCAGAACAAAACCTGTTATTCTTTTGATTTGGGAATTCACAAATCACAACCTGTTGGCAAATTGCAGCATGCTGCCTGTTTTGTGCTGCTGCCCAAGAATGGTTTCATAGATGGACCTTTGTAATCGATTTGATTATAGAGAAACTAACACTTTTTCTTAGCCTAAGGAAACATTTTCTTTTCTCATTAGTAGATCTCTGTTATCAACAATCCATTCTATATTGTGAGTTTTGTGACTATAGAGTTTATTGTTTAGAATTTTTTCCTCTCATGTTATGTAATATCTGATTGTTGCCTCTCAGTCTACAAGGCTAAAGCACTTCACAGAAAGAATATGTTGACCACTGACTTTGGGCATACAAAATAAATAGTTAAAAAACAAACAGTTTAAAGAGCATTTTACAACATAACGGTAACCTGTAAAATCCTCAAAAGAAAATCCTCTTTTCTACCTCTAGAGACACAAACTGCTTGTATCTTTAAAAGTACAATCTTAGTTATTTAATATTGAATACAGACTGGGATTAGTTAATATGAAAGAATTCTTGTTAGTCTCTTGGAGATAAAAATACTATTATGGTTGTCGTTAAAAATTCTTTTAAAGACCTAACAGCCATATTTATAGGTGAATAATTACTATGTTTTCTCTAAAAATATTCCAGAAAAAAAAGAGCATGTATAATGGGAGAGATAAAATAGAGATGCCAGGGCTTGAAAAGGCAGTGTTTCACTTTTGCCATCAAAAAGCAAAACCTATCCATCCATCCATCCATCCATCCATCCATCCATCCATCCATCCATCCATCCATCCATCCATCATCTATCTTGTCTTCCAACCTATGTCTGTGTCTATCTTGTCTAGTGTTATCCAGAGTTCAGTATAAAGGGAAGCTCAGTGTTTTGTATAACTGAATATACTTGATTGAGTATAGTAGGTTGTCTGAATGGGCAAACACAGGGACATCCTGGAGAGCTAAGGGGTTCTGGGCACACAGACCATGCTGATAACAGCTGACCCATAGGACGAGGGGCAGTACAGCTAGGGTCCAGGTACACATGCAGTCCTCGGGCTGAAATTGCCAGTCTTCCTGTTGGAGGAAGCTGGCTCTTCAGTTTCAACTTACAGAGACTTCTGTGTGGGCTTTTGGTCAGTTGCGAGACTCCCCTAGTGTCCAGAGTTTTGAGTAGTAAAAAGAGTAGTGATAATCTAGAGAGAATGAATCAGTTATAATCTACAGAGAAGGGAAATGGAGGGAGCCTTTTTAACTTGTTCACATATAAGTCATTGGCAAATTAGTTTTTATGGAAAACCTATATGCTTAGATTTTTCTGATGTTTTCATTTCTCTCGTAGCTGCCCAGTCAGGAATACTTGACAAAACAATTTCTTTGATTATGAAGAATCAAAAACCAAGGAAGAAGGTTTGTATGCTTTGTAAAGTTACTATCTCAATGATCATCTTGCATTCTTCATGAAAACAGTTATGATCCCACAATTTTGCAAAGTTTTTCTTAATCTATTTCTTAAAGATGGACACATCAATTTTTGCCTTTAGTATATATATATTTTTGTTAAATAATTTCCATTTCTCACTGTACAAAATTAGAGTGTAAAAGTTGTAGAGAATAAATACAACTACTTAGAGTAAATACTAATGTAACATCATGATCAAAATGTAACTTTCCATCTTGGTTTCATGTACAATTTTAGTATGATGGCTATACATCGTGTCCACTGGTGACTGGCTACAACCGTGTGATTCTTGCGGAGTTTGATTATAATGCTCAGCCACTGGAAACCTTCCCCTTTGACCAGGGTAAAGAGCGACTGTCGATGTATCTCATGAAGGCTGACTTGATGCCTATCCTGTACTGGAATATGATGCTAAGGTAAGTGTGCTGCTGGACAGAGGTGAACCTTCTAGCTTATTGCACCAGCTTCTGCAGGGTAGTTCTTTCAAGGGGGACTTCTAGCTTCAGGAGAAAATCATGACGCTGAAGCAGGGCTGGCGAAGGGAACCCACCTTGCCCTGCCGTGCCTCATGGATTGATGATGGAAGCAGCAAAGGCTTCTTAGCCCTCTGCCAGACTTAGTGAGAAAGAGGCCCCCTTAGGCAAGGAAGGGAGCTGTAGCAAATGTAGATGCTTCTCTTCATTATTGTCAGTGGTCAAGCCTTCTGTCTTCCATGTTCTGGCCCTCTATTGCTGCTGGAATAATATAACAACGACAATATCACTTTTATACATCAAGTACTTTTTCATCTGTGACCTTAATTTATTATGTGATAGGAAAAATGAACCATAGTAATTAAGAGCATAAGCTTTGGGTTCGGCACTTGAGTCATACTTCTGTTAGTAACTAGTTGTGTGCTCTCGGGCAGGCTGTTTAAATGCTCTATTTAAATTTTTTCTCTGTAAAATAAAAATAATATTTCCTGCTTCACAGCATGGGGGATAATGTGATAACATGTAAAGGGAAAGTTGCAAAGTTGGCACTAAGTAAGCAAATCAAGTAATAAAAACAAGTCCTTGTTTGTTCCCTAAAAATGACAGTCTCATCTTGACTGTTCCAGACCCCTATGAGAGAGGTGAGAGGATATCTACACCAGTGGTTTTCAACTAGAAGTGATTTTGGCCCACCTGCATACTCTTCCTTTCCCTAGATATTTGGCAGTATCGGGAGGCATGTTAGGCTGTCACAACTAGAGAAGATGGCATTTTGTGGGTAGAAGCCAGGTATTCTGCTAAACATCCTGAAATGTACATAACACACCCTACCACAAAGGACTATCTGGTCCAAAATGCCACTAGTGTTGACAGTGAGAAACCCTGACCTATACTTCATTTATAAGCAAATGAAAGTAGAGAGGATTGCAGTTTGTATATAGTATAAGCTTCATGCAGGTTTGCTGAATTTCATCAGCATGTCCAGACTCACATAACAAGTCAGTGTCAAAACTAGAATTCAAGTAAGCTGTCCCCTCCCAGATCTTTCTCTTTCATCAGACAGACCTTGCTTTATAGTGTGATAAGTCTGTTCTGTGAGCAGGCTGACTTCCCTTGCAGTATCCTACTGTCTGAAGTCATCTGCATTTTTCTGCTGCAATATCTTTCTTTGTCATTTTTTACAGGGGCTACTGGGGCGGACCAGCCTTTCTGCGGAAACTGTTACATCTGGGTATGAGTTAAGGAGGGCTCAGCTCTTGCTTACCTTGGATGACTTCTGGACCCAAATTACAGTCATTGATCACAGACAGCATGGGGAACTCAAAACCTCACCCTGCAATGAGTTTACTTCTGGATGGTGGTGATCAAATGCCTCCTTCTTCAGGACTTCTGGACAGCTGTTGTATGGGCTGTCTGAGATGAGCGTGATTCTTTGGATGTATCTAAATGAAAGAATAGATTTCTATTTTTTAAATAAAAGCTTTGCCATTGATTGAAAAATATATGACAAAATTTTATTTTGAATAACACTTGGGAAGAAAAGATGGTAGAGGCATAGCTTGCTTGTTAACTACTGTGAGTTTTCAGCTGATGGTTGGTATAATTTCAGAGTCTATTTGGAGTCACAGAAAATAGGCGTCATTCCATGGGGAGTTATTATTCCGAATAGTGTGTGATGACCCCAGACATGCGCTACTTAGAATTCCTGTTCCATCGCTGTGTTTGTGCCTAGCCACTGACAGCCATGGCAGGCCCACTCCTGTAGCAGGATTGACTCCTCCAGGCAGATTGACTCCAAGATTACCCATCAGCACAGCTGAATATTTCTTGGAATTATGCCAAGCCTGAGGTTTTCCTCCAGCTCCTCTTACTTCCCCTCTTCCTTTTCCAGGTATTTGACCTGCATTATGGCTTGAAAGCCCTGCCTGCCTTCTCCCACTGCTTCTAATTTGCCTTCTGATGTTTCCCTGCTACATCACTTGCAAATCTCATTACCTTATGACAACTGTTTCTCAGAGGACTTGCACACTGTGAGAATATGGTTAGAGGAATTCTGTTGTGTCTGGTAAGCATTTGCTTCATTCAGTCCCAGTTTTGGCCAGTGAAAGTTTGAATAAGTTCATCTTGGAAATATGGCAGGAAATTGTTCTAGTTTAGCTGAAGTTCAGTCCATTTATTTATAGAAACTTATAATTTCAGTTTAATCTGGCATTTTAAAGTTCTGTACTTTGCATATTTATAAATTCCACCAAAGGGGAATGCAGTCTATGCAATGCCTTCCATTTTTATAACAGTTTAGAGGTCAACCCTCAAATGTTATGTAGTTTATGTAACTTACCTAGTTTAGGTAACAGTGTTAACTTGGGTTGCCAAATCTCTGGTCCCCTGCAGTTTTCCTGATGATTTGAGAAACTCTGCTCAGGCACTTGTTCATTAATTCAGCAAGTACTCAGTGAGCACCTACTCCCTGCCAAGCCTTATCTTGGCCCAGGAAATGTAGTGATGAACAAGACGTTTAGGGCCTTGCCCACACTTTTATGGCTCCTGTGATCATTTCTTCTTTCTTTTTCTGGGATGCCAGGGATCTTGCTCAGTGAGGCCTCAAGTTGGTTTGGAAACTAGACTTTAGCAACACACATTCTGGGAGAGAACAGGTTACCAGTCTAGCAAGCAGCTTCCTAACTTGCAACAGGAGTGGAAGATGTGTCCTGGGGTGACCAAACATCCTGGTGTGTCTGGGGTACTCCAGCTTAACATCTGTAATACTGACATAGAATTTAATAGCTCCCCCTTTCACTTTCCAAAGTGTCCCAGTTTAGACAATAGATTAACTGGCCGCTCTACAGATCATGCTCACCCCTCCACGGCTCCTCCCCCGTCCCCCGTCCCAGAGTACAAGAGCAGTGCTACTAGGACATATTTGCTCTCATGCCTGGACTGTGAAAAAAGCAGGTATAGGTTGATTCTGCCCTGTTCTGAGCCCCTGAGCTTTTGCAGAGAGGGCTGCAGCCTGGTTCCTGATGAGTTCACTGTCACAATTTTATGTGTCAGGGACAGCTCTGGAGGCTGTTTACCCCAGCTGATCTCCTCTGCAAGGCCTGGGCAATTGGATCTAGCTAGCCAGGATACGTCTGCATGTGGAAAAATGCTGGCAAGGCCAAGTTCTGTATTTTCAGAGAATGGGACTGTGACTCTAGGGATGGCTAACGTTCTAGGTCTGGTCAGCAAGAAATCCACTGCAGAGTGAGCTTGGAGTCTCTTGGGCATGTTTATGATTATGCATTCCGAGTAAACCTCCAGCATCAGGGAATTGCTTCTGGGTTCCCATTACACTGCGCAGAATTTATTGCCAAGGCTGGAAGGAGCAGTAACCTCTATTGGTCAGAGCAAAATAGATCAGTAATATGCTGAATTTCACAAAAGCTTGACCTTCAAAACCTCATTCCCCACAACCAATGTGGGGTTGGATAAGAGGGACACCTTCCATAGGCACTTCTCTCAGTTACTAGAATTGGAGTGCAGGAAAGGGGGGTAAGGTGAGCATAGGGGTAAGGGAGGATGGTTTCTTCAAAGGTGTCATGAGGCGGGGTAACATTGTACAGTTCAGAGGCTGAGGACTTGAGTCCTAAAGACATGGGCTAGTGCCTTTGAATTAGGAAGTCCTCTTCACTTCTCCCCTTTGCCCCTACCATTTCTTCCCAGGAATTAAAGTTCCTGCCTTGGTGTCAGCCTTGGGTGAGCAGAGCTGAGGTGGCTGTCTAGGGACCACTGGGGTCTAGGGAGGGATTAGGACTTAAATGCCAGGGAAAATACAGAAATTCAGATTGATAGTTTTTGCTATTAAAAGCATGTTTAGTGTTTATTTTTTTGGTCTCAATTTTGTTGAAAATACAGAGAACAGAGATAACAAAAGGAATAAAAGTCACCCCAGAGCCAAAACCCAGTTCTAACAACAAATAACATCTTCACACTCTTTTCTCTTGACCTAATATTATTACATCGAAAGTTGAAAACAAATAGGGATGCTACTTTAAGCACTGTTTTGTGACCTGTGCTTTATTCGTAATATGCACTGAAAAACTAATGGTTGGTTGTAAAGAGGAGATTGCTGAGTAATTATTCAAGAAGCATAAATCGTTGGTGCAGACTGAGAAAATAAATTGCCAATTAATTAGTGTAACAAATGTTTGTCTTGTGCCTGGTATACCTAAGATATATACCAGGGATATTGGTATATAGTGGCACTGGATACTTTTCCCACAAAATAAAACAATCTGAGTAGAATTATCAGACATGGAATATTATTCTTTTTGAGAGAGGAGGCTTTGTCATCCAGTGCTTGAGAGTCATTCCTCCGGTTAAATGTACTAGAAACCTCCGGACAATTTTAAAACAAAGTCCCCCCTCATCCTCCTTCATGTCCTAGGACCACAAGAGGAGCTTTCATTTGGCATTGATTCATTGTGGCCATTCAAGGGAGGAAGGAACAAGACAAGAAATGCTCTGGATAAGATAGAGTTTTCTGAATGAATTCATGGAAACCAGGTCTCTCAGGCTTGGTTACCTGTCAGATGGCTAAGGTGGTTGCTCATCTGAGTGCTGGAGAAAGTCAAGGATAAGTAGATAAGATAGGTAGAAAAGTCACAAGGGGCAGTTGAGAAAGACAGATGGTGACAGCTTCTTCCCCCAATAACGATTTTTAAAAGTGACTTTTCTGGAGTAAAGCATGCTGTGAACTAAACTAAGTTAGAACTTCCCATGTTTGCATGCAGTAAAACTCCTGTAATTACACCCCTCAGGCACAGTTCAGAGCTACTTGCAGGCTACAATGGGGTAGAGACTGCAAGAAGGCGGGAACTCTGTTCTGGCATAAGTTGGATTCGGATCCTCTTGACAGAGCCAGGTGGACCATAGGATTCGGAACCATGGGCTTGGGTTTAGTCTCAGGTTCTCCCACGGACTGGGCATAAGTTGGATTTGGATCCTCTTGACCAAGCCAGGTGGACCATAGGATTCGGAACCACGGGCTTGGGTTTGGTCTCAGGTTCTCCCATGGACTGGGCATCAGTTGGATTCGGATCCTCTTGACCGAGCCAGGTGGACCATAGGGATTCGGAACCACGGGCCTGGGTTTGGTCTCAGGTTTTCCCACAGACTGATGCCTCTAGTGCCCAACTCAAGCAGTTTAGATGACACCTTCTCATCTGTACAGTGAGTTGTAGTACCTACTTTTCAGAATTGATGTAAGTATTATATGAATTGAGGTTTGGCTTTTAAGCAGTTTGGAGTATATATACAGAGCTATTACTGTTGCCATTAACTCCAGTAGTCCAGTGAAGCACTCAGAAATACAATTTCCCTTTAGATTAGCAATTCCTGTTGGTCTGGGAGAAATGGGGTCATGAGAGTGGTTTCTGGCATCCCTGTGCCATTACTGTACACTGTGTACCTCTCTGCCTCGCTTCCAGGCTTTCAGAGTTGGGAAATTCTGAGTTTTATAGATTAGCTCATATAGAGTAGTGACTAAGAGCATAGACATGGATCTAGCTGGCCTGGACCTGGGTTTGAATCCCAGCAGTGCCTCTCACTGGCTGTCTGACCTAGAGAGAGTCACTGAAAGTCTGGGTTCCTGCTTCTCATTTATAAAATGGAGATTGTAATACTATCTATTTTATTGGACTATTATGAGGATGCTTACATAGGGCTCACCATATCTCAAGCTTGTTCAGCATCTAAGCTATTATTAATTGCTTCAAATCAATCAATCAATTGACTGGCTGCTTCCTTGTGACTTGTAATGACATCTCCCATAGGAAAGATTTAGGAAAAGATGGACTCGTTTACTGTGGCCAAGGAAGAGGACTGCTTGCACGTCCTCCCAGCTAGGCCTGACTGGAAGAACGTTGCTTTTTAAACACCTGTAGGCCAATTCTGGAGGAGGTCTGTGGTTATCACCCAATGGACAAATAAATGTGAGCCCAATCCAGCCCACTGACTGCTTTTATAATCCAGTTCTCCTGGAGCACACGCATGCTCCTCAGTGCTGGGTGGGGCTGCTTTGTACTCCATGTTAGAGCCAGGCAGTTGTGACACAGACTGCATGTGGCCTTGAAGTCTGAGGTATTTACTAGCTGGCCCTTTAAAGAAAGAGTTAAGCTTAGCAACTCCTAGGAGCATTGGGCAGTACCTTTCCGAACAGGGGGAAGGCACTCACAGAATTGTAGGAATGACTAGGGGATGAAAATCTTGGAAAACTGCTGGTTTTCAGGGGGCCTGGAGCTGTACAAGTTGCAGGAACGCCGGCTCCAGTGATCCCAGATGTCCTCCACATGATAATAGGTGACTGCCTGAAAGTCTTCGCAAACCTCACTCTACAGACAGGAATGCCTTCTCCGGCCAGTTCTTCTTGGCTGTCTTTTGTTGGCCGTCTCCCACAGCAGCAGACTAAAGGAAACGGGCTGTCCTTGCTATCTTTCCTCCTTGATACAGAGGTGAGTGTAAACGGGACAGGGATGCACAAGCCCAGGACTCTAGGGCGAGAAGCAAGGGACGATGGACACCGAGGCGGGGGTGACTCACAGACATGTGTGACTGTGATGAATGAAAGTGCCACCCATGGAGAGGGAGAGGAGCAGAAGGGAAAGAAGAAACAGTTCTGGATGGGAGGAGCAGCCCTCCCGGGAGGTCAGATACCCAAACCCTGCCAACTATGGAGTCCCACCAGCCGGTCCAGTAGAGTTTTACTTAGGCTATTTCACTCAGTCGCATTCAAGGAGCAAAACCATATCGTTTTTTCAACAGAAAGTAAATTGGTACTCTAAGCCTGGCATTTAATAGATCGCGCCATGGTGGATGACTGCCCAGTGTGTGGGCCAACGAAGTTATAAAGATATAAAGTATATAAATGTACTTTACTGCAGTTCAAGATACTGTTAGTATTTTGGAAGTGTCGGTTCTCTCCTTTCAGGCCTTTGGGTGGGTTTAAAGGAGACCTTCCAGGAATTGGAAAATGGGTCCTCTGGCTCATGTAGATGTGTGAATGGCAGAGGGCTGCAGCAGGGCAGGGCAGTGGCGAGGGCCAGTGAGGAGGGTGGTGGGCAGCAGAGAGTGGGTGGAGAGGAGGGGCCTTATTGAAAGAGGGTGTGATCTGGAAAGACATAGAAATGGCCTGAATGCCCAAAAGTGGATGACTGGATTAAAAAGATGTGGTACATATACACAATGGAATATTACTCAGTGACCAAAAAAAAAAAAGAAAGAAACACATGTCTTTTGCAGCAACATGGATGGAGCTGGAAAAGATCATACTTAGTGAGATAAGCCAGAAAGAAAAGGAAAAATACCGGATGGTTTCCCTCATAGCAGGAGTATAATGGACCAGGTGAGAAAATAACAAAAATAATGAACAACCATATACCAGAGACATTTTGCGGGGGTGGAGTGGGGAATGGGATCAAAAATGGTGGGAGGGGGGAGTGCACTGGACTCTGGTGATGGCACACAGGTGATTTGGTGATGGGAGCCCAAGGGAATTACAACTGAGATGGAAAAAGGCACAAAATAATGTAAATATAAACGATTATATTACTCACCAAAAAAATAAAATAAAAAAATAAAAAGAGGGTGTGATCACCTAACTCCATACGGGGACAATGGGAAGACGTGGGGAAAGAGTGGTGGGGTAACTGCTGCTGTCTTGGGCCTCTGCCACCACCTCTTACTGTGTCAGTGGCCAGGCAGGACACTTCCTCCCAGAGCCCTGCTGTTAACTGGGGACTGTGCTCTGAATTTTAAAAAAAGTATTTATGCATATAAGAATTGGGGTACAGACCAGAGGTACAGGGGTACAAGGGGTGAGAGGATTCACCAGAGACAGAGTGGGGAGCAGAACAGGCAGATTGACCAAAATAAACTGTTGAGGGCAGCAGTGGGTGAGACAGGAGAGGTGTGCTGTGCCATGTGGGTCAGCTCCCTGGCCGGGATTGAACTCATGCTGCAGTGGCTGTGGAGAGCTTTATAGTGCTATGTCTTGTGCCACCAGGGAGACCCCGTGCTTTGAAATTTAATGACTATAGCAGAAAACTGTCCCCCATCCTTCTTTTCTGGGTAAATGGAGGCAGTGAGACTGACCTAAACTGTATGTCTTTTCATTCTAGAAAACTTATTTTATTACTACATTTCCTCTAAACTGGTAATAATCAAGCTTGTAACTCCAGTCCTATATACTAGCAATCTGCCGTCTAGCTGACTAGTGGTCAATACAGTGAGACCAGAGCCACAAGAGGGCGCTTTTTCTTTTTCTGTGTTTTTCTACGGGTCTAGTTCTTCTGTGGGAAAACTCACATTATATTTTGATAACTGTAAGAGTCCACATAATACCTTGTGTGTGTGTGAGGAGGGGTGTTTGAGGAGATAGCCATCTTTGGAAAGATGGACTGTGAGTAGGGTGAGCACATTTCTGGAACTGGAATTTGTTACATTAGGTGTAAAAATAGGTGCAATTTTCAAATTTAGGACGTTTATTATATCAGTATAATCTGGGATGTTGATCTTTGCTGTTTGGAGTGAAAATGTAAAGCTAGGAGAGGGCTTCCTGGATCATGACTGGCAAACCACGTGGTGTGTGTATGTGTGCAAGCTTGCTCCCAGTTTAGTCCTGGGCTCTCCCCTGTCCTGATTACACTTAGGATTAAAGTCTGGAGCAGCTGTTTTCTTCTGCCTAAAATAATTTAAGAGTCAGTCTTCCTTTTCTCCTATACCCCTCTCCTAATTTTCTTTTTGTTTCTAAGTTTTGGTATGACTCAGGATTCCATGTGACTAAACTCTACTCGGACAAATAATCTGAAACCATAAATTACATAAGAAAAAACATAGGTGATACACTCAGAAATTTATGTCGGGACTCAACTCCACAAGTAAGGGAAAAAAAGCCAAACAAATAGAACTTTATCAGACTAAAAACAAAGTTTTTAGTTTAGCTTTTTTTTTTAAAGATTTATTTATGCTTACATAACTGGGGTACAAGCCAGAGGTGCAGGTGCAGTGAGAGGATTCACCAGAGACAGAGTAGGGAGCAGAACAAGCAGACTGACGAAGCACACTGCTGAGGGGAGCAGTGTGTGGGTCAGGAGAGGTCTGCTGTGCCATGTGGGTCCCCTCTGGGATGGCTTTAGCTTCTTAGTGCTTGCTTTAACCTGCTGCACCACCAGGGAGGGCCCAGTTTTTAGTTTTTAACTAGGTTTACCTGGTTCTCAGAGCCCATAGTACTTCTTTTCTGAATGTTAAAATGGCAAAAATCTGAGACATTAAAGGCAACCTGTGAACTAGGAGAAGACATTTGTATAAGGCATGTCTAATGAAAGGTAAATTTAAAAAATATATAAAGAACTTTTACAACTCAACAACAAAATTAGCCCCCCAAAATGAACAAAAGATACAGACATTTTTTCAAAGAAGATATACAGATGGACCATAGATTTATGAAAAATGCTGAACAGCATTTATTATAAGGGAAATGCAAATCAAATCCACAAAGAGATACCACCTCACTCTGTGAGAATGGCTCATATGAGAGAGACTGGAAACAAGAAATGCTGGTGAGGATGTGGAGAAAAAGGAACTCTCATTCGTGGTTGGTAGGAATGTAAATAAGTAAAACCTATTTGGAAAACAGTACTGAAATTTCTTAAAAATCAGAAATACCATAGCTAGCATTTGCCCAAAGAACATGAAAACACTAATATGAAAAGATTTATGCACCATTATGTTAATAGAAGTGATGCTATGCTTTGTGGTGTGATATCTCAATGATTTCAACTCGAGGGATCAACTGAAATGCCTCTTGGCAAAGGACTGCTAAAGCTATTGTGGAATAGATACTCAATGTAATACACTCAGCTATTAAAAAAAGAATGAAATTGTGCCTTTGGGTCAAAATGAGTGACTCGAGGTGATTATGCTAGGTGAAATGTCAGAAATTGAAACCAGTTATTGGATGGTTTCACTCATCTATGGAATATAATAAACTAAAGAAAATAAACTGATCAAACACAACAAAAATAACTTAGGCTGAGGGAAAAATAGCATGCTTATCAGAAAAGAGGCAGGGGAGAAAAGAGGGGGCAGGGGTGGGGAGCCAACATGATAGGGTATGTCACTGGACCTTTGGAGGAGGGTGAGTGAAGCATGTGCATCTGCGGAGATGTGGAATTACACTCCCCAATTGATGTAGGTGTGTAAGCAAGTGGCTAGTCAAAAAAATTTGGCTTAAAATAGTTTAAAATAAAAGCAAATTCGGGCCCTCCCTGGTTGCGCAGTGGGTTAAAGCACAGTACTAAGAAGCTAAAGCCACTTTTGCATGAGTTCGATCCCCAGCTGCCCTGGAGGTGATCCACATGGCTTGCCAGACCCAGACCTTTCCTGACCAGCCTGCTGCTCCCCTCAGCAGCGTATTTCATTAGTCGGTTTGTTTTGCTCCCCGCTCTGTCTCTGGTGAATCCTCTCACCGCCCCTGTACCTCTGGCCTGTACCCCATTTCTGTATGAATAAATAAAATCTTAAAAAAAAAAGCAAATTCTACTTACTGGAATAGGCCATTTCTGATGAACTCATTTCAACAGTTCATTTCTGATTGTGAGTAACCATCCAAGTTTCTAATTTTCAGTTTATTCAAAGTTGTTAAGCCTGCATTAGAGAAGTTAGTACCCATTGATTCTCCCCACCAACATTTAAGCTTCTGGAAGGCAAAGACCATATCTACTGTACCTTACTAATTAGCTATGTTTGGTCCTGATGCTCGTTAACTTTAGTGCCAAATCTAGAAAATCATTGCTAACACTGATGTCAAGGAGCTTATACCCTTTATTTTCTTTTAAAAGTTATGATTTCAGGTTATATACAAGTCTGTGATTAACATTTTTCAACATTAATTCCTGCTCTGCACTTTTAAAGTAGGCCCTCTGCTGTTTCCTTGGGATCAGGTTGTGTTTGTGCATTCTCAGCTACCTTCCATTGCAGTGTGGGTCTGGTTTAATATGTCTGCCATTTCCAGTGAAACGGGAGTGCAGATGGTTATGAGCCCGCCACTGCTTTTGCTCAGCGCCTGGCTTGGCATGAGAAGTGAGGGTCACAGAAGCCAGAAGTGTAGTGAAAACCATACCCTTCAGGAACTCTTGGATGTCATTCTTGCAAACCACATTAGTTGGGGAAATGAAAACTGGGCAAAGGAAATTCAAGCCAATAAACCCAGGGAGAGAAATGCCATTATAAGGTTAAAGTTGGTTGTACCTTTTAAGGATGAAATGTTTGATTTCTGAACAATGGCATTTGTCTGTTAGATACAGGTGATTTGTTACTACATATTTTAGCCTTAGAAGTTATCTTCATATCCACTTTACAAATGAGGAAACTGAGAATCGGGGAGGCAAGTAACTACATGTGATCACATTTCATTTTGGTGATTACAGATTATGAGTACAATCTTCTCTTCCTGAAAAAGTAACTAAATTATCATTTTAATTATTATTTATTTAGCCCTACTCTGAGGTTTCTGAACTGCCATATATTTATGATAATAGCCATAATAATAACACAAGAAGGCAACAATAACGATAATTGCTTGTCTCACTGGGATATTGTGAGGACAAAATGAGATAATGAACACAAAAGTGCTTCGTAATCCAAAAAGAGGTATCATTATAATGGCTAAAGACCAATTATTAACACTACTATTGTCGTGTGGGCCTCACTGTTGTATTTTGAAGTGAGTATTTATGTGATGTGAGCCTTGTTTTGGGCCATGTACAGGCATAAGCTTAACATTTACTCCTTTTTTTCTTGGGCCAAACAACTAAGTTGTAATGAGGCCTGACCATATGCCACATGCTTTACCTGTACAGCCTTATGTAATTAACACTGTTAGACAAAAGGCATATTTTGTAAATTTTTATGTAGATAATTATATAGCATCCCTATTTCCTTTTTTTTTTTCTTTCTGGACTATTTAAGTTGCAGGTATGATGTCCCAACACCTCTAAATGCTCCAATGGGTCTTTCACCCCCAAAGACACTTTTTCTAAATGACCACCATACAATCCTCTAAATGAGAAAAACTTCAGCATTCCATCCAGTCTGCAGAGCTCCCCCTCCCCCGGCCCATTCACCCTTTTCTAACTGTCCCCAAATCCTTCCCTCTTTACTTGCCTGGATGCTGTAATGTACTAGGCCCTGAGTTAGGCACTGAGAATAAAGAATGAATGAAGCAGAGCTCCTGCTGTCTTACAGCTTGTCATGGGGAGAGACAGAAGGTAATCACACGAATACATATAAATCAGGTGATAATAAACACTTGTGAAAAGGAACAAAGCACTTTAAGGAGACAGAGGGATTTTGTGTGAGTGATGTATATTAGTTTCTGTTTCTGCCTGTGCTCTTTACAGCACATGGAGAACACATCTAGTGCTTTCCTACCTCCATGCCTTTGTTCACGTTATTCATTCTGTTGGACACACTGTTCTCTGATGACATTTGAGCCAGAATTTGAAGGAAAGTTCTTCCCTCTTCACCAGGTCTTTCTCTCAGGCCCAGGGATCCTTTCCTCAACAAATACAACTTGGTAGAAGACATAGATTTGTATATTAGAGCCCATTACATTGAAGTGATACAATTATAATGCTTGGCAGTATAAGTGGCACATGATTTTGAGGGTAAATCTCATCTTCATAGTTATCCCCCTTCTTTCTTCCCTCAAGGTAGATGCTAGATCCTTTTGACTTAAAACATAAATGAAAGGACTTGTGAAGAGTCAACAAGGGGAAAGATAATGGATTTTGAGTTAGTGGGGA
Organism: Condylura cristata; assembly: GCF_000260355.1. Classification (NCBI taxonomy): domain Eukaryota; kingdom Metazoa; phylum Chordata; class Mammalia; order Eulipotyphla; family Talpidae; genus Condylura; species Condylura cristata. The sequence continues at coordinate 22,458,953 of NW_004567124.1, read as the reverse complement.
AATGACTGTACGAACCCTTTCCAGAATCCACTATGTGATCACCCCCAATTCCGGTTTCTTAACTTTGAGGACTCTGGAGCCCTTTCTGCAAGGGTTTTCTTTTCTAAATTTCAGAAATGGCAGATGATTGATTTCCAAGTCAACTGCTATTTATGGTTATTCTGATTGATTTTACTCGTGGTCAATTCTTGCAGCAGATCTTAGGGAAAACAGTCTTGTCTATTTGCTTTCATTCTGGCTTTCCACAACAGCACTGAATCTAACATAGTTCCTAACATAGATTCAATGCTGTTGTGGAAAGCCAGAATGAAAGCAAATAGACAAGCTTGTATCCAATAAGCCAACCTCCTGCATGTCATCAATTTTTTCCATTTTTTTCAGCCCATCCCCAAACAAACATAATGCCTGCCAGGTTTAAAGTTTAGGTCGGATTTTTTCTGCGGGCCCTGTTATAGGCAGAAGCGTTCTCCCATCTGGCTTCCGCTCTTTCCAAAGCAGCATTTGAAGAGGGCCGCGACGATGCTCCCGTCGAGCTGTAGGTGTCGCTGTGTACTCGGTGCAGAATGGACAGTCTGTCTCCTTTTAGAGAACGGATGGCGTGACTGGCATCTTTTTAGTTAAACTTGATCTATGCGCACAGCTTCTGTGAAGCAAGTCTGAGAAACAGATTAGCCGATTTCTGACCCTAAACGGAAGGTCAGCCGTCTATGCTCCAATGTAGCATTCACCGTAGGCTGGATCATGTCCCAGATTGGGCTTTGGAATTATGCCCACAGGCTGTGAAAATGACCCTGAGGTGTTTCTTCTGGGGCCTTTGCCTCTGTAGCCTTTTCTGGATTTTGCTCTTGAAAGCAGAGACTGCAGTAGAGTCACATTCTACACCGGTGAGGTTGGGGTTTGGATTGGGCATAACTCATCAACTTCCTTCTGAGCTACTAGCTGCTGGGCGTTTTAGCTGACATGGCTCCATTTGTAAATCCAACATTGCCTGTGAAAGTGGGACCTACTTGATTGTGGCCTTTATTGTCCCCTGCACCGTCCCCAAGTCTTTGGAGCTCTTTGGTTAAACATCATTCCTAACCAGGAGAGTCAGTTTCACGACACTGGATAAGGGGTGTGATCTGGACCACCGCCTAAGAGCAGGCAGATCACTTATCAGCCAAGCATCCAAACTCCTTAAATAAACATGGAGGTTTCAGGTTGCATAAAATAAATCCATGTCACATTTTACAGAACTTGAACATGTAGAATTGAGAGAATTGAAAAGTACCTTAGAACTACGTGCTAAATGATCCTCTAGCATGTGACAATTTAATTTCCTCAACACATTTATTGTATTTACTAAGGTCATATTTGACTTGGGGAATCTCTAATATTATCTTGTATAGTAGGGAATGAGCTGATTCTTCCCATCAATTTCTATAATGAAGTTATTAGCTTTGAACTAGATTATCGTAATGTTTTCCTATTTATTGTTTTCAGGTATCTTCTCTTTTTACTTGTGACCAGTAGATGGCTCTGTGGTTTTCCTTGATTCCACACAAATTGGTTTTGTGCCACTTGATGTAGGAGGCTAATTCACTTTGGCCTTGATGGGGTGGGGTAGGGTGGGAATCTTGAGCTGTTTCATTTAGTCCCACTGCAGAGGAGAATGGCAGATGAACCACGCCTCCTCCCAGCCCCTATCACTGTCCTTACCCTCTGCACCTGGAACTTGGTGCACACTGGCTGGCGTGTGTGTGAGTGTGGGAGTGTGTGAGAGGGTGTCCATCACAATAGGCAGATAAAGGGGCAGTCAGGAACTGACTAGGTCTGAGGCACATGGGACAGGCTCTTCTGCATGATCAGTGGGCAGCAAGCTGGATAAAAGATCCCAATGCCAAGAGGGGAGGATGACAGGCAGCAAGAGGCTGCCATGAGGGTGTCCAACACTCTCTTGAATGGCATGAATTTTGTGCCACCTTTGAACACTAACTCAGCTTCCACTTGTCTCCTGGTACTGGGTTTTGGACATAGTTTCCTAAACTGTGAGAAGTAAGATTTTGTTGTATGAGCCCCAACCATTCTGTGGTATATATAGATATATGCTAAAGATTTATTTATTTATGCATACAGTACTGGGGTATAAGCCAGAGGTGCAGGGGCAGTGAGAGGCTTCACCAGAGACAGTGGGGAGCAGAACAGGCAGATGGACAAAGTAATGCTGAGGGGAGCAGCAGGAGGGCAGGAGAGGTCTGCCACGCCATGTGGATCACGTCCTGGGGGCTGGGGATTGAACTTGCCCAGAAGTGGCTGTGGCTCACTTGCAGTGCACGTCTTAATCCATTGTGTCACTCAGGAGGGCCTATTCTGTGGTATTTTTTTTTTTTAAGGATTTATTTATTTGTGCATACAGAACTGGGGTACAGGCCAGAGACTCAGGGGCGGCGAAAGACTTCACCAGAGACAGAGTGGGGAGCAGAACAGGCAGATCGACGAAGTACACTGCTGAGGGGAGCAGCGGGCGAGTCAGGAGAGGTCTGCCATGCCATGTGGTCACCTCTGGGGCAGACGGGAATCGACCTCATGCGGAAGTGGTCTCAGCTTCTTAGTGCGGTGCTTTAACCCGCTGCGCCACCAGGGAGGGCCCATATTCTGTGGTATTTTTAAGGCATCCAGCCTGAGAGACTGACAAACAAATTGAGGAATTTAAAATTGAGTGAGTTGTTCATTCTCGCTTTCTCTACTACACTGACCTCCAATGTCATATGTTCCAGGTGATGTTACAAAAAAGATGGCGGTGGAGGCCCAATCCAAATAGTTTCTTAGGTTACATCACTAACATTTCTGCTTTAAGCCTTGCTGTCATAGCCTAATATTAATTAAGACAGTTCAACCTGGTTCTTCAGTCCCAGGAAGTGGGTGTTCCTTGAAGCCACGCATACCTCATATCTGGATGCATGAATGGAGCTGTTTCACAGGGTAATTGGGAGTATCAAGATGAAAAGAATTGGTTAATATATCAAAAACTATACTGCTGAAATCACAGAGGACCCCACAGGATCCAAGAGGTTTCCTCTTAGTGTTCAAGCTGTGCCCACCAGGTTGAAGATGGAAATTATAGGCGAGGTGTATCTCTGGCTTTTTTTTCTTTAATCAGAGTGATGCTACTTTTACCTGTTTAGTGTTCTGTGTGAGGTTATTTAAATGAAGAGCTTTGTTGCTAAAGAAAATTTTCAAATCACTGTGGCAGTTACTATGGCCCAAGAAATACAAAGGTGTGAATAGAAGAAATCTGTGTAGCTTGAAGTTTAGTTTGGTTCAACCAGATCTCTATATTGATGGGTTCAAGGTCATAGGCTTCAGTGCAACTCAGTTGCTTGATCATCTAGGTGAATTGAAAAAAATCTCTGACTTAGGGGAATAGATTTGTTTGAAGTACATTTACGTATTATGGTTCTTCATATATCAGCTTGTTTTAAAAAGTAATTTTTGTAAGACATCAATGACATACAGTGATGCTAAAGTAATACTAAAAGTACGGCCTGAAATGAGCTATATATGTTTCACCTGCTGCCACTGCCCAATCAATACCAGCAGACATTGTTAATTGATCCCAGAACTCATTCCTGTAGAGTTCAGACATCACCTTATAGTTCTTCTTAATGTAGTGCTCTAGGCAGCCTCTACTGAGTAATTGGTGTTGGCCCAGGCAATGAGACGTCTCTTTTTTTATTGCATAATGGAGGTGATTGGGGTTCACTCACCTCTGTCATTGAATACTGGGCTTTAGAGTAGTGTAAAGTTGGTAACCAAGTCATTAGTACGTCTAGAAGCACACAGTGGCCACAAAGACCATATTTTTCAAACATAAATTAGAAACGTGCTTCATATAAAGTCTCTAGTGATGTTGCATGTTTGAAGTGAGAACATGTCAGCCTGGTTCCTGAAGTTGTGACAGATGGCACATTCTGAGTGAGAAACTGCAAGAGAATTTATTGACGCTATTGATAGAGATCGAGGCAGGGTTATGGGGCATCTAAAGGGGTGGTGAGGCATCCAGGTACTAGTAAAAGAAAGAAGCAGTCCAAGAAGCCATTTTCATTTCTTGTCCCAAATGGACACTGGAGGCATGGAAGAATTCCACTTTGGGAACTGAGACCTTAGGTGGAGGAATGAGCTCTGCCAGAGGTGAGGCTGATGAGGCAGGGAGGGGCATGGAAGCAGTCACCTGACCTTTTTCTCCTTCAGCTGCTTGATCTTTTGGTGCTTTGCAGTACCTTAACCCTACTTACTTAACAGCCCCTTCAGTAAATTCTCTGCAATTGAATGAGGAAAACAGAGGCTGAGGAGCACAGTTGAGGTGAATCATAGCTGTCAGCCTACAAAATACATAGAAGAAGAGGGGAGACTGGATCTGGTCAGTGAATAACCAGAGACCTGCACCAGCTCTGTGAGAACCCAGACTTGATCTGACATGTCCACTGTGATACTTCCAACATGTGAACAGTGCTGGTCACACAGTAGGTACTCAGGATGTCTGTTGAATAAATGCATAAGTATCCTGAGTGACTGGACATGTGGAGCTTTTATAGCAAAGTGTACTACTCATAAGTTAGGAATTATTGACAGGTCCTAAAGAGGTATCAGACATAGCCTTTGTCTACTAGGAGGCTGACTCTTGGCATATGATTGAAGTAATATTTGATGCCTCTCACCTGTAAAGAGTTGGTTTGAAAAATCTAGCAAGTTACATGTTTTACTTAGAATTTCCATTTCCATTTGTTATCTATTGACATATGACAATAAGCATTTTAAATAAGCATTTTATTTTGCTTGCAATTTTTTGGCTCAGCAATTTGGGAAGTACTTGACTGAGAGTCAGCTGGATGGCTGGGAACTGGGAAGAGCCATTTCCCAGATGGCTTCTCTCACATGCCTGCTTCCTTGCGGGCTTCTTGTGTTTCTTTCTCTACCTGATTTTCTCTTCCCACGGTCTTTTCACATGTCTTGGGGTTCTCACAGCTTTTTGGTCTCAGGTGGCTATTTTTATTTTTTAAAGATTTATTTATTTGTGCATACAGAACTAGGGTATGGGCCAGAGGTGCAGGGGCGGTGAGAGGATTCACCAGAGACAGAGTGGGGAGCAGAACTGGCCGACTGACGAAGTACACTGCTGAGGGATGCAGCGGGTGGGTCAGGAGAGGTCTGTCGCACCATATGGGTCACCTCTAGGACAGGTGAGGATCGAACTCATGCTGAAGTGGCTTTAACTTCTTAGTGCTGTGCTTTAACCTGCTGGGCCACCAAGAAGGGCCCTCAGGTGGTTATTTTTTTTTTAATTTTTTTTTTAGGTGGTTATTTTTAATGGTGGCTGGTCCCCTACAGAAAGAAGACATTGCCAAGAAATTCAAGTTATGCTTGCTGTATTCTGCTGATTAAAGCAATCACTAGGTGAGCTCAGGTTCAAGGTGGTAGGAATACAGATTTTTTCATGAAAATGGAGTAGCTGGGTCACACTATTGAGGAGCAGATAGATAGTATGGAAAATATTGTTGCTGCCAACTACGGAAAATACAATCTGTAGCAACTCATTTATATTTCCCTTTATTAAGCTTGGTGGATGGGCCCAGTTCTTTCTCAGAGGCCTTTTTTCAACTTAACTACAATATGTTAAGCACTTGGAGTTTGCTAGGCCCTGTACTAAGTGCTTGACATGCAGTAGCTCATTTAATCTTCACATGAGGTAAATGTGAAGATGAACTAACAGAGATCAATTCTTTTGCTTAAGGTCACTCAGGAGATTGCAGGTGAGACAGAGGTAGGAGGAAGTGAGGTAGCTTAGTGTACCTGGGGCCTGCCCTCAGGTTCTGGGAACTTGCCTTGGGCCGGTCACATTTTTTGCTACTTCTAGTAGCCAGTACGAGGTAAACACGAGCAGTTCATGTAAGACAGGAAGTAGTGTTAATATTCCTATTCCTCACACCAAACTCAAGAAAACATTCCTTTTCATGGGACTTTAAAAATACAACAAGCCTCATCTTCAACAACCCCCATTGTTTCCTTCCACTACTTGATCTTTTTGTTTTCACAGGAATGTTTTTTTAAAATGCTTACACATAAGTTGAGGTTTGGGGTAGGCCCACATGCAAATGGATTTTTAAAAAAAATCAAAGATATTAAGATGCCAGGAGGCAATACCCTTCAGTGAACCCATTATACCCACTGCCCTCTCTCAAGTCTCCTTAAAGGGATGGGGATACCTGAGGTGATGTATAAGATGGGGGACGAGTTAGGGAGAGCTCCCTGTGGGAGAAGACTTTCAACTTCTGCCAGAGGAAAGTGGGCTCTTTCTCTCAGTAATATTCCTGCTAGTGATTTAAATCCTAGTCCTACAATAAATAAAAATGCAGGTAAATAAAGATGAGAAAACTTAAGTAAAATAATAAAATAGGGTAGAAGTCAAAGAGAACATTAAAATTAAAGCATTGAGACTTAGAAAATGAAAGTTGAAAGAAAAAGAATACAATATGTTATAATAAGAAAATGAAACCCAATATAGATAGAAGGTTAAGACTTAAAATAATCTTGAAAGATAAATATAGTTTAAGGTAAAGAAAATAGAAGATTGAAATCACTGGAGGAGTAAATAAAGCTAGTCAGAATAGTTAAAAAATAAATCTGGAGAGCTATAAATAAAATAAAAATTGCGAATAAAAGATAATGACACAATAATAAATAAGCTTTAAGATAAAATATATAATAATATAAATCAACAAGGGAAAAGGTTGAATACATCAAAGTAAAAGAGAAAAAAGCTTAAGAGGATAACAGACTGAAACCTATGGAAAAAAGTGTTAAAACATAAAAGTAGATGAATTTCAAGCTTACATATAAGATCAAGGAATTAAGAATGCTCCTTTGAGTGCTAATACTTTACCTAAGAAGATTAAGAGAAAATATTTTAAAAAGAAAATGAAAGAAACTTGAACTGAGAGGGATAAAGAAAGAATAAAGAAATTTTTAAATCAAGACAACAAAATTCTCAGCTATAATAACAGAAAAAAAGCTAAAAAGCTAAGAAGAAAACCCAGATGTTTCCCCAATAAACAAATCCCCAACAACCACAAAAACATCTATTACAAATTCTTATGGTGGATCTGGGTCCCTACCCTGGAGAGCCCCTTGTTGTAGTATTAGGGACATTTATAGCCAGATGACAAAGGCAGGGCTGGTTATGAGATGCCTCTTACTTTCTGCCTAGAGTGTGCACTCTCTTTCTTCTGCAGTAATGGCAGGGAAGTGGCTCTGTAACCCTTCACCTTGGGTTTGGGTGGGCCACAAGCAGTGATGAGTCCAACTGTGTGAACACCTTGGGCAAAAAACACCTAAGGAAGAAATTCCATAGGTAATGAGGTAGTGATACATGGGGGTGGATGGAAGAACAATGAAAAATAATTCTGTTAGACATACAAATGACCAATGCGTACATGAAAAGGTGCCAACCATCATTCATCATCAGGGAAATGCAAATCCAAACCATGATGATATGTCTCTTCACACCTGTTAGGATGGCTACTATTAAAAAGACAACAGGTAACAAATGCTGGTGAAGATGTAGGGGAGAGGGAACATTTATGCACTGCTGGTGGAACACAAATTGGTGCAACCACTATGGAAAACAGTATGGAAGTTCCTGGGGGCAGTTTCTAGCGCAAGTAGAAAGCACCTCCCTAGAAGGGGAGAGTGGGTAAGAAGTCCTGGGTCCATAGCTTGTGCAAGATGGCAGGTACGTCCTTTCAATGACTTCAACCATTATGTTGTACACCTAAAAGTAATACAATGCAATTGCCAATTATACCTCAGTAAACTAGAATTTTTTTTTTTTTTTAAGACTAGAATTTTTTAAAAGAACCTGCTCTCAGTGAAATTGAAGTTCAGGTCATCTGAGTGAGTGGATGAGACCACAGATAACTAAAGTGGAAAGAACAGGGGTGCAGCTCTGGAGTGTGGGGTAGCCCTATAACTCAACATTTTATCCATAGTTAGGGCCCAGTTGTGGTTGGACAGTCTGGCTCTTCCAAACACTTACTTCCATGTTGATTCTCTCTCAGTGGGGGCTCACTCAGATGTGTGGCTATGCAGGTGGTTAGAAGCTGAAGAGCAACAAAATCCTGGAGCATTAATAGAAGCAGAGTTAAGTGGTTGGTCTTGGGGACTAGCCAGGCAAGAGCAGAATGGTTGAGTGGAGAGTGGGAGCCAATGTTTGCTTGAGGACAAAGAATAGGCTCCCTGGGAGAGAGAACTAGGATCACAGGGTAGAGCAGCAACGACTTGATGTTTTGTGGTAAAACAGGTCCATGCTCAAACAGTGCCTGAAGAGACATGTGGAAAGGGGAGGGACACAGGGGTATTTTATTTTATAACAGTTTATTTTTACATCATTTTGTACATTTTTTTCCATATCAATTGTAATCCCCGCGGGTTTCCCATCACA
>NW_004567124.1:22442306-22447536 GCF_000260355.1 Condylura cristata | reverse complement strand
GAGAAAATAGGTGGTATGATTTCGATCTTAGTGTATCTATTGATGTTTATCTTGTGACTTAGTATGGGAACACAGGGGTGTTTAAAAAGACCATGGTGATGTTCACATCTCTAAAGATGATATAAAGGTATATTAGTTAGGAGGATGGAAACAAGATTGGAAATCTCCGAGGAAGGCAGGGGACAGTTCTGAATATCACTGGAAAGGGAAAAGGTAGAATAATTGATTCAAGAGAATAGGAATGGAACTGGTGAAGGAATGGACCTGGAATCAGGAAGGAAGATGTGGGTCCTTTCTTCTGGACCCACATATTGGAGGGTGTGGGGAAAGCAGTGGTCTTCTGTGAAGAGCATGGCAAAGGAGGAAAGTGCATCTAACTAGGGAGAGGCCATATAAGGGGGGGAAAACATGGAAAATGAGCGGTAGATGGAGTCAGAGAACTGTCTTCCGATATGAGTAGAAGAGAAGATTTAACTCAGCCTAAGGATGGGGAGAGGACAGTTGAGTAGTACTGAAGTAGTCTGAAAAAAAAAAAAAAAAAGGCAGAGTTATTTGACTCTGAGGTAGTAATGAACAATCATCAGGGCAATCTGCAAGCATTGGGGAGGGAAGTATGGGAAACACTGGGAGGGGCGTGTATTTGATATTGGAGGAGTGTGTGTAGTTTATTACAATGCCAAGGTCCTGAAATGAAGGGTTATTCATGAACAGATAATACGAGGGCCAGGATTTTAGTGTGTGTGTGTGTGTGTGTGTTTTGGGGGGAAGCATGTTACTAATACAGGCAGTTTTCATGGATCAGGAAGACAGTTGTAACCAGAAATGAACAGTGAAACTTTAGGACTTAAGAGTATTGGGAAGAACACTGGTTTGACACTGAGGGCATCAAAGATGTTATTATAGATAGCTGAATGCCTAATATTGCTGCTAAACTACCCTTGATTACTGGCATATTGACACTAGATATAAAATACTCATGAGTGCTTGAAAACATTTTCTGGGGTGATAACTGCTGGCAGCTCACCTGTAGGTAATTACAACACAAATCCTCACACATCTGCTTAGTGGATGGCCTATCAGTAATGCTTAAAGATGATGATTTGTTTCTGGTTGGGTGTGTTAAATGGTCAGCTATCAAATTTTATGTGTGAGGCTGTTGAGAATGATGAGATTGCAAGATCTTTTTTCAAAATACCTTCTTCATGGGATCATCTCAGCATCTTGTGCTTCATCAAGCATCTGTTTCTGGGAGAAAGCATCTAGACCATCAATTTGAATACCAATGAAATGGCATAAAAATGTCCCCATAAGTGCATTGATTCTGGACAGGCTGATCCCAACCAAAAAGCCTTTAGCTAACAGTGCCTGGCATAGAGTTAATCCTCAATAAATATCAGCTAGCCAGCATGGGTCCACACACCCCAGTATTCATTAAGAACTCTGTGAGAGATGATTTTGATTTTTACTTTATTATAGGGGGGGGAGGAGGGAAAAGGACCAGAACAAGATTGGGAAGAGCATAAGGGACTCTGGTGATGGTACATGGGTGAGCTGGTGATGGGAATTTCATGGGGAAATCATACATTGTACAAAAACGCAGGATGATGTAATAAATATACTTAAAAATAAAGAATCCTGTGATAGACACAGTCTTAGTTACATTTCACATATTCATTATGACAGGTTCTTTGTCATAATATAAAAATAAAATTTGAAAGACATCATCCAAGGTATTGCATCTGAAGATTAATAGAAAATATTAAGTGTTGAGTGGAGATATATTCACATGCCTGAGAGAACATAAAATAAGCATTTAGGAGATTGGTGATGTGAAAGAGAGGAGAGAGAACACGTGGAATTGAGAGGAATACAAAGGTTATTTAAGGTGACTGTACTCACAAACCTTGGAATTAATAGAGTTCCAGCCTCTTTAATCCCTGGGGACCAATCCCAAATATTTTCCAGATTAACTCTTCAAATGGTTCTTGGAAGAAGTACAGACAGATGCTTATCTGAGAAGAAAGAAATTATTCAAAGTTTGAAATCATTCAAACTTTAATGCCATTACCTCAGATTCACTACATGAAATTTCCTTTCTGACCCACTCAAGAGAACTCATAAAAATGTAATTATAAAATCTATTGTAATTACAGATACAGTGTTTTAACCATATATTATGGTGAGCACCTTAGCTATTCTAATACAACAAAATATCAAGCAGTTCTTTTTTTCCCACATTTTACTGTGAACAAACATCAAGAATAACATCTTTATCTAAAGCTTCTGATGTTAACATATTACCTCCATGATAAAGCAGAGCTTACATATTTTGCAAATCATAGTTAAGACTTGGAGCACATGGAAGTACTATGTTAGGTCTCATTTTTTTTTTTTTTTTAGGACATACTCATCATTTTCTGCTACTTGAGATGCATTCATCTGGATATTCAGAAGCAATCAATCCTTTGCTCAGTCATGTGAAATGCAGGTCTAAACAGGAATGGTGCATATTTGAGTGATACTCAGCCTTGGGGGTCAGTGTTATCTATAATAGTGCACTAACAAGTATTATTTCTGATGTGATTTCTAAGGAAATATATAAGCTGCAACCAGAACTCATGAATTGCTGGAAAAAACTAGTTTTGTAGCAAAAGAAATGTAACAGACTTTGTCTACCTGCTACTCTAAAGAGACATTGTGAAAGGATCTAGTAGAAATATCAAAGACTTGGAAGTGAGACGGATAGGCATTCAGATTTGGGCAACCTCATTTACTAATGTGTGACCTGGAGCACATCAGTTACTCTGTGGACCCTCCGTTTCATCATCCATAACATGGAGATAACACAACCTATTATTATGATCTGTAATTATTATTATTATTATTATGATCTGATCTAATAGTACCAGTTATTAATATGATTTCTGTAATAAGGTAAAACATATAAAATGTCCAATCTACATGTGTTACAAAAAAAAGAGTAACAGTATAACTTCCTTAATGTCTAGTTTGTGCCTGACAAAAAAAGATAACATGGAGCTTCGGTTGAGATGCTGATGGACCACAGAGAGTATAAATGAAACCACCATGACTCATGTGCTTGCTCTAGAGGAGGATGCTTCCATATGTTGTTTTTCTTGCTTTTATTGGAACTAACTAAGTGTAGAGAAGTGGGAGAAGACAAATCCCTTGGCATTTTGATTCTACAACTGGTTTGGGGTGTGGCTCCAGTTCCCTCAGACATTTCAGTGCACAGTTGGGGGTGACAAATCACTGCAGCAAGGACAGAAACTCTGAATCAATTCTATTTAGGGTGTTCCAAGGTAGTTCTGGTTAAGGAACAAAAATGAGTACAATTATTCTGCTTCAAGAAAAGGAAATGGGGCCCTTCCTGGTGGCGCAGCGGGTTAAAGCACAGCACAAAGAAGCTACGGCCACTTCCGCATGAGTTCGATTCCCGCCTGCCCCGGAGGAGATCCACATGGCGTAGCAGACCTCTCCTGACACCCGCTGCTCCCCTCAGCGGGGTACTTCGTCGATCTGCCTGTTCTGCTCCCCACTCTGTCTCTGGTGAATCCTCTCACCCTCCGCATCTCTGATCTGTACCCCAGTTCTATATGAATAAATGAATAAATCTTTAAAAAAAAAAAAAGAAAAGGAAATGGTAATTTTAAAAAAATTTTGAATGATTTGCTGCCATGCAATGTAATGTTCCTACAATTACCTCCAGTCTTTCAGGAGTAATCTGCATACAGCTGCCTTATGTTGCAGATGTTCTGAGGAAAGTAAGAGAAGGAATTTGTTTAACATTTGGGAAGTGTTGGAGCTTTTTAAGCAAATGAATGGCATGAACATATTTATATTTTACTGATACTAGAAAGGAGTGAGTAGAAGAGATAAACTGGAGGAAGGAAAGAGTGAAGACAGTAGATCAGTTATATGAAAATGTAAGACTCTTGGTTAGAGATACTATGGATATATTGGAGTTTAAGAAGATATAGCTTGAGTTCATTGCCAATTATAGTTTGTCCTTGAATATTTAATGTGTGTGAATGTGTGCATCTCAGTGCATGTTTGTGTATTTGTATCTATGTGTGCATGGTGTATATATAGGTATACCTGCTTATCTATGTGTGTGTGCACAATCGTGTACATGTATGTATGTGTTGGCAAAGTCTGTGCCAAGATGTGTGTATACATCTTGTGTGTGTGTGTGCATATTCCCAGAAAACCACTGCTCCACAAGGAAATGCTTTGCCAGCATAAATTCCAGAACATTGGTGGAACTGCTCAGATATGGTGTGACTGAGAATATGGTTACATTGAGATCAAAAAGTCCTTTCTCAAGAGATCCTCCTTTGAGAATGTGGCAGTATACCTTGATTTCTTTTCTCTATTAGAAATAATTCCCATTTTATCTTGAAGTAAATTGAAACATACAGAAAAGCTGAAACACAAAGAATGGGAAGTTGTATTTTCTGAACATTTGCTAAGTGTCTATATGAATTAGTTTATATATTACATCTCATTTACTCTTCATAGCAAACTTCCTCTCTTACTTTACAGATGAGAAAACTGAGGTCTGTGACCCTAAAGTCCATTCTTGTTCACTCATATGATTTCGCCAGAAAATGCCAAATGTTTGGAGCTCTTTGTGCTGAGATGGAGCACATCACCCACCCCAGGTAAACTCAAGTTCTTAGCAGGAAGAAAAGAATTATTTCATGAGGGATTGATCTCATGCATCATAAAGTTAAAGGGAGAGAGGTTGAAGGAAATTCAAATCACTGCTGTAGCTACCCAGATAAGAACAGACTGGATTGATCAACAGACTCAGGTTGATCCATGTGTATTTATCCTTTACAACAGTCAGTGGTTTGCAAAATGAAGCTGACTCATTATGCCACACCATAGGGTGTGTGCACATGCCCTGGGCATTCTCCATGACTAGGGGCCTCAGCAAGTTCCTACTTCAGTAACACTGAAAATGGAGGGTCTTACTTATCAGAACAGATTTCAGAGCAGGTAATGACAAATGTCAGTTCTCCAAGATGTAACAGAATATATGCACCAAATGAAAAAGAGTCAACACATGTGAGGGAGAAATGGATAGAACTGTGAAAAGAAACAGGACAGATGAATCAACAGTTGAAATTTGGAAACCTCAATACTGCTCTATCAGCAATAGATCCTGGAGGCAGAAAATCAGTAAGAACATAGATGAACTCAG
>NW_004567124.1:22297603-22429239 GCF_000260355.1 Condylura cristata | reverse complement strand
ACCAGACAAAGACATTACAAGAAGAGGAATCTGTAGGCTAGAACCTATCATGAATCCTACTGTTCATTGTTGGCTCATAGGCAAGGACTTTCTGCAAAAATCCTCAACAAAATATTAGCAAAATGAATTAAATAATATGCAAAAAAGTTATATCCACATAAAAACCTGCATATAGGTACTTACAGTAGTTTTATTCATAATGGCCAAAACTTGGAAGCAACTGACATGTTCTGCAATAGGTGAATGAATAAACTTGTGGTACATATAGATAATGGGATATTATTCAGGGCTAAAAGAAACGATTTATCAAGCTGTTATTGAGCAAAGGACTGAATTCATAATGCCAATTTTGAGAGGAGAAAAAGTTTATTGCAGGTTGATGAGCAAGGAGACAAGAGAAAACTCAAAGTTGCCAACCTGTATAGTTAGGGGGAGGGGTTTATAGTGTTTCTGGGGAGATAAAAGGGTTAAATTGTACTGAATAAGGAGGGGACTAAGTGCGAAGAAAAGTAAATTTGGTTGAAGTTCATTGGGTATTTACAGGGCAGTTCATACATGGAAAATTATGATGAGGTTTCTTTATTTTTCAGGTAAAAGAAATTTAAAATTTTTATTGGTGGTCTCCTCTAAGTAGCTGTCCTCCTCAGCATTAGCCAGTTTGGAGTTTAGCTCAAAGGGAGGTAGGGGTGAGTGTGTAAATATGGGAACAGGAGACACGTAGAAACTGTATCCTTCACTCAATTTAGCTGAGAAGGTAAAACTACTCTAAAAAATAAAGTCTATTAAAAAAAATGTGGATTCAGATAAAGTGTTTTTATTTTCCCCAGTGACCACAATTAATTGTCTTAAGGTGCCTCACCAGTTACTTAATGAAGATGAATATCTTTTGGTTTTATTAAACTTTGTGCTTCTGTGTAAAAAAAGAGCTGAGAAGGAAAATGAGTAGAGGAAACTGAGAAGGAAAATTGAGAGATAGATGTAGAATGTGCATACATGTGTGTGTTTATGAACTAGGAAAAAGACATAGCAAGAAAAAAAAAACCCTTCTTGTGGCCTTTTCTGTTAACATTTTGCATTTTTCACTGCAGGCAAAAATGGGAAGAATCATTTTGATTTTTGCCCTTAAGACAGTCTGGGATGGCCAGGTCTGCTTTCTGACAGTAAAGAGTCCTTCCAGATCCCATAAATTGCCTATAAAGGCCAAGTCTTCCCCAGACTTGTTCTCTGACATTGTTTACAGTCACCGGGCTTCACCAGCTGATTCCACTGCAATCAAGTTTGAGCCTGGCTGGAAGCCAATTATCATCACGGAAGAAAGGGAAGCCCACATAACAAGTACAGTAGTGAGAATTTTGCGTTGTATAGTCCACGGCATCTCATTACTTTGGGGAGGATGCACTTGGCTGAAGGATTAATTCCAGAGATGGCTAACTCGTCATTTCAGCAGAGTTGCTTAGGAGTGTAATCATCATCAGCCAAGTAATTGGACTAGATAGCATGAGAAAAGGCCCCTTGAAGGTGAATCTCTGAGAGAACTTGAAAGAGGGAAAGAAAGCTGAAGCCAGAAAAAGGGAAAGAAAGGGAGAAAAAGAGAGAGCTCAGTGGCAAGACAGAAGCTGACACACCTTTCCTACTCAGATTCCTTAAAGCCCTTGACCAAGATATTTTAAATTAAAGAACAGAATGAGGCAGTTCATTAAGCAATCATTGCATTTTAATAGAAATATCTTGATGAATAAGGAAATAAATAAAAATAAACAGTAACAGTGACAGAGAAGTTTTACTGATAAACTTTGAGTTTGTGTCTTACTAACATACTCATTTATCAAAATATGTGTCAGTGGAGGGGTTTTCTCAGCAATGAGCAAAGGTCCTTTCCTGGTGTCCTCATAACACTGACCAGGTGGTCTGTGCTTGTGAACAGGCATGCCTCCTCCCCAGCTGCCTTGAACTGGTCTGGCTGCTGGGACAGAATATTACAGACAGGGTGGCTTTACAAGCAACAGAAGTTATTTCTCACAGTTCTGGAGGCTGCGAGAGATGTTGAGTGAGGGTTAGTCCTAGACAGTGGTCTTTTTTTGATAAACCTCATATGATTAAAGGGGCAAAACAATGTTCTGAAGTCTTTTATATCAGGGCAGTATCCTCATGACCTAATCACTCAAAAGATCCCAACTGCACTTATCATCATGATGGGGATTAGGTTTCAATAGGTGAATTTTGGGGGAGCGCAAACTTTCACTCTGTAGAACCAGGGTGCCTATGTAATCTCAGGGTTTGATAGCTGAAAAAATGCTGGGAACTGTAAATCATGACCCAAATGTGAGGAGTTTTCTTTGTTTCAGTTTTATAGCATCACTAACAGGATTTTATAAAATTATTTTTGTTTTGCACAGGGAGAAAATGAGGTGTAGAGGCCTAAGTGATTGCCCAGAGCCACGAGAGAGCCTGAACCAAGCAGTGATCTTGAGGTAACTGTGTTGATTCTGTCTTTGCTTTGCTCTTTAGGCTCAGCTCAGTTTTTTTATGTTATGCTGGGATGTATATAGGTGTACATTGGCATTCTTTAGAAAGGTATGAAAAATAGGTGTTGGGTCTGACCCCCACATCAATTCAATTAGAACTTGGATGGGAGCCTGTGTGTATTAAAATCTCCTCAGGTGATTGTTGTGGATGGAGGTGGTGAACCTCTAATGTAAACTGGTTTTGGGTGATTGGACTTTGGCTCTTAAATCAAGTAACATTTGATGGGTTTAGGAGGCTACTCTCACTGGGCAGGGTTCTCCTGCTGCCACCTTTCAACTCCCACAAAGAAACTGGCCCCAGCCAAATCTGCCCACTCCCCTTAGAGCCCCAACACTGATCTTATGCAGCAGGTGAAGTGGTCAACTGGTAGATGCCTGGTGACAGAAAGTCCAAAAGAGGAATTGAAACAGTCAGGTGTTGTGTGGCTGAGAACTGGCCGTGCTGCTTAGAAGACCTGGAGAGAAGACAGCTGTTGGGAGGCAGGGCTGTGCAGTGAGCTTGGCAAGGGAGAGGATGCAGAAGATTGGTTAGAAGAGGTGAGCAGGAATGTCCCAGTGAGCAGAGGTGGAGAGGTGGTGTGGCTAGGGCTTTGGTGGCAGCAGCTGAGGGTTTTGGCAGGGGCCAGAATTGTGCCACCCTGGACTCAGCCAGCATGAGACTCAAGCCATGTCAGACTGCAGAGCTGGAACTCAAGGTCAGAGTTGGAAACCAATTCCAGGGCAGAGAGAGGGGCCACAGCACTTCGCTTCCAGAAGGAACATATAAGAACATATAAACAGATGTAAACAGGCAAGTGTTGGAGAAGCAGGGGCCCTGGGCCACCATCTTGACCGTCTGGCCTGCACGAGTTGGTTAGCATTTGCTTGCCCAACTGGTCTGCGCCCATCTTGTGATTCGTGGGAGCTAGTGCAGAATGAAAGTGTGGGGTCCCTTGTTAAAAATGCAGAAAAAAGTGCTATGAAAGTACTAAAAGTGACTAAACTGGGTCTTTTGCTGGCCACCCAGAGAGCAAACTCTAAACTACAACAAACTCTTTTTCAGAGGAAGGTTCCCACCAAGGGAGATGGTGGGGTTAGCACCCTAAAAAAAGTCATTTCCCAAATGGTGGGAGTGCTGTGATTATACTGGGGTGGGGGGAGGGGGAAAGTGTTGGAGATGTAGGATGGTAGGAAGTGGGGGGATTTGAGTTTCCAGGTCTGATTTGATTCAGGGCAATGTAGGCATTTTGAGTCAAGGCTTTCTCTGCAGGGAGTGTCTCTGGGTCATTACCTGGCAACAGGTACAGGTGTTTGTTTTCCATGTCACTGTCAAGCTCAAAAAAGCACAAAAAATTTTGGTTAGGGATATAATACAATCAATTTTCCAAGTTTCCGGGAACACAGTTGGAGAGAGGTCATTCCTTGCAGGTTGAAGGTCAGTCACAAGGAGGTCAGCAGGGAGAAGGCAGACAAAGGGTGGTTAGAGTTTCACTTCCTCTTAATCCTAAATTTTAGTCCAGGGAGTTTTTCTTACAAAATGGAGGAGGTCCAGCTATAGCACTAAAATATACAACTTTTTTCCTTTTCCCTAATCTCTCTTACAATTTGCCATGATCATCCTTACTTGCTGTAAATGGCTTTCTAATTAAAAGAAAAAGAGAAATTTTAGATTATTAGCATGAATTTTACTGTCTAACTTTATATTAATACAATGCCAATGTAAAATGCAAATATGAGCATTTAACTCATATATAGAATCCCTGAAATTACACATGAATAACTGTGGGACTGTTATAGGGCACCCCAAATCTGTTAAGAGGACAGAATCTGTTATAGGACACCAAATCTGTTCCAGGACACCCCTGAAGCCCCAAAACCTGCCTGCTCTAAGTGGGTTCTGCCATCCCCTGCAACAAGACAAAACATATAAAACTTCAATGGAAAGATACTTTAATACAGTAAATATACAATACGGAACACAAAGAATATAACTTCTAAAACAAACACCTGAAGTTACCCATCCCCTCGTGGGCAAAAGTCCACCCAAAAGGGATTGGCCCAAAGCAAGGCCTGAAAGCCTGCCACTAGACTAAAGCATCTTCTGGCCGGGACCTATGGAAAAGGGTCAGAAATGGCCAGACAAATCTGGGAGGAAAAGAGCAACCTCAAAATCAATATAAACACTGCCATAGTCACCTCCCTGCAGGTATCTCACCCATATCCACCTCCCTACAGGTATCTCACCCACATCTGCCTTAACCAGTCCAGGGTCAGAAAACAAGCATGGTTTCTTCATCACATGCTTGCTGCTCCATGTGGCTTCCTCAGGTCTTCTCCTTCTCCATCCTGCTTCATTCTCTTTCTTCTCTCTTGATTCCTTCTCTTCTTTTTTCTGTTCAGCTCCACCCTCCTTCTGGGTGGGGCAGGGAACCTGGAACTTCCCTTTTTCCTAGAGACCACCCTGTTACAGGACCACACAGAATAAGCTCATTTGTTTTCATTTCACTTCATGATATTGTTACAGGGCAGGGAGAGGGGCCCCACTAAACCCCCAAACATGCCTGCTCTAAATAGGTTCTGCTATCTGTCGCATCAAGACAAGACCTATAAGACCTTTAATGGAAAGGAACTTTAATACAATGAGTATGCATACAGAAAAGACAAAGAATATAGTTTCTAAATCAAAGACCTACAGTTACCCATCCACTCATGGGTAAAATTCACCCAAAAGGGATTGGTCCAAAGCAAGGCCTGAAAGCTTGTCACAAGACTAAAGCACCTTCTGGCTGGGACCCATACAAAAGGGTCAGAAAAGGCCAGACAAGACTGGGAAGAAAAGAGCAAACTCAAAATCAAGATAAATGCTACCATAGTCAACCTTCCCATGGGTCTCTTACCCACATGTTTCAACCAGTCCAGCACCAAGAAGCAAGTGTAGTTTCTTCCCATGTCTCTCTGCTCCATGTGGCTCCCTCAGGTCTCCTTCTGGCTCTCCATCCTGCTTCTTTTCTCTTCAGTCTCCTCTCTAGATTCTCTTCCCTGCTTAGCTCCACCCTCCTTCTGGGTGGGGCAGGGAACCTAGAACCTCCCCGTTTCCTGGAGACCATGCTGTTACAATGTATGCACATCCTCCCAAAACCTTTGGCTTATGGAGGAGTAAGGGAGGAGATGGTGGGTGCCCTAGCTCCTGCTTTTCTTTTACACCATCATTTTCAGTGGAAATGGTTGGAAATAACTGGTAGGAAGAAAAATAATTAAAAAAGGAAGGCAGAATGTTGATAGGGTCCCTCGGTGCTCTTGATTCTGTGGACACCAGGGCTTGCTTTCTGTGGTGGTGTCACCTCATGGGGCGGCAGTGTTGGAAGGGGTGCAGGATAGAGGAAGGATGACACAAAGTCCAAGTAGAGGAGACCTAGAGGTGCTTAACCTCTGGAGATACAGCACCTACATTCTGGGCTAGTATCACATTTACTGTGTATCAGATTCAGGAAGGTGGGTGAGTAGGTGCAGGAATGTGCAGGGTGGGGGATGTGCATGGGGGGGGGTCTGTAATAGTCTGGCACAATCTAAGGGGGAGTCAATCTGGGCTGTTGCCTGGGGGTTTCATTGTTGCTTTAGTCAAAACATCCTATCTCTAGTCCCTGTTTACACTTAACTTCCTGTCAAGGTGATCTAGCTTGTTATGCTAATCTGCCCACAATAGCTGCCTGCTGTTTTCAGCAGATATTCTCAGACCAAGACTTTTGTCCACTGAGAGGCCCCCTGCCTGCCTCTACACTTCTGCTTGACCAGCAGGAACTTTAGGTGCCAAAACAACTCCAAGAATAAGAGAGGCTAGGAGTCCACATGGTAGAAACAATCTTTGATTTGATTGAACAGAATGGATGTCAGTCAGCATCCCCATGTCATTGGTTGTAGATGTCACATGTACCTTACAGTTGCTCTGAGTTTTGCTGTTGCATGAGGGTCTGTTGGAGTGCTATGCTTGCAGGGCAGCAGGGAACAACAGGGAATGTGCGTGCTCCCTGTCCCATTGGCCTTCACTTGCAAAACACAAGTTCAGAGATAAAATGAAGGCTCTCTAGGCAGAAAGAGAAACACATTAACCCTTCTTCTGAAGGCAGGGCCCTGTGTGACTATTCAGGCTGTGTGTTGTGAAGCTGGTTATGCTGATGTTAGAGGGAAAGGATGTCCTGAATGAACTCTGCAGATACAGGTTTTGTGGACTCTACCCCCTACTCCAGTTATTGAAACTACAACTCCCAGCAATACAGGAGGGAGGACTGCTAGGACCCAAGGGTAAAGCTAAGCAACCATTTTGGGACATTTGGGGATATATCCAGGAGCCATGCTGAGCTCTGGCTCTCCCTTGGCCTCGTGCTGGTGGCTAGTGGCTTGGCTCTTGATGAGCTTTCAGGTTGGGGTTCCCAGTCAGCAGAACTGGTAGGACGCTCTAGTTAACTTCTATCTCTTTCTCTCTTTCCTTGGGTTTTTCCTTTTCTTTCTCCTTTGTAAGTAAACCCAATTATTGACTCCTTTTGTGTGTGCCTGTAATACAATTGAATTTTAAGCACACAGGTGAGGTCCCACACACAGGCATCCCAGTTCACATTGGGTTGCCCTGTAACAGTGACCAGGGCAAATTCTGCTGGCAAGAAATCCTTACATGCATTAAGAGTTGCTGTGGCTTGTGACCCACAATGATTTCCTTCTGGTTTTTATTTTAATTTAGATTTTTGAAGTTGAGCTCATTCTTATTTAGAAATGTTATCACATTTGTAATTAACCTCACATTATAAGCTGAATCATCTCCTGCCTAGATTAATTGGAGCAGGGGAATGCAGAGCTGGGGGAGGAGCAGGATTAGCAGGTGGGGAAGTCAGAAATCCCAGAAAAGCTGTCAGTAGGTCTTGTTGGATAGAGCAGAGGAAAGACTAGACAAAGAAAGCTAAATACCTAGCTATCAGATATGGGATGTCATTATGAGAATAGGCCAGGCGTGGAGCCTGGGAAGCTCAGCTCTTTGGGGTAAGTGAAGGGGGAGTTTCAGCAGAGATGACAAATGACTGTCTTGGCTGGGTCTGGGGAGCCTCAGGAAGATCTTGGCAGGCATTCAGGCTGGCTGCATCTGGAGTCTGGCCTTGTTGTTGGTAGGCCAAAGAGATAGAATACTAGTTTGTGGGGGAGTATCATAGAAGGTCAGACAAGATGGGGAGAGATGAAGGCAAGGACTTGGGAATTCTGAGGACCACATGGACTTTTGTTATCAGAAGGAAATCAAAGAGTCCTGGTTGTGGATCTGAGATACTGGGGCAGGGCAGGAGAACCTCTGGACTCTACAGAAGTGAGTCCCTGAGCATCAGAAGTTTTTCCATTTTTTCCATTTCTTCAACCATGAGATAGCCTCAGTGCCTGAGGAAGGGCAGAGTGGTCCTGGCTGGGAGTTTGGATCCATGCAGGAGCTGGAACAGGGGAGTCATTACCTTATGTGCACCATTTCTGCTGTAATACACTGATTTGTTTTCTGACTTCTATTTTGCACATTGGAGAAAACCCCAATACATTGGTCCTCCTTTCCCCAAAGAGAAAGTAGTTGCAAATGATCCTGAAACACATGTCCATGTTAACCTGGCAAATAATTCCAAGGGGGTCAGAATTCATCTAATGCTGTTCTAGTCGGTTTTCTTTAGGAGTCTTAATGATTTAAGCACTGCACACATAAGCAGCACACACAATAGACATAATTCTCCATTGTTTAAGATAAAAAACTACAAAGCAACTATTCAGTCACCTGACTGGAATCAGCAAACATTAAGTACTGCAGTAATCTCTCAATCAAATGGTGCATATCCTAGCTGACCCAGGACATTTAGGTGACCCATGCTTTCAGAAGCCCTGACAAAGGCTAAAGTGATTCCCTATCACCTAAGGCCAATGTCACCTCAGGATTCACTGCAATTCTCAAGGTTCCAAGCTGCAGCAAACTCTTATTTCCTCTGTGCTAGGAATCCAAAATCTTGTCACAAGGCGCCTGCTGGTATGCAGACTCGTGAGACTGTGTGATTAGGGATTCTACATTTCCAAACATGATTCCCTCACTCTCACTTAGTGACTGCAGTGCATCTTAACTATTAACATATTGTCCTTTGACTTCTAAATTACAATGCCTGCATCTGTTTCTAGTCTCTTCCTTTCCAGAATCCATGAGGTTTTACACATCTTTGGGAAACCCAAGTAGCAATTGTACTTGGAAAAGGAAAAGACAGGTGCTTTGAGTTCTTGGCATTCTTCTGAAGTGTGCTATAGATGTGGTGTAATGACAATTTCACATGTATAATGAATTGGGAACATGTTCACAGCTCCTAGTAAGCTGCCTGATTTACATTGGGAAACAAACAGATACAGACTGTTCTGTCAGCCAGTCAGAATTCCCCAGGATAGACACCACAAGGTCACTGACGGAGACTGTGTCTTGACAGGCCTTGAAGGGAAGTGCAAATAACCAGGCTTTGATTTGCACCTATGGTCACTGCAGCCTCTGTAAGATGTCACTTTTAGATATTTCCTGTGTTTTCCTTTAGAGTCATAATACGTCAAGCTTAGCTAGATGAAGAACTAAATTAAAACTGTCATTTCAGCTCATAAATAACAGATGTCTAATGCATTTAATTATTTATAGTCTCGAATCTTTCAAAAATGAAAATGACTACACACATTTTTAATGTAGGCCTTGGTAATTTGCTGCCTGACTGATAAGATTTGCCAATAATCCTGGCATGCCAACATGAAAAATAAAACTGAGACTGACTAGTTTATTTCTCGAGACTGCTTCTTTGCTCCCTTGTGGATTTTCACAAAATTTAAATTAAAGTGAAATCTAATCACAAAAAATGATGTTCATTTACTCATATTAATAATTGAGTTTTCCAAGATCATGCGGTAGGTACCTGCATGTCAGAGACTTGTGCCTAAAAAAAAAATCAGTGCTTCCTCCTTCCCCAGATGGTCTTCTGGCCAGGAGGTTGTGTGGTTAGATAGAGAAAACTGAAACATGACCCCGAACTTGTCTCTCAGGTCATAATCACAAGTTTAGGGTAGGCTCTGGGTTAAGAAAGGCTTCAGTTAACACCAGGAAAATGTACTTTTTCCTTAAGGATTTCATTTTTGGTTGAAATCTTTCAGATTCCATTAAGATTCCAAAATGGGGCTGTCCCTTGTGGTGCAACGGGTTAGGATGCAACACCGCAAGCTGGCCACAGCTGCCTCAGTGCTAGTTCAATCCCTGACCCCCGAGGTGACCCACATGGCTTAGCAGACCTTTCCTGACCTGCCCACTGCTCCCCTCAGCAGTGTACTTCGTCAATCTGCCTGTTCTGCTCCCCACTCTGTCTCTGGTGAACCCTCTCATGGTCCCTGTACCTCTGGCATGTACCCCAGTTCTGTCAAAAATAAATACATTCTTAAAAAAAAGGATTCCAAAATGACTCAATTCACACTAAAGTAAGACTGACCCATATTAGATCCTGAGAGTATTTTTTATTAAGAGGGAGAGAAAGTAGTGGATGTCAGGATTGTTTGAGTGATTATTTTCTTGGTGAACAGAGATAAACATTTGCTTCCGGTATAGTGCTATAATGAAAAGTGAATTAATTTTAGGATTCTAAAAACATGAATTTGTGTCTTAGTTGTAACAATGATAAGTTAGTATCCTTAGTAAGTTACTTAAAATCTCTAGAGTTCAGTTCCTTTTCGTCTAAAATCAACATAATAATACCTGCCTCCCAGGGATGTTGTAAAGAGTAAATGAAGCAGCATATGTAAACTGTCTGTACTCAGTAGGTATACAATAAATATTGGGAATGCTTCTGTTTCACTGGCAGAAAAGCAACAAATTGCTCATTAGTGAAAATAATTATATTAGTTTTTCCTTAAGGTTCTTTTCAACTAAGAGTATTTGTATTCTCTGCTCCCCTTCATGGCAATTTCACTTGTGCAGAAATCTTCATTGATTTCTCATTTCTGCTTAGTACTGCTCTTTGTGATGTTGCTGGAACATTTTCACCAGTCATTACTGCTCCAGTGTGTGCTTGGAACCAGGCTTCCAGATCCCCCTTCAGAGAAAGATGGTTTCCCTAGTGTGTCCCCAGTAACACACTTTGGTGTGTGCAGAAACATGGTAGAAAGATTGGTACAGAGCATATACCTCACTTCCAAATGTTGGCAGGTCAGTTTCCAGGAAACTATGGTAACGTGGAAAGATCATGCCTGTCTAAATTAGTCCCATGGCTTGTCCTTAGCACTTAGACAACTGTTGCCATGTTACATGTGGGTCCAATCGTTCAGATAGTTAGATTATTTTAAGAGAAGAAAATATCCAGGTATTTATGCGAAAATGTCCATATTTTAGCAGTAGCATGCTTTTTACATTAAACAAAACAAAATAAAGCCTGTGAGGATCAATGTTTTTGATCAATATCAGCTAAATGAAGCAAGCCTGTGGGTTTCCAGTTCTGACCTATGGGCTGAAGATGTTTCCTTGGTCAGATTTCTGGATGCCATTTATCTCCCTGGGAACAGCTGCAATTTCTCCTTCAGCAGCTATAAAGATTTCCTTCTTGGTCTCATGGGGTTCATGACATTTTGATATAGCCATTTGGTTGCTGTAGGGATGTCTACATCTATTTTGTGACCATAAAATATAACTATTGAACTTAAAAAAATTAAGTGATGTCTTTAACCCTGACTCCATTCTTGACTTTCAAGCTCCCAGCATCCTGCTATCCCTGAAACTCACCTGACCCCCAAGTCTCCCTAGAGGAAAAGGGAGATAAAGGTGAGATATGAATTTTATAGTGTAGAAATCTTGGCGATAAAAGACTGGAAATTATTGGTTTAAATGTGAGGATTTGTAAAAAGACCCAATGTTAAAACAAAATACCCTGCTTAAGATCTTGAGGGAATTGTGGGAGAGGTAATTCCTCAAAGAACAGGATAGGATAGTTTAATAATCCCTTTTCCCAAAACTTGAGGCAGATAAACCACAGAATTCAGAACTGTTTGATTTTGGAAATGTAACATATATTATGTATATTTAGTATAGCCTGGAAATCAAACATACCAGTATTTCTATTATAAATTACAAATATTAATATTAAGTGGGATAAAGGTCATAAGTAGTCACATGTCAGTTCAGGTCAGGTTTTGATGACAACTCTTTATAGAATCTTTGCAGAAAAGATTCTGTTTTCAGATGAATTGTGATGACCCATTATTATGAATTATTCAGAATTATGGATGAGGAACTTATAAACCTACATATGAATCATAGTTCTGTTGCTGTCTGGTGACTTTCTCTTTAGAGCAGTTCCAATGTAAAATTCCATTTTTATCTTCTTCATATTAAACCCGTGTCTCCTCACTTACTGAATCTATAGTTAGACAAACTTATTTTAATTTTCCCCATTTTCTGAATTCCTACAGTGAATTTATATTTATGAATGGGAAAATGTATTAATGCTTTCACTTGAAATTTTATAAAGATGGGTAGTGGGATGTTCATATGTGTGTGTGACCAGCTGCAAACGTAATTTGCTTTCCACTGCTATAGTACAATAGTTTCCTGTCTGTGAGTGCCTCATTAGTAAGGGATAGAAGGAATTCTCTCCTCTTCCTCTCTCTACCCCTTGACCTTCACAAGGATAGACAGGCCTTTATGCTTCTATAGTCTCATTAAACTAAGACTCTTTGGTTTCAGGAAGCAAAAAGCTGTTCCTGGGAGAGGAGAAGTTGCTAGTTTCATGATGGATGGATGGATGGATGGATATGGATGGGGCAATGTCTGGGCACATTCCTTCAGGTACAATACCTCTGAGGCAGAAGGGTCTTAGAGAACTGCCAGTGGAGCTCTGAACTGGTTGGTAACTAATTGTGGTAACATTTATTTTATTTTATTTTTTTAAAGATTTATTTATTTGTGCATACAGAACTAGGGAACAGGCCAGAGGTACAGGGGGTGAGAGGATTCACCAGAGACAGAGTAGGAAGCAGAACAGGCAGACTGACAAAGTACCCTGGTGAGGGGAGCAACGGGGGGTCAGGAGAGGTCTGCTGTGTCGTGTGGGTCACTTCCCTGGCTGGGGATTGAACTCATGCTGAAGCAGCTGTGGGTTCAGAGTGCTGCACTTTAACCCATTGTACCACCAGGGAGGGCCCTTGTGATGGCATTTAGAACCCAGGTTGCTTGCTGTGGAAGGTGTGGAGCTGAGTGGGATGTGCATAAGCAAAGCTTTATGGACCAACCATGATTGAAGAAGGTTCTGCAGTACTTCTGCAAGGCAAGAAAGGGAGAGCAGGAAGCCAGGACACATGGAAGGGTTCTTTCTTGCTCCAAAAAGTCTAAGGGGCTTTCTTTCTACATTCGGTAAGTTCTCATGGACTGTGAACTAGTCAAAGGAGAATGGTAAAAGGTAACGGTAGTGGTAATGGTAAAAGGTTAAAAAGTAGCACTGAATTTGGACCAATTTTGAGAAAAACAAATGTGACATTCCACTGGAATACTGAGGCACTATCCACAATTATTACTAGCAAAAAAAAAAAAAAAGAATTATAATATAAAAAACAATTTTTTTACCCAGGTTTTTAAGAATGTGAATGTCTTTTATATGCTCATCTTATTCTATGATATCATCTGCCTTATGTAATGATGATATCAAAAAGAGAAAAAAATCAATTGATGAAAATTTTGATGTGGGGGTTGATAACTAGAAGGGAAAAATTGATAGAAGTTGGGGATTGGTAAGGATCCACTCTGTAGGTTAGCCAGGGGATCAAAGAGCTTGTAGATAAAATCATTGTTCATAAACTGTTAACAACCTAGTATCCTTGGAACCTGGGTCAATGTATGTGAACTGGGGCTTTATGAATGCTTTTTCAAATCTCTCAAAGTCCGGTGAAAGCATACATATGTCTTTGAAATGGCCACACGGGCCAGAAAAACACACATTGCTTTGCTCTTGCCTTGGATCCTACTGCTTGGTTGTGAAACAGTGAATATCCAACACTAGTCAGGGGCAGTTTATCATTTTTTTTTTTCTTAAAGATTTACTTATTTATGAATATAAACCTGGGGGACAGGCCAGAGAGACAGAGTGGGGAGCAGAACAGGCAGACCTACTGAAATACACTGGGAGGGGAGCAGCAGGTGAGACAGGAGAAGTCTGCTGCGCCATGTGGGTCAGCTCCCTGGCCAGGAATCAAACACACGCTGAAGCGGCTAGCTGTGGCTAGCTTCGTAGTGCTGTGCTTTAACCCATCGTGCCACCAAGGAGGACCCACGGTGTGTCATTCTAAAATGTATCATTAATTATGGGAAAATAAGGGAATGAAGTAATTAATTATCCAACAAATGTAGTTTGTTTGGTACTCAAAAATACCAATATATGGGGACTTCTTTTAAAAGGCTAGGAACCAATATATGGGGACTTCTTTTAAAAGGCTAGGAATCTTGGGGGTGTGATTCTTTCCCCTCATTCTGTGAAATGAAATAGCCAGTCATGCCCAGTGCCTCACTGCCCAGCTTCATGGCGTCTGTCTCTGTGGGCTGCACACATGGTTGGCAGCAAGCAGCTTCTTCAAGTTTTTCTTAAATCATCAAATCAATAGACTTTTGTTTTCAGAAGAGTAGAAGATCTTAATTTTCCCTGTTGAACATGGAATCATTCAGGTTCTCATTAAGGGAACATGGGCCAGTCCACCTGAAGCTTTGCTGACACAGGACTCTCTGGGGCTCTGGCTTTTTTCTCAGCATCTTCATTTACCATCTGCTTATCTCTCCTGCTGCCTGTGGGTGATCTGCTTCTTTCCCTCCAGATCCAGCCCCATGGCTTCTGCTCCTGTCACTTTACCTCCCAATCTTCCCCTCCAGCCCTCCTTGGTATTTGTCTTTCACAAAGTTCCTAGTGTTTTCTTGGTTCTATACTACTTCATGTGCAAAGCTCCCTGTGAAGTTAGTTATAAAGTGACTGTTTACTTTTGAATATTTTTTACATTGACTTCTCATGCAAAATAAATCTCATTTTACCCTTTCCATGTAAGATCACGTTATTAGGGCATAGGACAATCTTGCAGCTACTCACAGTGGTATGCTGTGGTGGGAGTGGGTTGGGGAGAATATGCACATAAACTCTTGCAGACCTGGCCTAAGCTTTCTTAAAGCCATCTTCAAGGGAGCGAGTTATTGTGTAAAAGACAGTTGGAATTCTACTAATGCTCCTAGCACTGTCATGTAGGGTCTTAGAATTTTCTTCTGAATCCTTTGGTCTGATGCACTTAGGGAATGACTTCTGCAGGTTGGCCATCTAGAAAGTGGAAGCCCATCAGAGTTGCTGAGTCTGTTACATTGTGATCCTCCTGTTACTGGATTCTGGGTTCTTTGAGAAATAAAAATAATAGAGACTCTAATCCTAAAGGCAATAAATAAGAATTTATTAAAGTGTATGCAATTCAGCATTAGGGACAGGATCTGTATGCTGCTCCCCAAGAAATAGTTGGAAGCTCTGTTTATATAGATTTAATCTGCAGAATTAAAGGGCTGGGATCCTTTCTCTGCTCATTCCATGAGATCATTCTGTCTCTGGAACTCTTAACTCAAGATTGCATACCTGTGGACTCTTCATGATGGATCCCATATCATTAGCCGGGAGGGTTGTTAGCTTAAAGGGTTTGTTAGTGGTGAAAGTTTTATTTCATCCTAATGAGAGGAGTTATTTCTTAGAGATAGGGACTATCATTAACAGAATGTAGGTAGGTGGCTTGGCTCATATCTCCAGTGGAGAAAAAACTACTCTCTATTTAATAATGACATGATTGGCCTCATGTCCAGTATGATGGAGTTTTCTGGGACCTCAAGGGAACCTATCTCTTGCACACACAACCTATGGTTGAGATCAGGCCTTTAATTGTGCCTATTTTGTTGTAAGGGATTTGGGGGTTAATATGGGTACAGTGTGAGGCTTGGAGCAGTTTGGTCCATGGTTTCCTCTAAACATTCCAAGCTGGAAGGAATGTTTGAATCCTAGTCTTTGAGATATAATGTGGTTGTGTTGTTTTCTGAGAGCTTCTATAAAGTAACCACAAAAACAACAGAAATTTCTTCTCTCACAATTAAGACAAAGAAGTTAGAAATTAAGTTGTTTGCAGGGTTAATTCTTTCTGAGGTCTGAGGGAGAACCAGCTCCTGGACTTCCTACTTGGTTCTGGTGCTTATCCCAAACCCTGACATTCATCTGTCGGCATATCACTTCAATCTCTGCCTCCTCGAAATATCACCTTCTCTGTGTCTCCTTTTCTCTTTCTTACAAAGAAATTCCCATTGGAGTTAGGCCCCACTCTATTTTAGTATGATCTCATCTCTATCCTTCCTTACTTTCCTTACATCTACAAAGAAGCTTTTTCCGAATGAAGTCACATCCTGCAGGCCTGAGTGGACATGAATTTTGGATTGGGCACACTATTCAATTCACTGTAGTGGCCACCTTGATGGACTGCCATTCCTCGGAAAGTCAGCCCCTCATTCAATTGGCAGTGAATCATCGTGCCTTATAAAATGCTTTAGGTTTGCAAGTATTTTCATGATTGAGAGTTAATTTGCACTTCTCTCTGAGAGACATCTCGGGTGGGCATTACTTTTTCTCAGTCTCACCTGAGAAGTATTTTGATCAAGGACAGTCGCAGAGCTTGAACTAGAATTTATGTCCACCTGATTCTCAGAAAGCAACACACTGTAGTGGAATAAACAGAAAACTCAGAAAATGAATATCAGTTGGATGATATTCACAGAAATAAATTGCTGGTATTTTGACAAAAATTACATTGAATCTATTCATAAGTTAGGAATTACTGACATATTGACCTTATTGAGTCATTCTATATGTGAATATAGAATATCTCATCTATTTTTTTCTTTGAATTATTTCATAAGAGTTTTGTAGTTGTCCTCATATAGATATTGTTTATTTTATTAGATTTATGCCTAAGCATTTATGCCTAACATATATGGAAAATCTCTGTATCTCTTAATTTTGCTCTGAATCTAAAATTGCTCTAAAAGTAAAATATATTAAAATATTTAATGATATACAAAAAAATTTAAATTAAAAAAAGAAATATTGCTTCTTAACTAGAACCAAACTCTCAAAGAGATGAAGAGTTTAGTAGATAATCAAAGTGAGAAAGTAGTTGACAGCTTTTACTTGAGAACTGTTTCAATAAACACAAGTTTGGATAGTAAGTCAGTGACATTAAGGATATGCATTTTTTGTGTCTATAATTAATTAAATTTATATATATATAATTATATATATGAATATCATTGATAAGTATACCAATGATATTTATAAATATATCATTGTTCATTGTTGTACAATGTTTGACTTCTGTTCTCAGGTATAATCCCCATGAAATTCTCACTACCAACTGTGAACCATCACCATAGTCTCTTGGGCTCTTCACCCCCACTCTGTGATCCTTTTTTCTCCTGCTCCTCTCTGTGTATCTCCAATTTATAGTTTGTCTGCTAGTTTTGTCTCTCTCTCTCTCTCTCTCTCTCTCTTTTTCCTAACCCTTGTTTGGTTTCCTTATATTCCTTCTACAAATGAAACCATCCAATACTTTTCCTTTTCCTTCTGACTTATTTCACTGAGCACAATTCCTTCCAGCACTATCCATGTTGTTGCAAGTGGCATGAGTTTATCTTTTTGACAGCTGAGTAGTATTCCATTGTATATATTATACCACATCTTCTTGATCCAGTCATTGTTTGTGGGCATTTAGGCTGTTTCCATGTCTTAACTATTGTAAATAGTGCTTCAATAAACATAGGAATGCAGGTTTCCTTTCAAATGAATGTTTTTGTGTCCTTTGGATAGATTCTTAGGAGTGGAATTTTATTTATTCATATAGAACTTGGGTACAGGCCAGAGATGCGGAGGGTGAGAGGATTCACCAGAGACAGAGCCGGGAGCAAAACAGGCAGATTGACAAAGTACACTGCTGAGGGGAGTATTGGGTGGGTCAGGAGAGGTCTGTCACACCATGTGGATCTCCTCTAGGGCAGACGGGGATTGAACTCATGCGGAAGTGGTTTAAGCTTCTTAATGCTGTGCTTTAACCCACTGCGCCACAAGGGAGGGTCCTAGGAGTAGAATTTTAGGAATAGAATATGATAGATCCATTTTAGTAGCTTTTCATAGTCGTTGAACTAGTTTGCATTCCCACCAGCAGTGTAGGATAGTTTCTTTTTCTTCACATCCTTATCAGAATTTGTTATTGGTAGCTCTTTACACATGGATCATACTTGCTGGTGTGAGGTAGTATCTCATTGTGGTTTTGGTTCCCATTTACAAGATTTCAAGTGATGTTGAGTATTTTTTTCATAAAACTGTTGGCCAGTTGCATTTCCTCTTTGGAGAAGTATTTTTAGCTCTTCTGCCCATTTTTTGACCGGATTGTTTGCTTTGTTTATGTTGAGTCATATGAATCTTTTCAGGTCTTTGAAGTCAGTCCTTTATCAATTGTATGGAGTGCAGATATTTTCTCCCGGCTGTAAGGTGTCTTTTTTGCTGTACAGCAGCCTTTAGTTTGATGAAGTCCTAGCTGTTTACCTTTTTCTTCACTTTCTTTGCTTCTGAATCACCCCAGAAATCTCTGCATGCCTACATCAAAAGGACATGCTGACCCTTGTCCATTTCTCTTTCCCCCCCCTCCTTTGTACCCTCCCTGTACTCTGCCAAAATAGGAGGGTGGTCTTTCAAATGCAAGTCTGCTGCCCCCCTCATTTGTCAACAAATTAAACTATTTTCTTTTTCTCAAACTGTTTCCTAGACTAGCTTTTGGTAACATCCTCAGTATATCAGAGAGGTTGTGGGTTTTAGTGGCTGCATTTTCTGGAACTCGTGCTTCCTTAACACAGAGAGGAGAAAATACTTTTGGGAAAGTGATTATTTCTGGTTCTTCTTGTTGATCAGTGGCTTGTAAGGAGTGTGGGGAGGTCACTCCTCACCCTCAAATGCATGCCCAGGGGCACCTGGCATGTCCAGAGTCATGTTTGGCTTTCACAACATAGGAGGAGGGTGTGTGATGCTGGTACCTGGTGACTAGAAGCCCGGGATGCTGCTCACCATCCTCTCATGCCCAGGACAGTGTTCTCACAGAGAATTATCAGCCCCAAATGTCAAGTGCTGAGGTTGAGAACCCTGCTTGACATTCCTAGGCATCTCTTGCCACCCTCTTTCACACCTTGACCTGCCCCAATCTCCAGGATATGCTTTATTGGGAAATAAATAAGTTTATTTCTGGGAGCATAGATGGGAGTTTGAAATTAAGAAATTCTGACTGAGAGTTAGAAAGAAAATGGAGGCCAAAATGGTTTGATTTTCCTGCCTTCAAACAAGGGAAGTCACTTTCTTTGTGTGTCCACACATTTATTTTTTAAATACATACATACATGCACACACACACACATACATATTATATTATATACTATATATATATATAAAACATCATTGTTCATTTTTGTACGGTGTTTTGATTTCTCCTCTCAGTTGTAAAATCCCACCTCCGAGTCACCCGTGAACCATCACCACAGCCTCTTGTGCTCATCCTGTTTCAATCCCCCTTCCTCCTCCTCTCCTGCTGAATGTCTCTGACTTATATAGCTGCCTGCTAGTTTTGTCTTTTTTTTTCTTATCCCTTATTTGGTTCCCCTATTTTCCTCCTCATTTTTAAAGAATGAAGAGGGGTAACAGGCGAAGGACAAATATGTTGATAAAATGTAGTCTTCCCCAAAGCAGGGAACCGAAGCCGGCTCTGAACAAAGGACATCCATTCTCAGATGAAAACAGGACAAGGAGTCTGATCAGCCCCCGAAAGCATATAGACTTAGCAAACAAATTTTGCATTGACATTTCCCAGGAATGCCAAAGGCAGTAAAATACCAAAAAACAATCTGATTCCAGTGGCAATGGTACTGTTTTAACAATGTTTTTGTACCAGAGCCGAAATTTCACAAGGCAGCCTTGGTGAGATGCTGCCCTTTCCAAACTTCCATGGAAATATTTTCCATCATTTTGACATTTCATTTAAAATGAAATATAGGTGATATTAAAAATTCATGTTCATGACAGGTATTATTTGTTTGACTTTGAAATATACAGTGAACACACTGTTAATGAACAGTGAGGGAAGTGTCAGGATTGTGTGTGGCTGCATATTCATGGGCTTCCTGACTTCAGAAGAAAACAATTGCAGAATCAGAGAGGGCTGACCTTTTATGGCTCTAAAATCCATGAGTGTGTGGTTATGAATAATTGAATAAGGAATAATAAAAATGACCCTTTTGGGGGGGGGGGTGTAGTTCAGGTAAATGCAAAATGCCATGGCTTTATTCTAGAAACATGAACCACAATTATTTCTGAATTTGCATGAATTACATGAATATCTCACTTGAAATATTACCAGGATGCAATCACATTAATTCATCCAACTGCCAGCATGCCATCTGTGTTTCTCTGTAGTCTTTCCCCCACCCTGAGGACTGTGCAATCCTTGAGCTTGGAGGGAAAATGTTCCCTCCCTCTGAATCCTCTGTCCTCCTCCTATTTAGAATCTAGGAGGAAATTGCTTTTTCCTGAGTTGGGAGATACTTTTTTCTATACTGCTGTGGTTCAAAGGAAGGAAAGGAACTGATTGTGAATTCATATTGGCATAAGAGAAGGATTGGGCTACTGTAAGAGAAGGGAGAAAAGGCTGGGAAGGAGAATGGAGTTCCTCATGTAGTAAGGCCAGAGAGAGCACAGCTTCCTATTTTTCTCTTATTCAGAAAGCATGACCAAATTTATTGTCATTGCTTTTAAAAATGAATGTATAGAATTACTGCTTTGTAAGAGCTTTCTGTCATGAAATATTCTGGGAACACATCCTAGTTTTCTCTAATGTCCTTCGTAAATTAAATAAGAACTTCATTTATTCACAAATCCTTTCAGCTTGTTTGCCTTCTGCTGGGCACAGGGGAGATGTCAACTGGTTCACTCCAGGAAGACCTTATCTTGTAGTGAGAAAGACAATCAGGAACTGGTAATTATACGGATGAGCAAGGCTGAGGGGCGGGAGAGGAGAGGGTTGTTGCAGGTACAGACACAGGAGAGCCGATCTGGTCTGAAGTTCCTAGCAGCCTCACTGGCAAGCCTTGAAGAGGTGTGGGAGATAAGCTAGAAGAAAAAATTAACGTGCAGTCTCCTAGAGTGATGCCTTTGAAAGACGACGTCCCAACTGCCCCAGGTAACAGCAGCAGGGAAACATACTTTCAGGTCTGAGCATGGTGGGATTTGAGAGGCTTGGAGTCCAGTGCTGTCATTTTTTATTTTATTATAATAGTTTATTTTTACATTATTTTGTGCCTTTTTCCACCCAGTGCTGTCATTTTTAAAGAGCAGAGAGGTTGAGATATTTGTTCAAAGCGTTATAGTCTGCTTTTTCATTTGCAATTTCTGTGTGCGGGGAGTGGAGTCAGGTGGGAGACTAAGGGCTTAGGGGTTGGATTTTGTGGTCTCAAATTCTAATTTTGAATACCTAATTGTTACTTGTAAATCAATATGAGTGCTTTTATTTTCTCTCTTTAAGATTTTCTTTAAAAACTATACATATCTAATGGGCTATGGCTCTAGAACATTAGTGCTCAAAGAAAAGGATCTTATGCTTCTTGCTCACCACTGCCTAAAAGAGTTCTTGAGTGTGTAATAAGATCGCATGAATAAATATCATTAAACTAGAAAGACTTACCTATCAGAGGACATTATTATTATTATTTTTTAAGATTTATTTATTTATTCATACAGAACTGGGGTACAGGCCAGAGATGCGGAGGGTAAGAGGATTTACCAGAGACAGAGTGGGGAGCAGAACAGGCAGACTGAAGTACACTGCTGAGGGGAGCAGCGGGAGGGTCAGGAGAGGTCTGCCGCGCCATGTGGTCACCTCCGGGGCAGGGGGCAGGCGGGGATTGAACTCATGCGGAAGTGGCTCAAGCTTCTCTGTGCTGTGCTTTAAGCCGCTGCGCCACCAGGGAGGGCCCAGAGGACATTATTTTTAAAAAAATATTTATTTATTTATGCATACAGAACTGGGATATAGGCCAGAGGTGCAGGGGCAGTAAGAGGATTTACCAGAGACAGAGCAGGGAGCAGAACAGGCAGACTGAAGTACACTGCTGAGGGGATCAGTGGGTGAGACAGGAGCGGTCTGCTGCGCCATGTGGGCCACCTCTAGCACCAGGGATGGAACTTGCAACTGAAGTGGCTAGAGCTAGCTTGCAGTGCTGTATTCTAACCCTTTGCGCCACCAGGGAGGGCCCAGAGGGCATTATAGTGTAAGAAGCCAGTTGGGTACAATTTAGGGACAAAGACTAGTCTGGTAGAGAACACCAGGAACTAGGAATACCTAGGTTTGATGAGAACACCAGGAGGAAGTCTGGAATAGAGTGTCAACAAGTGTTAATATGAGTGGTTTCCAAGTTTTCATTTTCCATCCATATTTTTAAATATAGTTGATTGGTCCTTGCATAGCATGGGGGTTACCGGTGCCCATCCTCCCCACTCTTGAAAATCCATGTAAAACTTACAGTCAGCCTTTCTCCATGTTCATGGGTCTTTCATCCACAGTTTCAGCCAATCAGCATCCATGGTCGGTTGAATTGCTGAGTATGAAACTCTTGGATAGGAAAAAAAAAATCCATGTATAAGTGGACCTGAACCATTCAAACTTGCATTCTCCAGCTGTATATTCATCTTTTATGTCAGCAAGTTTAACATACTTTAATATTTTCAGCGAAGCTGACTTTTTCCCGAGGACACCAAGTAGATGTGATGAAAAGGAGCAGAAAACAAGAAAGTGGTAGACCTCTGATTCCCTCAGAACCATCCAT
This sequence comes from Condylura cristata, assembly GCF_000260355.1. NCBI lineage: Eukaryota > Metazoa > Chordata > Mammalia > Eulipotyphla > Talpidae > Condylura > Condylura cristata. Next base: position 22,406,760 of record NW_004567124.1, on the reverse strand, counting down.
ACAAAGGCTAATAGGAGAGTGGTTCAAAAGAGTTCAATATCTGCTTTCTTATTCCTCTTTCTTTTGATAGCAAACACTTCATCATCCTTATATTTCTAGCATCCAACTCCTTTCTGTTCTGTAATCCCAAGAAAGCTTTACCATATTCATTTGACATTCATTCTTTAGCTCTTAACTCTTACAACTGCCCACCGGCCATAAAAGGGGAGATTTTCTGTTCTGGTAGATTAGAAAGCAGATGCATAGTGATAAGACTTCCCTAAGGTCATAGGTGGATCAACCCAGCCTGTGCAAAGAATGATAATTCATTGAAGGTCTGCTGAAGAGACCACTTACAAAGGTTTGCACCTTTGGTATAGGGAAATATTTTTGAGAGAGTGCAGAGTTCTAGACTTATAGCTTGATCTGACCTGAAGGTGAAATGTGATTAGCAGAGTCCGGAAACGGAGCAGGATGTATTAAGGGGGATTTCTGAAAGAAGCTAAGGCCATTATGGAGTGACAAAGCACCACTGTGTGCTACAGGGGGAAGTCAGGGGGAAAGATACCTTAGTTTTTTTCATTCCTCTGATTAGCTGCCAGGGCTCTCCATTCTCCAACCCAATTGGGAGCAAGAGGCATGGAAGTCCACCTAGGTCAGTTGCCTGGCACCGAGTACAATGGGCAAGGGTGGAGGGTGATCTAGGGGCCAAGGAAGATGCCTTCTTTATCAGTCTGGGTGGGTGGTGGTGGTGGGGGGGGGGGTTGCAGTCCCATCTCCAGACTCCCTTGTCACTGTTTGTCCATATGCCATGCTTTCTTCCAGAGTACAGGGTCTTGCCTTACCGCACCTGGTTCCAAACCATCTGCAAGGTGGTCCCAAACCACCTGCTGTTTGATCCCTCTATCTTGAGCACTTTCAGTAAGAAAGTGAACTTTTGGATGAATATACCCTATATGCCATAGAGCAATGGGTAATAATTATTCCTGTACATCATTAACAGGGGTCATCAAAAGGTGACTGTCTAGCTAACAATTAATTCACCCAACCATTCATGATGAGGATTTGTTTCACTGGCCAAACTGCCAGGTGATTTTTGATACAGAACAACTGATTATGTGCTCTAGCTGCACACACCAGCACGTTGCTTATGTGAAATCTCACAAGGAATTATAGTCAATGCCAATCATTGCGTAAGTGAAGGTCAAATTTTACATTTCCTATTGGTGTCATCAGCATTTTTAGGATAAATCTTTGAGGCACACAAATTAATAATGGGATACAGGTCAGCACTGAAGGCATCTGTGAAAAATTAAATGCCTGTGGACGGCATAAGAGAAATTGTAGGAGAGAGAGAAAAACACCACAGTCCCCAAGCACACGGTTGCTGCTTTAAACTGCAAGGATTATGATCAGTCAGCTTTTAAAAAGTGCTAAATATAACTCAGCTATTTGAGTTACTCAGAAATACTGCTTCCAAAATTTAAATTTTTAGTTAGTGAGCAGCTGTCGAGAAAGACCTACATGGCTTCTTATACACACACACACACATACACACACACGCTCACACATGCCCACACAACGCTGGAGTGCCATTTAGAATTATAGGTAGGGGTGCATTTGTAGAGGCACTGTCTTAGTGTGATAATTAAAAACCACTCCTCTAGATTAAGAAGACCTTCGCATCCTGGCTCCACAACTTACTAGCTATGTGAGTTTTCTGAGCCTCAGTCTCCTCCATGTAAAATAAATGTAGTAATATGACTATTTACATGCCAGACTTCATGTAAGCTAGTCTTTGACACAATAATGTGTATTACAACATAACCACAAAGCCTGGGTTGTATAGAACATTTATTGTTCGTGTGTTTAGCATCACGTGGATCTTGGCTAGATGGCTTTGCTGATCTGCTGCTGAGGCTGAATCACTTGTAACATTAACTGGCTGTTGGCTAATCTAAGATGGCCTCATTCAGGGTGACCTGGGTGTCTAGCTGTGCCCTTATATCTTTCCTCCTTCAGTAGGCTTGCTTGGGCATCATCTCTCATGGTGACCACAGAGAGCTAGAGGAAATAGGAGAAAGCAGAGCACTGTCCTGACTGCTTACTAGTGTCTGATACAGATGGTTCTCAGCTTACCATGGTTCAATTCACATTTTTTTTTTTTAACTTCATGATGATGCAAAAGTGATGCACATTCAACAGAAAATATACTTTGAATTTTGATCTTTTCCCAGATGAGTGATATGGCAAAAACCTATATGATTCTGCTTTTCACTTCCATTACAGTATCTAGTAAATTATATGATATATTCAACTCTTTATTATAAGGTAGGTTTTACATGAGATGTTTTTGCCCAACTGTAGGCTCTGACCATGTTTAAGGCAGGCTGGACTAAATTATGATCTTTGGTAAGTTAAATGTATTAAATATATTTTTCTTGTGATGGGTTTATTGGGATGCAACCTAATTGTAAATCCCAGATTTGTACTCCATTGGCGAAGGCAAATCAGACAACTGAGAACTAAGTGTGGGATGGCACTACCAAGCAGAAGGTGGACGCAGAAGGGAAGAGTTGGGGCCTTTAACACAACCAGTCCATGGCATGATAATGAGGTTTAATTGAGATTAGCACATGGAGATCACTTAATAAATATTGAAAACTGTTATAATTAATTTCCCTTATTCACAGTGCAACTAACATCTATCAAGGTTTTAATTTTTTCAGCTGGTCTTTGTTACTTTCTGAGTTATAGAAATTCTTGCTTTAAAACAGATTGAAGAGATTTAGCTTCAGCGTCTGGTTTATAATCTTAGCAATGTAAGTTAGTAGGGAAATTAGGAAAACAAGTACTGACATATTCTCCTGTACTGACATAACTATAAATGTATTGTTTTACCCTTATTTTCTATGCATATTTTTTTCCAAAATTAGGGTTGTATTACTTATCCTATACAATGTTACTATAACATTGTATCTTTCCACATGAACAGATGTAGACTTAACAGCAGCAATTATAATACATATCATATCAACTTTGTGGCTATATTCTAATTTTTGAGCCAATAAGTAATTGTTGAATCTTTATTTCTATTTGTTCAATATATTTACCAAGTTTTTTAAGTTAAACTGTTAAAAGTAAAAATAGGTGGCTTAAAGCACTGAAAAGCTCTTTATCATCAAGTATGACAAGCATATAGAAAAGTATCCAATATATAAAGTGTAAAGTTTAGGGACTCATCAACAATTATTCATGTAATCAACAATACCAACTCAGACCAAGGAAAATGGCAGCCCCAGAAGCCTTCCTCTTGTGCTCTCTCTGAGTCCCCAATCTTGCCACCCCCCCAAGATGATCACCTTACTTTAGATTTGCTTGTTTTTGAATTACATAAATATATATGCAGTTTTCTCTGAGTTTTTAAAGTCAGTATTCTGTTTGTGAGATCCAACTATATGGCCAAACGTAGAAATAGTTCTCTTATTTTCACTGCATATTATTGTATAAAGATTTTGTATTTTATTGTATAAAGATGTAGTTTATTTTACTGTTGTCCAGCTATATCAGTCATGACCATTTGTACTCTTAAGAATAATTGTTGCTATTATTGCACAGTGTGCTTTCTTTGCATGTATATGTGCACATTTTTGTTGGGTACATACTTAGCAGTAGATTTGCTGGGTTATAGGTATGTGTGCGTTCATCTTTAGCAGATGGTTAAAGTCTTCCAAGATGTTTGTTGTAGTTATTACTCTCACCATGGAGTTCATGTTTGCTCCGCATTCTCCTTAACACTTGGAATTAAAATTAATATGCTTAGTGAAGTCAACTGGACAGAGAAAAACAAACACTGTATGATTTCACTCATATGTAGTATATAGAGAAAACAAACCTATGAAGAAGGGAAGAAGGGAAGAAAGGAAAAAAAGCTAGGCATTCTTTTGGGTACTTTGGTATCTCACTATGGTTTTTTTTTTAATTTATTTTTATTTTTTAATTTTTTTTACAAAAGTTTATTTTTACATCATTTTGTACATTTTTTTTCCATCTCGATTGTAATCTCCACAGGTTCTCACTATTGTTTTAATTAGCATTTTTGATAATAAAGAAGTCAAAGTTGAACCCTTTATATACTTGTACCATTTGAAGATGCTCTCTTGTCCTCATTTAGATTTCTTGCCTGTTTTTCCATTGGTTATCTCTGGAAAAATTGATTTGTGGGAGATTCTTTTATATTTTGGATAAAATCCTTTATTGAAAAATGCATTGTAAATAGTTTTCTACACTTTAGTTTGCTTTTATGAATATAACTCTTTTCATGAATATAAGACCTTAATTAAAAGATAATCAAATTTATCATTCTCACCTCCTTTACCTTTTATCATATATGCTTTTTGTGTTCTGTTCAGGAAAAATTTTTCTCACTTGAATGACAATAATCTATATTATGTCAATATTTTTTCTGCTGTTTGTTTTGACTTTCACATTTGTGCTTACAATGTGCATATTGATAGAATTGAGTTTTCCAGAGGCTGAATTAGAAATCAAATTTTATTATTTGCTAATTGACAGCCACTGTCCCAGTACCCTTTGTGACAATATTGCCTTTTCTTGTTGCTCTTTAGAACCACCTTTATTTTGAGTCAATGTCCATATGTGTATATATCAGCTTCTGGGTTTCCTATTCTATTCTACTGATCTGTTTGTCTATAAATTGATATATAAATTGTTTATAAGTTTCATTGATCTATTATCTTTAGTCTTTAGAGAATATTGCTATTTTAAAAAGACTTTTGTCACGTAAGAACTATTTATTTTCTGCCTTACAAAAAGTAATAGGTTTCTTGAAGCTCCTTTCTTTACAGAAAGACTGTTTTAGAGAAGTTTTCTTATTGTCTCAGCTATAAGTGAAACTGAAGACATTAAGTCCAGCTACTGAGAATTTCATTCTCATGTTTGTCAGTGTTTCTCCCATTCCTTGTTCCTTCATACATCTCTATCTCCTTCATACATCTCTATCTCTCTTGTATCCAGGAATCTACGATCTATCCTTCCTACTCCTGTTATTTTCCTCCCTGTCAATTAGATGCCACAAAGTTGGTCAGGGACCAATGAAAACATAAGAGACTGAACTCAATGGATTCAGTCTCACTGTGGGTGTTGGGGCTGCAGAATAGATACCGCCAAACTGGAAAGCACCACGTATTTCTTTCCATGTGACTAGAAAAGGAGATGGCAAAACTACCATTTTAAAATAAGCTGTTGCATTAAGGGGACCATCAAAAGATGTTTTGAGTAAAAGACTAGAGTAGATGGAGGAGAAAAATTCAAACATTGAGCCAGAAGACAAACTGACGGATGTGTTTCTGGAGGGAACGGAAAAGCAAAATCAAAGATGCAGTGATTCCATTGTTCTGGGGAATGAGGGGCTTTTGGAGAATTCAGAGAGTGTCAATGTTGTGCCACTTGATCCCTCTCTGTCTCCAGTCCACATTGACACTTCCATATTGTCTGGCTCCTGAGTGACTGTTCCTAGAGTCACTCTTTCCTAATTCCATTTTAGGTCCCAGTTTGTGGCTTCATGAAAGGAATTTCCATTCCTGGGTCAGGGAAGGGGCACTGCAAGACCTGTTAGTTTGCCCTTATCCAACATCTCTTTCTTACTGCTTCAGAGATCCAACTTCTAGGAAGCCCCCAGTTCCTTAACTCTGCTCCTCTATCCCCAAAGTCACCCAAATGGAAACTGTTTCCAAGTACAATTTCTTCTCGCACATACAATACTTGGTAACTTGCAGATTTGCTGGGTTGGATTTCTCTCAGGTAAAATGAACTACTTTTTATTGAGGTGAAATTTATATAATTTAAACCTAACCATTGAAAGGTCAACAGTTCAGTGACATTTAGTATATTCACAATATTGTGCAACCATTACTTCTTTTTTATCACAAAATATTTTCCAAATAAATTCCAATTTTTTTTATTACCTCAAAAATGAACCCTATTCCAATTAAGCAGTCACTGCCTAATCCCTCTTTCCAGCAACCACAAATCTGTTTTTCTTCTCTGTGGATATACCTACCCTGGACACTTCATGTAAGTGGAATCAAGCAGTCTATAAAAGACTTCTAATGCCTGGAATCTTTCACTTAGGATGTTCTTCAGGTTTAACCAAACTGTAGCCTATATCCTTACTCCATTCCTTTTCATGGTTGAATAATATTCCATCACCCACAATTTTGTCTATATATTCATCTGATATGGGCATTTGGGGAGTTTCATATTTTTGGCTATAGTGAGTATTACTGAAATGAACAGAGCTTTGAGATAAATCTGCTGTGGATTCTGGAGTGACCAAGGATATTTCAACATTTCTCTGTCTAGAGAATTCATGGAGGCAACTTTCTTTTTTTTCTTTAGAGTTGGGAAAGTTATGATGATGAATGACTTAGTTTTGAACTTTTAGCCTTGTCTGTGCCAGTGACTGAACAAGCATGGCCTAGGAGGCTTGTAAAAGGTTTGGGTGTCTACCTCTGAAGTTTAGATTAGGACTCAGGCATCTGTATTTATACAATGGTTTATGGTTTTGAATATAATTTGGGGTTATAGGATCATACCTCTTCAGATGTCTGTTACAACACCACTCCCACCACCAAAGCACACATAATCCTCCACGATAGTCTATTGGGTCCTTACCCCCAAGTTCTCTCCTTCTCCCATCCTCCCTGTCTGGTAACTTTAGATATACAGTCATATTTTTTCCAGAGTTTGTTTGGTTTAGTTTTTCTGTCCCTCCTTTTTGTTTCTTTATATTCCACATATGACTGAAGCCACTTGGTATTTGCCTTTTTCCTTCTGACTTATTTTGCTCAGCATAATCCTTCCATTTCCATCTATCAATGACAAGATTTCATCTTTTTAAATATCCGAGTAGTATTCCATTGTGCATATGTACTACAACTACTTAATCCAGTCCTCTGTCACTGAGCACTTAGATTGTTTTCATAACTAGAGTTTTGTAATTCATATTGCAATTTACTTGCATTGGTCCCATAATATTAGTTTTTTTGTATCTTTCAGGTAGACACTAAGGGTTCGGATTGCCAGATCATAAGGCAGATTGATTGTTAATATTTGGAGAAAACTCCATACTGTTTTCCACAGGGGTGGACCATCTACATTCCTACCAACAGTGCACAAATATTCCTTTTCTCCATATCTTTGCTAACACTTTCTGATTCTGGTCTTCTTGATATGGTGCATTCTCACAGGTGTTAGGTGGTACCTCAATGTGGTTTTGATTTGTATTACCCTGATGAGGTGATGATGAATTATTATTTTCATGTGTCCATTGACCATCTTATATTTTCCATGGGAAAGTAATTTACCTTTTTTTGCCCATTTTTTAAAAAAGATTTATTTATTTATTCATACAGAGCTAGGGCACAGGCCAGTGTTGCAGGGGCTGAGAGTATTCACCAGAGACAGAGTGGGTTGCAGAACAGGCAGAATGATAGAGTACACTGCTGAGGGGAGCAGTGGGTGGTCAGGAGAGGTCTGCTGTGTCATGTGGATCACCTCCGGCGTCGGGGATTGAACTCGCACTGAAGCTGCTGCTGCTTACTTTCAGTGCTGTGTCCTAACCCATTGTGCCACCAGGGAGGGCCCTCTTCTGCCCACTTAAAAAAAAAAGATAGTTTATTTGTACATGATTTTGTGCCCTTTTCCATCTTAGTTGTAAGTCCTGTGGGCTTCCCACTACCAATTCACCCATGTGCCATCACCATAGTCCAGTGTACTCCCCAACCCCACCATTTTTGATCCCATTCCCCACTCCACTCCTGTAAAATGTCTAGTATATAGTTGTTCATTATTATTATTTTCTCTCCTGGGCATTTATACTCCTATGAGTGAAACCATCTAGTAATTTTCCTTTTCTTTCTTATTTCACTAAGCACGATCCCTTCCAACTCCATTTATGTTGCTGCAAAAGGCATGTGTTTACCTTTTTTGATTGCTGAGTAATATTCCATTGTGTATATGTACCACATCTTTTTTTTCCAGTCATCTACTTTTGGGCATTTGGGTTGATTCCATGTCTTTCCAATTGTAAATAAAGCAGCAATAAACATGGGGGTGCAGGTATCTTTTCGAATCAGTGTTTTTGTCTCTTTTGGGTATATACCTAGGAATGGGATTGCTGGGACGTAGGGAAGCTCCATGTTTAGCAGTTTGAGGAACCTCCAAACAGTTTTCCATAGTGCTTGTACTAGTTTGCATTCCCACCAGCAGTGCAGGAGAGTTCCTTTTTCTCTGCATCCTCGCCAACATTTGTTGTTGCTAGTTGTTTGAAGATGTGTCATTCTCACTGGGGTAAGGTGGTATCTCATTGTGGTTTTAATTTGCATCTCCCTTATTACGAGTGATGTTGAACATTTTTTCATATGCTTGTTGGCCATCTGCATTTCCTCTTTGGAGAATTGTCTTTTTAGCTCTACTGTCCATTTTTTGATGGGGTTGTTTACTTTATTTTTGTTGAGTTTCATCAGTTCTCTGTATATTTTTGTGATCAGTACTTTATCACTACTTTTGTGTGAGAAAACGTTTTCCCAATTAGTGGGCTGTCTGTTTTTTACAGAAGCTCTTTAACTTGATGTAGTCCCATCTATTTATCTTTGCCTTCACTATTGTGGCGTTGGGTGCTCTGTCTTTAAAGATGTCGCTGAAGTGCATGTCGTGTAGTGTTTGACCCATCTTTGCTTCTAGGTATTTTATGGTTTCCGTTCTTATGTCTAGGTCTTTAACCCACTTCGATTTGATTTTTGTGACTGGAGTGAGGCAGTGATCTAGTTTCATTTTTTTGCATGTAGCTTCCCAGTTTTCCCAGCACCATTTGTTGAACAAACTGTCTTTGTTCCATTGTATCTTCTTTGCTCCTTTGTCAAAGATTAGTTGCCCATAAACCTGGGGGTTTATATCTGGGTTTTCTATTGAAATCCACTGGTCTGTGTGTCTGTTCTTGTTCCAGTACCATGAAGCTTTGTAGTATAGCTTGAGGTTTGGGATTGCAATGCCTCCATTCTCTTTCTTTTTAGTCATGAGAGTTTTGGCTACTCTAGGTCTTTTGTGGTTCCATATGAATCTCAACAATATTTGTTCTATTACTTTGAAGAATGTCATTGAGACTTTTATTGGGATGGCGTTAGATCTGCATATCACTTTTGGTAGATGACCTTTTTGATAATGCTAATTCTCCTGATCCATGAACAGGGGATGTCTTTCCATTTTTTTGGTGTATTCTTGTATTTCTTTTAACAGTGTTTTATAGTTTTTTAACAGTATTTTGTATAGGTCTTTTACCTCTTTTGTTAGGTTAATTCCCAGGTATTTGAGTCTATTTGTTTTAATTGAAAAGGGGATTATTATTTTTTTATTATTATTTCTGCTTCTTCTGATTGGTCTGCCCATTTTAATGGGATTATTAGTGTTCTCTTTTTTTTTGAGTTTTATCAGTTCTTTTTAGATGCTGGATATCAGTATTTTGTTGGATATAGGATGCCCACATTTGCCATTCCACATTGTGTTTCTTGCTGTAGAGAACTGCGTGGCAGTACAATGTCTCAGGAGAAGCTTGTCTTTGTGTGACTGGCTGGCTGGTTATCTCAGCCAAGGAGTATTAGAAAACTCATGGCTCTGAACTCTCCTAAGGTAAAGACTCTCTTCAGTCCCAAACTCTCTTAAGTCCTAAGTCCTTTCACTAAACCAAGAATTTTACTTCGTCTATCCTTTGAACAAGAAGTTTTCTTTTGCCTTTTCTCAAAAGTATAACCCTTGTACTTTCTAAGGAGATGGTCAGAGCCTGGAGGTCTAGCATCAGAAAATGGCTGCAGATGTAGAGATAAAGGCAATGAAACAAAGACTATCAAGGTTATCTCTTAGCTTCCAGTAATGGATTTGCATGCAGACAGCCATGGAACAAAGGAAACAGTGATTGACTCCAGAGACCACCTCTGATTATTCAAGGTAATCTCCAGGGCCCTCATTCATCTCTCTGCTGGACTCTTGGCTGACTACAGAATAATTACAGGGAATTCAAGTTAAGACTTAGAAAGATTTGTCACTGGCCAGTGGATAGGACTGGCTTAGTAAAACGAAACACACTTATAATTAGTATAAGCCAGCTACAAGTAACCTCTTGTTAAAATGCAAATTATTAAAACATCTATTACCAAATAAGAAAAGTTTAAAAAAATGTTTGGGATTCCAGGCACAGGAATGTGTGGTGAACTTGAAAAGCTTGATGCCAATTATGTGCTTCACTGAATTAAAATGAATTGGTGTTATTAATAAAGACTCAAATGATCTACCCTGCCAGCCCAACCTTTTACCACCTCGCATTTCATTAAGAAATGAACTTTTCAATTAAGATCTGCCTTTCGACACTTACCAAATTGAGTTTCTCAGACTTATGAGTTAGTCACAAAGACTTAAGGAACGGGTAGGGGCTAGCGGTGGTAGGTCATGCCCAGTTTGCCACTACAGTTTACTAGTCTCTGAAAGAATATTTCAGCTTATTTCAGAGTAGTATGGTCCCTTGTCTAGATCCCTGACATTGAATAATTTATTCAATAAAATGGTGAATTTAAAAGAAAGTGAATGAAGATATTTACACTGGGTGGCAGCTCTCTAAAATAATATTTACAGTGGAAAATTAAAATGAACCTTACACTAACTATTTTGGTAAGAAGGGAAGGAGCAGATAGGAATAAAAATTGTTTAAAGACATATTATTATTCACAACTTCGATTATCCTATGAGGAACTTTTCCATGCAAATAAGAAAACATTCAATTTGAAATTCTTCCTGGAAACTAGATTGATTTGCAAATGTTCGACATATTAATTATTTTCACAAGTAGAGATCTCCTTTAAGGCATGAGTCAGCAGCTCTCTGAAGAAGAATGAGGAAAATATTTACTCTCCTTTGCTTGCATAATGATTTTGGAGTCTCTTTTCCACCTTTACCTCCTCCCATCTTTAACTTGGATTCACCGATCTTGTCAGGTTATTCAGACTAGTAAAGAGTCACATAGGCAGAGCTGGTTGGGTTGTCTGCACTTGTTTATGTAACCACTTCTCTCTCCTGGGCCCAATAACACATGGACAAAAATTGTGGGTTTTTTGGGAGGTGGGTAGGGTGAGCAGATTTATTAGTACTTCTCCCCTTTTAACTAGGTGTACCTTTAATTTCACTACCAGTTTTTCAGTAAGAGCTCTGTTTTTAACTGCACAGCAGCTGGAGTGTTCCTTCTGCCTTCCTAGAGGCTGGGGCTTTTTCTGCTGCATGGGAGTGCTGTGAGAAGCGCAGCCACAGAGACTATAAGATGCTCTCCTCTCACCTCAGTGGCTGACCTTCTCACCACCAGTCCCCTGCCCCCTGCTGGCAGCCTTCTGGATCTCAAACCACACCCTTGCTCCTTTGATTCTCCCCACTACACCTGCTTCCCTCTCCAGTCTAACCAAGTCCTACCCAAGCACCTAGATTGAGGACACCAAGCACCTAGATTGAGGTTGGTGTCCTTATTCACAGTCTCTGCTCATCAGCAACATCATCATCTTTTGAGTGTATCTCACCATCATTTGCTCTCAGAGGGTCTGGCTTAGTTATTACAGAATTTAATGAGAGGTAAGGTGCTTAGATCCTGTGCCTGAAACTTGTATGGCACATATGGTCCCGCAAGAGCCCAGCCCAGTGTCAGAGCCTATATTAGATGCGCAGTCGGGGTTCACTGCTGTTGCCCAGTGTTCTTCCTCGCCACCCTGGTGAGTGATGGCAGTTTAGGTTGTTTGACCTGACTCAGGACAGGTCAAAACATGGTTGATGTCCCCTCCCTCCTGTTTTGCAAGCTGCCTCCCATCCTTTTGGATAGTCCAACAGTCTGCAAAGAGAGACTGTATACTTTGTTAAGCTTTTCCCTCATGTTCTGTGTCTCAATCCCAGCTCATTTGCTGCTTTCTGCCTTTGGTTCCCTTTGCTGTTCTCTCTTTTTCCCAACCATAATGTATCATATTTTTTTTTTTTAGGTTCATTTTTAGTTTGGTCTATAACCCAGCTACATGTAAGAGCATTCACTGTCTTTGAAAAAGAAATGATTTCATAATTTGTACTTTTCACTGTCAGACTGACCTTCCTTGCAATTAGTTCAAATTACTGAGCTTTTATTGTATTGAGCTACTCTTTTACACTTAAGTTTCAAAAATGCTGTTTTCTGTCAAATCTTATTTAGGAGGGTTACCAGAAGAATATGGCTGTAGGTAGAATGTTGACATCCAACAGCTCCTGGAAATAGATGACCTTGGATATAGGCATTGAGATAATTAGCAGAAGAGAATCGACAGAAACCAACTGCTTCCAAAAAGGCAAGGTCACAATCAAAAGAAGGACAGCAGGAATTGAATTGACAAGCTGATCGAAGACAAAAACTTACCAGGGCCCTGGATTTTTAAAGGAAATCATTAGGGGTAGTAGTAATTGTTGATGCAGTGCTAATTCCATGGTACAAACTGAGCAGCTACTATGTTCTCTGGTTGTCCTGGGTTCTAGACCTACAGAGAGACAGACAGGGCTCCTGATCTGCCCACTGGTAATGAGGAGGGGGTCAGATCAGAGGAACAGAAACACGGTACTCTTTTGGGTAGAAAGGATGGCAAATTTAGTTTAGATTCACTGTGTTGGAGGTGTTGTGGCATATTTAAGTGGAACTGCTGGTAGGTATTGGTTTCTCCGCCCTAGACATGTTGGGGCTGCCTTTGCGTGGACTCCTGTTGGTGGTCTTGCGGGAGGGAAGGCCCTTTGCAGTTGATGGGTTCACAGAGTGTGCGAATGATGCCATGTTTCTTGTCACAGTTCTTCCGTGTGATATCTTCTTTTTAATAATGCTCAAGGAAAGGGATGGAGGATTCTGTGAGCCTCTGAGCCCTTGGTCATAAGGCCCACTTCTTGGAAGCAGAAATCAAAAAGTTTTTTTTTTTTTGTAGTTCAAAGGTTGGTACTTTTTTGGTTTCCTTTTTTGCTTTTGTAAAGAAAAATAAGGTTGTGTGTGTATGTGTGTTTTTTTTTTTTTTGAGAAAACATAAGTGCACCTCACCCCGTCCCCTGCCCCGGGTGTTGGTCGGGGGCCCAGCGCGGGCCATCTGGGGGCTGGAGAGGCATCTGGGCCTGAAGCTTGGATTTATTAGACAAAAATAAAATAAAAAAATCTCAATGCACTTGTCCGCCAGATGGAGGGGGCCGAGCAGCTGTCCCCTGAGCTGGACTGTCTCTGGCTTTGGATGCAGAATCCTGGGGTGGACTCTGGAGCCCCAGTTCCCTGAGGTAGGGGCAGTCAGGGCAGGGAAAGTAGCTCTTAGGACAGGAATGGGGAGAAGCGTAACCAAGGTTATGAAGGCAATTAAAATAGCTCAGGACTTATTTCCTGCCTTTCTAGACCACTTTGTAGATTGACATCTGAAATGGTCTCCAACCTGGCATCCCTGTTCTAATTATCTAAAATGAAAGAAAGGGGAAATGTTGGTAATTTGTAAAAAAGAACACGTACATCTTTTTAATTTTTTTTAAAGTAAAGCTGTTTGGGGAAAAGAGGTTCACTGTTTTAGTCAATTTAAAACAGTAACTGTTTTCCTTGTTACCAAAATACAAAGACATCCCAGAAAATTCAGGTAATAGATAAGGAAAATAAAACAATAAAAATCCATCACCCACGGCTAACAATTTTTGACATTCTGATGATGGTTTTTCCTACCAACACATTGATATAAATTTCTTAATAGTGGGTATTCTGTTCCTAATCTGCTTTTTTTTTTTTCATGTAATGGCTGTAGTGTTTTGTTTCACCAGTTTGTTTCAGTGTTTTGTTTCACCAGTTTGAAGGTATAAAATGAGTCTACATCACTTTTAATATTCAGGTCAAATTAACTTGGTGTATGTCTCTAACATATAAGAATCTTGATCTTCACTTTCTCTCTCTCACTGTCTCCAGAGTTTTAACTCACACAGTGCATTTACAACAGCCAAGGGTATTTTAATCCTAGGACTCAGTTTTGGTTAAAGTTCTACTGTGAAGAAAGGACTAGAAAATCCATGCAGTCTACTCAACAGTCCCAGTCCCTGCACTGTTGTTCTTACCACATGATGTTGTTCCACTATTGTGCCTGATGGTCTCTGGTGATGGACACACTTACCTTTGACATTGGGAAGGTCACTGACCACTGAAGAAGTGGTTTTGGACTGATGCACATGTAAGCTCAGCAATAGTCCTCAGGATGCTGTTGAAGAGAAAAGAGTAAGTCATTTTCCCTACATTACTGTAATCAGCTGGGCTTGTGCTTTTGGCCTGGGGTCCTGCACATGAATCCACTTGCACATAGATGCCTGTATGTACACACACACACACACATGGTTGGTAATTTTTTTTAGAAGTAAACACTAACGTGGAGTTGCAGTAAGATGTTTATTGGGACCAATACTTGAGGAAAGAAGTGGGAAGAATCAGGGTTGGGCAGAGAGAGAAGCTGAGCTTTGGTGTAGGCCTCACAAAGCCTCAGTCAGCCCTTGCTACACTGTGAGTATCTCACTGGAGCTTGCCACAGACTCTAACAAGACATCTTTCCCCACTGTCACTCCCTTTATAATCACAGATCCTGCCGGACCATCCAGCTAAGAAGCACTGCATCTTGGGTTTCACAAAGCTGAGCACTTTTTTTGGTCACCATAACAATGGTGACCCATAGATCAGAACAATATACTTTAAGGTGTATAGTACTTTCCAACAGAACTTTCTGCACTGGTGAAACTATTCTATATCTGTTAGCAATAGAACAGCCATGAGCTACATGTGGCTATGAAGCACTTGAAATATGACTAATGGGACTGAAGAACTGAACTTTAAATTAACTTTATATAAACTGCTCCTTCCCAACTGCTCCCCCATTCAGGAAGTCTTTGTTCATGCCTTGCTGGGAATTGTAGTCCAAGGCAGCCACAGACAAGTGGGGTGGAGGAAACTGCTGCACAATGATGCTCACTGCTTGTTACTTTTCTCTTCCATAACCTCCATGTGCCCTATATATGGTATCAATGGATGGCAAGGTGTAGTTTGTATATGATCTGTCTTTTGATTAATATACTATATTAATATTATAATTGGTTTGGTATATCGATCTTTCCTTGTTTGTGTTTTCCTCTAGGGCAAGACCATATCATATTCAGTTTGTATGAATGTTTTTGAATAAATATATGCATTTTTTAAGAGTAGGTGGATTTTAGGTCTCTTCAATTTCATAAGAGATTAGGTTCTCTGTTACCTATGTTAACTTAACTATTCAGCACTGTATAGGAAAAAAATTTATTCTCAGAGGTCAAAAAGTTTTAACCTGGAAGAGACTAGGGGGTGGGGAGAAGAGTCCCAGCTGGGAGCTGCTTCTTCAGCTCCCCCTACATAAGGCTTGACTTATAGAGGGTGTGCAGTGAAGGTGGGGGTTAGGAAATAAGGGTACAGTGAGGCAAGCACATGGCAGAAACAAAGGACACCCCGTTTCCATACCTAGTGAGGGTGACATATAGTTCCTGACAGGGCACTATGCATACCTTAACATCGTGACCTTGTGTAGGTAATTTATGTGTGGGAAAGACAAGAATGTAGTAGATATAAGGTTTTATCACAAGGAAAATATCTTTTTGTAGAATACGTAGGGTCACGCAGGTGGAGGAGGCTTCAGGCTTCAGCAGCGATTGTTGCTGATGGTGGATAACTCCTTGCAGGGACTTCACAGCAGGTCTTTTACCTGCTGATTTTGCGCCTGCTTCTTGCCCACCTTTTGTACATATTTAATTTTGTTTTCCCTCATACCTATGAATAGGAGTCACTTAAATCTTAAGAATTATATAAAACATTAATTATGGGCCCTCCCTGGTGGCGCAGCGGGTTAAAGCACAGCACTAAGAAGCTTAAGCCACTTCCGCATGAGTTCCATCCCCGACTGCCCTGGAGGAGATCCACATGGCGCAGCAGACCTCTCCTGACCCGCCCGCTGCTCCCCTCAGCAGTGTACTTCGTGGATCTGCCTGTTCTGCTCCCCACTCTCTCTCTGGTGAATCCTCTCACCACCTCTGCACCTCTGGCCTGTACCCCAGTTCTGTATGAATAAATAAATAAATCTTAAAAAAAAAGCAAAAAAAACATTAATTATAAGAGTTCTTTATTGTTTTCAAATTAAATTAGACCTGGACCCCAATATTATAATTTTTTTTGGAGTCTTTAAGATGATGAAAGTTTATCTCAATCTGGTTAAAAACTGAGATCTTTTGAAATGTCTGAGGACATTCCAAAAATAGTGCTTTTTAATATAAAGAATAAGAGATTTTTGAGATACTGATGCCTCATGGTTTCTCTGGAGACTGATTTTTTAATAATAATAATAATAGTAAAAAAAAAAAGTAATGCAACTAATAGCTAAAGAGTACCACTATGTGCCAGTCTGTATGCATACACTCATTTAGTCCTCATGACAGCCTCTTGAGATTATTATTGTTCTCTTCATTTTTTTTAAAAAAAGATTTATTTATTCATAGAGAACAGGGGTACTGGCCAGAAATGCGGAGGGTGAGAGGATTCACCAGGGACAGAGTGGGGCACAGAACAGGCAGATAGACGAAGTACACTGCTGAAGGGAGCAGCGGGTAGGTCAGGAGAGGTCTGCCGTGCCATGTGGATCTCCTCCGGGGCAGGCAGGGATCAACTATGTGGAAGTGGCTTTAGTTTCTTAGTGCTGTGCTTTAACCCACTGCGCCACCAGGGAGGGCCTGCTCTCTTCATTTTTTAGCTAAGGAATCTAAGGCATAGAGAAGACACAACTTTCTCAAGGTCATACTACTACTCTTTAATTTTTTAATTGTTAAGACAATTTATTAATTACAATAGTAATAATTTCCAGTACAATGCCATTTAAACATATAACTTTCTTGGTGGGGGGCATATACTTCAGTAAGTCTCAGGAGTATTTTTTTCTTTTTTTAAAAGATTTATTTACTTATGCATACAGAACTGGGGTACAGGCCAAAGGCTCAGGGGCAGCGAGAGGCTTCATCAGAGACAGAGTGGGGAGCAGAACAGGCAGATGGATGAAGTACACTGCTGAGGGGAGCAGCGGGCGTGTCAGGAGAGGTCTGCCACACCATGTGGTCACCTCTGGGGCGGGTGGGGATCAAACTCATGCAGCAGTGGCTTTAGCTTCTCAGTGCAGTGCTTTAATCTGCTGCACTACCAGGGAGAGCCTAGACTTTTATTTTTAAAGTAAGGGCTTTTAGGCCCTCCCTGATTGCACAAGGGGTTGGGACGCAGCACTGCAAGCTACCCACAGCCTTTGAGTGTGAGTTCGATCCCTAGCCCCACCCCAGAAGTGATCAAGATGGCACAGCAAACCTCTCCTGACTCACCTGCTGCTCCCCTCAGCGCTGTACTTCGTTGATCTGCCTGTTCTGCTCCCCACTATGTCTCTGGTGAACCCTCTCACTTCCCCTGCACCTCTGCCCTGTACCCCAGTTCTGTATTCATGAATAAATAAATCTTAAAAAAAGTAAGGGCTTTTAAATAAAGTATCATGCAAAACAAAAAATATTGATCATATATTTTAAAAAGCTGTCATCACTTAAGAGGATTATTTTCTTGCAAGCCAATGAGATTCTAATGAAAACTTTTTAGAGAAACAATTATAATCTTCTTGCTAAAAATAGAAAAAGAATAACATTTTTTTTAAAAAAAGATTTATTTATATATACAGAACTGGGGTACAAGCCAGAGATGAGGGGAGTGAGAAGATTTACCAGAGTTAGTGTGGGGAGCAGAACAGGCAGATGTACTGAAATACACTGCTGAGGGGAGCAGTGGGAGTGTCAGGAGAGGTCTGCTGTGCCATGTGGGTCACTCCCCTGGCTGGGGATTGAATTCATGCTAAAGTGGCTATGATAGCATCATCGTACTACTCTTTAACCTGTTATGCCACCAGGCAGGGCCAGAACAATAGCTTTTAATTATGTTCACAAATCCTTTATTCCACAAGCATTTGCTGAGTGTTGTGTGCTACTTCTAGGTGATGGGGATACAGAAGTTAATAAAATACTATCATTGGTTCTAGGGAATTTGACCTAACTGAGTTGGATGGAACATTGATAACTTGAAAATCACTTCTCTTGATTCATATAATGAAACTTGACTTCTTAATACCTTTCTTGGCATCTCTTACAAAATGAGCAATGGTCTACCTTGTTTTCTGTTGGTAACACTGAGGCATTATTAACTGTATCTATAGATAAAATAACTTTCACCAAGGCTTTTATGAACACTTAGAGGCCAGAAAGTATTGAAAGATAAACAGATGTCAGCCAGCATAGAAAGTAGCATCAATATTCAGCTTTCATCAAAGTGAAGAAAACCAAGAAAAATTTTATTCAGACTATACGGAACTACTGGAAAGAGAGTATTCTTTACATATGGTGCATCTAAAATGAGGAAGTGAGAATTATTACACAGTTTAGTCAGTTGTCAGACTTCCAAGAATCCTAGGCTTCTTTCAAGAAGTGCCACCATGGTTTAAGGACATGTGCATTTTCTACACCTTTGAAGGCAAGTTCTTCCATTCACTGATACTACACTTGTGGTTTCTACAAGTTTGGTTAACGAAAATGCTGCCTCTCTGATCTGCAGCTCTCTCCAGCTAGTCTACTGTTATCCGGTTGCTCCCACCTTGAATGAGCCATCCCAAACACAGGCACACTGGGAGAAGATGCTGAAAATGAGGGAGAAAATGGTGGCAGCAGAGAAGAACTGGGAAGTAGAATCACATCTTAGCAACCAAACCGTCACCTGTCTTTCAGTCGCTCATGCGATTTATTATGAAATGTCCTTTTTAATTTTTTGTTCTTTGTTTTGAAGCCGACATTGATGTTAATTTACTCACTCTAGCTTTTCTTTTTGCAGGAGGGCAGGGGGTGATAAATATTGTTATCTTGTTGGTGATGATTTCTTAGGTCCATGCAAATGTTAAAAATTGCCGGTGTTACACTTAAAAGATGTGCAGTTTCAAGGTCCTTCTGGTGCCTCTAGGTTTGCAGTCAGTTGACTACCTTCTTGCTGTGTTTTTATTCGATCACTTCAGGTTCTTTATGTTTAGGGTTTTCACATTACATTTTCCCATTCTCTTATTTATACTTATCTGTACCTTTATATTTAACTGGACTTCCTGTTACTCTGCTCTGACTGAAAGCAGAAGTTGCCTTTTTTCTAAAATGCTTTGTTCTTTTCTACAGCTTGATGTTTCATGTTGAAGAGGCATTAGTTTATTTCACTGAACCTCTTCATTGAGCAGATGGGAAAACTGAGATAATTTATCTGCAATTGGGGCCGGCTCTTTTGGGGAATATGAGAGGGACACTGAGTTTGTTTAGGGGGCAAATCTTAAGCAGACTGAAATGTAACTTGTGAAAACTGTGGGAAGTAACTTAGTCTTTGGTACCTTTCTGCAGCAGTGATACGAGTATTTAAGATTTAAAGGCTTGAAATGAGTAAGAGAAAGGATTTCTTTGGAAATCTTATCTGAAACTGCCATAAATTTTAGAAACATCCAGTTGGAAAACACATCAAACATGTCTTTTCTTAAGCAAGTTGTCACATTTCATCACCATGCCTGGCTTTCTATTTCAGTCTCTGTCTCCTGAAGCAGCTGTTTTCATGCTGAAGAGAAGCTCATGACTTGAGACAGAGGATGACAAGTGTAGCTTCCAGTGAGAAGCCTTTACCAAAAGGTTGAAAGAGCCTCTCTGTCTTTCTTTACTTGTCTGTTTGAATAAGAACACACAGAATTCTCCCCACTGTCCTATTGCTTCCCCTTCTCTCCCATCTCTCCATCAGAACTGACAACATTTGAAAAGGATGACCTCCATCTGGTCTCTTGCAGGTAATCACTCTGTATGCCAAGCTGAATCTAGGCATCTTATTTATCTAGATACCTTGGTTGATTGGATTGTTCAAATAGACTATCTTTATGCTTTCTGGGTTGTTGTTGAATCATAAGTAAGTTAAAAGAGTAAAAGAAAAAAAAAAGAGACAAATCAAGCAGAAAACTGGAGAGGGGAGAGGTTTCACATAATATTAAGTGTGGGTAGCTAGAAGTAATAGCTAGAAGTACAAAATACTTAGTCTCTTAATTAAAGAGATTTAATTTATAATTTTGGGGAGCGTGTTCTTTAAAATAGAAATAAATGCTGATTTC
The DNA here is from genome assembly GCF_000260355.1 of Condylura cristata. NCBI lineage: Eukaryota > Metazoa > Chordata > Mammalia > Eulipotyphla > Talpidae > Condylura > Condylura cristata. The sequence continues at coordinate 22,386,457 of NW_004567124.1, read as the reverse complement.
AAAATAGTGACTTTGTCAGCTTCTCATTACAGTTATTCCCCCAGCTGGTATGAGCTGACCTATGGCGATAAGATGCTGTCTGCCTGTCTTCCTGGGAGTTGAGAGACAGCCATTCATTCCAAGGACCAGAGCTTAAATAAGAACCCTCTAAAAACCCATGATACTTTTCAGTAAGTGAATAAAGAGGGTCTTGATTTATAGACACAGAGGGATGCATTATTACCATACCCACCACTATATAAGAAAATTGAGATCTCCTGCTTGGAGGGCGAAGGTCCTCCTAGTTATGGGGATGGACCTCCAAGTTTACTCATTTAGTTGAATATATAGCACATGGGAAGGCATTTACCTGATGGGCACACTCTATTTTTAGGATGTATGAGTGGCTGAGTGAATATCTAACTCACTGTCAGCCCGTAATAGTATGTGATGAGTGCTCCCCTGGGTTGGGTTCAGGCCAGGCCCCACAGCCACAAGGCTTTTACTTGGAGATCAGGTTAGGAAGTAGCTGTTGGACACACAATGATTTTCTCTGAAATTAGTTATTAAAAATAAGCTATTGCCATCACTAACTTTCTCACTTTAAATGGAGCTGACACTATGACCAAATAATTGGTGGTAATTGCAGGCCTGATGTCGGATTTAATAAACTGCTCACACGGCAAACCCTCTAAAGATGTAGTTAATTCTTCTCGATCATAGATAGGACAACTCTCAGGTCCTTTAGTGCCGGATTATTGTTGCTTGTATTTTTCCTCAGTGTAATCGTTTGTGTTCCTTAATAAAAGAGCTGTCGTTTCTAATAAAAATTAAAAAAAAAGAGACATCATCCAGGGAAATAACACAATGGTTGGCTATCATAGACTGAAACATACCCAGAAAGTATACATTTTCAAAAACTTGCAATAGAATTTTGATCTCAACTTGGGCCTGGTGCTGAGATTGTGCTCACTATGTGCAGTGGAAACATTCCTTATTCCTGAGATTTCTTTGGTTGACCCTCTTGTCTCCAGGCCTCCACACTAAATAAGTAGCAGTCTTTCTTGATCTTGGCTCTCTAAAAGCTGAACACCTTCCTACTTTGGGGGACATGGAAATATAGCCCTTCTTTTTAACCCACATGATAGAGTGAATTCAGAGACTCTACACTCTCCCTCATTAGAATCATATACATCCATGCCCGTTTGCAGTGGCCTTCCTGAAAGTGGGAGGATGTATTTCCTTACTATATTGGTGCTAGGATTCCTCACACAACCTGCTTTGGCCAGGTTCTAGGGGGAGGGGGCGCTGAACTAGTCTAAAGCCAGAGCCTCAGGAGACATTGTGCATTCCAGCTTGTGCTGCTGAACTGATTAGATTGTACATGAGAAAAAGTGTCCTTCACAGCCTCTGGCCCAAGGATGAGAGACTCACAGAAAGCAGACCTGATCTTGATTTACACTGTGAAGCACAACTGCCCCAGCAGACCTAGAGGGAGCCAGAAAACTAACAGCTCATTATAAGTCCTTGGGTTTTGGGAGTGGTTTATCAGACTTTTTTTTTTTTTTTTTAAGGTTTATTTATTTATGTATACAGAAATGAGGTACAGGCCAGAGGTGCAGGGGCGGCAAGAGGATTCACCAGAAACAGCGGGGAGCAGAACAAGCAGATTGACAAAGTACACGGCTGAGGGGAGCAGTGGGCGAGCAGAAGAGGTCTGCTGCACCATGTGGGTCACCTCGGGGGCGGGGATCAAACTTGCACTGAAATGAAGCTGCCTGGATCAGCTTAGCTTCACTGTGCAGCGCTCCGACCCGCTATGCCACCAGGGAGGGCCTTATACTTTCTTATTGTGATGATCATTGATTACTCTGCCGTTTCTGATGGTAGTTGTACTTAGGATGTTAGAGATGATGCCCATCCCTGTGACAGGTGGGATTTTCATGTTGGAAGTTAGAAGGTAGATATGGGATGAGCCAGTCACTTAAGTGTGTGCAGTTATTTATTTATACATTTAACCTTTCTGTGCCTTAATTTCTTCATGTGAAATTAGGGCTGAAAAATAATGCAAATTACAAGCAGTTTGCATGCAGTTGAAAGGCACTTATAACAATACATGTACCTTGAGAAATTCCTGGTGTCAGCTGTAAAAGTAGCAATGCAGATAAAGACGAGGAAGGACTGCGCTCTTAATGTACCCTTCTAGCATGGTCCTAGATGTAAATGGCAGCGCTGCGATCTCCCTGTTCTCTGGCTTTCCATATTGTGAAGGGCTTTTGTGAGTTACTACAGTGTGGCTTCTAAATCTTCTGTTCTTTGTGGCTTGCATGTGTATGGCACTGTGGCAGCCATGGTCTGATTTTTAAAGAGGCTCTTCCTTTGCTGGGGTGGAGGGTATTCAAACCCATGTCGACAGGTAAACACAGGGAGCTCACACCTCTCCTCTCTGACCTATTTTGAGCCCTACTTAATTAAGCACTGCTGTGTCCTCATCTGAGACTTCTGTAGAGTGATCTGCTGTTTCTGATGGAAGTTGTGTTTAGGGTGTTAGAGCTCGGAGGCCCTGTGCAGGGAGATGATCCCCCTCCCTGTGATGGGGATTAGATAATCTAATTGGTATGACAGGTGATGTTTTCGTGTTGGAAGCTGTGTTCCAGCAAGTCCGAGGGAAGATGCAGCCTTGGGGCCAGGAAGCAGCAGAGAAGATCAGGAGGGGGCACTAGTATTTCAGGATGGAAGTGTCTAGAGAAATCTTTATTTCTTATATGTTTAAGTTTCACCCTGGTGAATATTAAGAACATTGCTGGTATTTAAAAAAGCCTAACAATGTGAAACTCAGCCCCAAACTCAGGTGTGTTAAATAGCTTTTACATTGAATCCTATGAGAGTTCTTCTTCCTGGATAGCTAATTAAAGCTCAGTAATTTCGAAGGATCCCCACTTTACTTGGCCCCCAACCTCAAATTTAGCTTCATGGATTTGGGTGAACACTTAAGGTATTACTCAATGCCAAGTATGGGGCATAGAGAAAGTTTTGGGGAGAATTTCTTTCCAGTGCTGAGATATTTTGTTTCTTTGTCCTTGTGGTCCTATCTGCTGTTGGGCCACTGTCCTTCCAGAACAGTTGGGACACTGAGCACAGGGTCTGTTCAGTGGCTGTCATGTACCCACAGATTTTCCTCCGAGAGTCTTTCCCCTCCCTGGCTTCAGAGACAGGAGGTGGGGTTCTAGGTTCCCATTGATTCAAGTCCCAGCCCTCTTTCTATTCTTGGTTATCTCAGGGCGTCCTTTTCTGGTCTGGAAGGAATATTCTCCTTCTGTGTTTCTGCATTCTCTTGTATATCTGCTGCACCACTCCGACACCCCCTCTCTTCTACTTTTTCTTCTTCCTTCCTCTGGAAACTTTTGGACTCCTCTAGAGCTAATCTTACTCTTTTTTTAAACTAAAAGTAACATTGTATTGTAATATTATATAGGTGAGGTGTGCATCATTAAGAATCTACAGATATATGTACTACACTGAGTTTATTTTTTGAACCACACATCTTCCCTGGTGCAATGATCAGAATACTTGCTGTTTGCATGAATAAAGGGAGAGAAAACTATGGGGGCCATGCTTACTCTCATTGAGTAGTGTTTCCAAAGATTTTTCTAGCCACATGAATACAATTGAATGAGACATGCTGCAGCTTTGTGGGTATTAGCTCTCTTACTAGGCAGTTCCTGGAAAAATCAGCTTACTTTCTGTGCCTCAGTTTCCTCATTTGCACACAGTCAGTGTTCCTGCCAGTTCTCTGAACTAAAGGCACTAGCATGAAGGTGGATTAAGAGATACAAAGGTGTTTTGAGAAGAGAATAAAACCTATTACTACAGTTATCTAGAATTAGTAGATGAAACTCTCAGGTGAATGCTGGATGTTTTGTGTTGACTGTATTTTGATGTTGAATTTGTGGGGAAGTATAATCACTGAGGAGAGAGCAAGGGAAGTGAAGAATGAAAGCAAAACCTCATACAAAAAGATAATAATGATGTTTCTCATCTCAAAATCATCTCTAAACTGCCTGTTTTCCTCCCATCAGCAATTGATGGGCAATGAGATTGTGCTTATTTGCAGTTAAAGCGATTGCAATGTTGACAATTAAATGTACTCGCAGAACAGAATCATGGAGCAGTCCCATTTTATTACCAGTTTTAGCCATTTTCTCCACAGGGCACAAAAAGTATGTGGGAGAGCTCTGTGCTCTGCATGATTTGCATATAAAATCTGTTTTCTTTGCAGCGGTGGCTTGGTGGGGTGAGGGACTTGTCCTGGGTCACAGTGGGTCCTGAGTCACTGTAGTGTCCAACCCTTGTTAACTGTCCTGATCTTGGCTCCATTACCCTCCTCATTCCTGTGATTCATGGAAGGAATTACTGACACGGAAGATTCCTTCATTGCTCTTATAGGGTTGAGGGAGACTGTATTGAGCTACAACCACTGTAGAGATCTCTTTGCCAAGGACTTTAAGGCTAGGGCCCTTCAGTTTAGAGAACTTTAATGGCCACAAATTCAGCACCAGTAGACAACAGAAAATATAGCAGATCCTACTGAAGCCCTGCCTAGACTGCTTAACTGCTGTGAGAGGCTGTTGTTTGCTCTGCCTAAAATCTTGCTTTGGTTCTGTTCAAACCTGCCTCATCACTACAGGTCAGTCTGGAAATGTGTGTGAGTTAACAATCCCTAAAGACAATCCTTAAACAATGGAGCATTTTAGTCAGTAGGGAGTGGGTGAGTGATTAGATGGCCCAGGCTCCATTTTTTTGTTCCACTGGCTCTCAAGATGTGGCCCCTGGACCAGCAACATTGGCATCATCTGGGAACTGGTTAGCAATGTCAGTTCTTGGCTCCAAACCCCGGACCTAATGAATGGGACACTCTGGGAATGGAGCCCATCTGTGTTAACAAGTCCTCCAGGAGATTGTATTGTGTCCTCAATATGAGACCCACCACTTTAGTGTGGTGACTCTGAGACTTCCATATATTTTCATATATGGCTTAGATGAATTTGAATCACAGGTGTTTGTGGTGGTTATCTGACTCCTAAGCAGCTGGTTCCCTGCAAAGACTGTCTATCTTCACCTTTTTAGGCAGGCAGGATCATAGGAGAGAGACAGAGTCTCAACACGTGCCAAATGCCACTCAACTGTCTTTGCTTCCTTTTGCAGCTTGTATGATCAAAAAAAAGTCTCCAAAATGTTCTCAGGATTAGGGTTACATCAGTTGAGTTGTCAAAGCATAATTTATTTGTACTAAATCAGGGTACAGATTGGGACCATGCCATTGGAATTATTAATTTAATTATGTGTTATTTGGTATTTTAGAAAACATACCGGATGTAAAGACTGTTCAAACATCTCATCTATATTTAAACAAAGCAACTGAAACTTGAAATATATTTCTACTAAAAAAGAGTAAAAAGATAATATTTGTACATGTAAGTAAATATATAGCAGATGACATATGTATATTCAGAAATATTATTGGAGCGAGAGGGAAGAAGTTATAAGTATAAAGTGGGTGGACTCAATCAAGGTATAAAAGGGCCTTGAAAGCAAGCAAAATAAGAGCCATTTATGGCTTCCCCCTTTATAAATTTGACCAACCCTTATTGAATCCATTTCTGTTTCCTGCCTGAACTTCTCTGGGGGGTAATGAATTCCACAAATTTATTACCTGCTGTGTGAAGTAATACCCCCATCAGGCACACTGGGATACTGCTTTCTCTCAGCCAGGGAAGGTGAGTGAACTTTCTGCCAGTTATTTCTGCTTATTAAGTGTGGCAGGGCCATTTGTGAGGTGGAGGAATTTTCTGACAAATTATGTCATTGTGATGCATCATTTTCATAAATTATGTTACTATGTAGATTTAGGGAGCTTGAGCAATTGGTATGATTTTATTTTATAGACACTGAATTGTATTTCCAACTTTGGAAAGACTGTTAGAGAGTGTAGAGGAAATTTATAGCACCCATATCTTGTGAGTAGGACTCCCTATATGGTGTATTTTTGTATTAGTCTCAGTTTGACCCTATTTTGTGTCTTTCTTTTGTCATTTCTTCCCTTTCTCATCTACTTGGAATCTATATTACATTATGTGCATATTTTTGAGATGCAGTAATTTTTTTTGACCAGGGGATGAGGAATTGATAAAGTAGGGAGAGATAGACAGACAGACAACACACAGACAGAGGGAGATAGCGATACTGAAAACACAGACAGCGGAGATGGAGAGGAATCCAAGTGGCGAGGCTTCCATGTGGGATTATGGAATTCCTGTCACCATTCACATCATAAGTCTCATAATATTCTCTGTTAGTTGTTCCAAAGTTTCAAGTTTCAGTAAATCTATCTTTGAGTAATGACCAAAAAGCAAAAGGATATATTTAACTAAACTAAAAAACTATTGATAGCCTTATAAGAAGGGGACTATATACTCCACATTCCAATTTAGTTTTAAAATTAAGTCTGATTTACTTAGGCTTTTATATTTTTTGCATAGAAATGGGGTATAGATCAGAGGATGGGGTATAGATCAGAGGTGTGTGTGTGTGTGTGTGTGTGTGTGTGTGTGTGTGTGTGTGTATTGGGGGTGGGGTGGGGTTTAGAGAATTCACCAGAGACAGAGTGGGGAAGCACAACAGGCAGATCCACTGAAATAGACTGCTGAGGGGAGCAGCGGGTGGGTCAGGCGAGGTCTGCTGTGCCAAGTGGGAAGTGGGTCACCTTCCTGGCTGGCGATCAAACTCAGGCAGTACAGTGATAGTGCTGAGTCTTAATCCCTAGGCCACCAAGGAGGGCCTGATTTACGTAGGTTCTGAATTCTTTTTTATATCAGCTCTAGCAAATGACATATCATCCTGTTTTTTGGAACTGTAAGCCTCAGGAAGAGTGGTTCCATTAAGAAAAGGCACTATGACCTAATAAGAGACAGGGCAGGAGGTGTGATTCTAAACAGTTAAGGCTGTTGAAATTAAGTATTTTTGATAAATTATTTATTTACCATTTCCTTTTCTTTTTTCTTTCTCTTATTGCTTATTAGGATTTTTTCCTGGTCCCTTTCTTTCATAGTTTCCTCAGCCCTACTACCAGTCTCCTTCAAGATTCTATCCCAGGCCACCTTCCCTTTCGGTGTCTCTAGAAACTCAGTTTTGGCCACTTGATTTTGTAGAATAAGTTGGATCTCTGTACCTTACTCTACTCTAGCCCTTTCTTGCATTATTCAAAGATTCATTAACATGCAACAAAGCTCATCTTATTCATCATGATTCTTTATTGTAAACAGCAGGAAGTGGCTCTGGCTAGTCTAAGTAGAAAAGGAATTTATTGTTAGGACATAGTGACTCAGAATCAAAGTAAAAACTGTAGAAATGGGAAGTTTTTTTTTAATATTTATTTATTTCTGCATACAGAATTGGGGTACAGGCCAGAGAGCAAAGGTGGTGAGAGGATTCACCAGAGACAGAGTGGGGAGCAGAACAGGCAGATCGTAGAGGTACATTGCCGAGGGGAGCAGCAGGTGGGTTGGGAGAGGTCTGCTGCGCCATGTGGATCTCCTCCAGGGCAGGCGGGGAACAAACTCATGCAGATGTGGCTTTAGCTTCTTAGTGCTGTGCTTTAACCCGCTACACCACCAGGGAGGGCCAGAAATGGGAAGTTTTAAAAAGTGGTCAGGACCCCAAAAAAGCACAGTAGCCAAGAAGTCTGGTTGAGATGGTGCTGTAGATATGAGCAACCTGTAGTCCAGTTTTCTCCTTATGCATTGTAACAACTCCTGCATCTTTGATTCCATGATTGCAAATAGTATCAGTCTTTGAATTTTGAGGGCGTGATGCAAAAACACAAAATGGACTGGCCATACTTGGGTCATGTGATAATTTCAATGGTTGGGTCATGTGATAATTTCAAAATAGGGGCAAAGAACAATTACTCTTCCTCCTTTATAATCATACTATGGGGGAATTTCCCCCAAACTGATGTGTTATATAGATACTGGGGAGCCATAAAATGGAAACATGCCCTATATAAACTCCCTTTAGCATCACAGTGGGGTCTACAGGATTTAGCAGTCACTCTGAATTAGGTCAGGCATCATTGGGAGGTTTAGAGGAGATTTGGGATATGAGCTGATTTGTTAAATACAAGTTCAGAATTTGCATACTATGTTGAGAGTAAGTTTCAGGAGTGCAGTGGCAAAAGTAGGGAGACCAGTTGGGTCTTTCTTCAAATTTCTTTTTTGAAGAACATCCTCTTCTGTTGTTATTTCTGCCATTCTATTCTCCTTTCCTAGCCTGATTTTTTCCCCTGGACTTCAAATATGATGAATCCTATTAAAAAATAGTCATTTGATCTTCTGTTATTTAGATTTGATATTTTCCATGTACTTCTGGTCATTTTCCAGTTTAGCTGTAGTAATCAGTGTTATAAATTATCAGATAGGCCTGCCATCTTGGATATTGACTACTAGGTAACTGGATTCTTCAACATCAGCTCAACCATCTAAGAGACTTATTTATCCTCTATACATAAATGTGAAGGGTGGCCATTTTGCAGACATGCAGATCCTCTGTTTCCTGAGAAGACCGTAATATATAAAATCCCTAGCTCAGTAATATATTTGAGATCCTTCTGTTTCAGATAATTTTTAGGAGTCCACTGTCTATCCATGACATTATGGACCCACCCTGGTTTAGATATTTTAAAATAGCCAAACACCTGTGAACTACTATTTGTATACTACTTAAAGTATAAATTTTAATCCTGAGTCCCTTGACTAGTAGAACTAGTCCACTAGTTATCATCCAGGCTTTGACTGAACAAATGAAAACCAACTTTCTTCTCACAAACTCTGTTCTGTCTCCAAGTGCTGGTTCTGCTTATTCTGTTCTTCGTGTCAGTTTCTCATTTATTGAGTTTGCCTATTCTCTGGATGACAATAAACATTACTTTTCTAAGAAGGTCATTAGCTTTCACACTAGCCTAGTGTTCGCATACTCAATAAATGTTAATTCCTCCCAAATTTTACCTTGAAAATCATCCTGAGAGAGGTGAACAGGGAGCTTAACAGTAGCCCTTAAGGTTGGGGGAGGGGTTCTGCTATTTCCTTTCTCTCAATACATCTCCGACTTTATTTCAGAAGGTATTTACTTTATTTTTGGTTGGGATAAAGTGCAATATATAGGAAAGGGAGTTGAAATGTTAGTTACATAGCCAGCACATATTGATCTAGTTACTTTCCTCACACTTGTAATGTTTTGGTGATTCTTTTCTTACATGGAACCTACTTTGTTGTGGCAAGAGAGATGATACAAGAGAAAGTTTCAACTGTTTTGGAACAGAGGGAAAAGGATACTAAGCATTGGTATTAAAATTTATGCTGTGTGTGGCCAGCCAGAAGAAAAAACAGAGACAATAAGTAGATTCCACTTTCGTCAGAGTGGGTTTCTCAAAACTCTCATTTCTCTCTTGGCAAAGAATGTAACATAGGAAGTAGTGATGTATGTGGTCACCAGTATTTACCAAGGAAATATTCTAAAATCAGTACATTCCACTTTATATATAAAATATTCACAAATATTATGTATATGTTTGCTATACAAAGGCCCATAAATTACAACAAAACATACATAACCTATCAAATAAAAATCCACTACTTTATTAATGACCTAAAACATGTCAATGAATACTTTCATGATTACTATAGCTAATGTCTATTTCGTTTGTTTTTTTTACAGTTTAGAAGAGTTGTAAAATAAATTTGATGACTTAGAAAACAGTTGTTTCAGGGACATGTATCAGGGGAAAAGGAAGTCATCTAACACCTATCCTGAATAGTCATGTCTGCCAGCCCCGAGCTCTTCTCCACGGGGCTCTCAAAACCAACACCTTGTGTGGGGGGCAGCAGTGCTGGTGTGTCTTCCATGGAAAACTGTAAAGGCAAATAAAGACCTCCTCTCTCTTTCAGGTTATAATAGGGATGTTAATTCACCTTTTCTTAGTTTCAATGCTTCAGTCTCAGCTCTGCACTGTTGCAAAGACCACCACATTTTCTTGACAGATAACAGCCTAGACTATTTATTCATTCCATCTCCACTGCCACCTCCTGGTCTTTATCCATCATCTTTATCCTGGACAAGTACAATAGCCTTGCTTAAACCCCCCCTCCCTCCCCCCCCATCTCTTAGAGTAATCTTAAAATGCATAGATTAGATAATGGATAATGTCTTGGCTCCCTTGTTTAAAATCCTCCAGTGAGTTTCTGTTTAGTAGAGAATGAAATTGAAATTTTTTTCGCCAGTCCCTCACTGCATGATCTGATCTTCCCACCCTCCTCCTATGTCAGTCTGCTGCTGGCTCACTCTTCTCAGCTCACAGACCTTCTCTCAGCGGACCCTGCGCTTGCTGTTCCTGCTGTGCCTCTGCCAGGATTATCTCCTTCCAGCCATTTGTGTTGAGTCTGTCTCACCAACCTTCAGGTCTCAGCTTTCCTTGCACCCCAGAGTCTTCTCTGGTCCCATTTAAGATACCCACGCTCATGTTGTCTGTTGCTCTTTGCTACGCTTCCTTATTTATTTGCTTTGTAGTACTTGTCACAATCAATAATTATTTAGTTTGTGTCTTTATTTTATTGCTTATATCCCACTCGACAAAAATAATAGTAGATCACTTTTGTGGAGTATACTTGCTGTAAGTCGGGCAGTGGTATTTCACCTGTTTTTTTTTTAATATTTATTTATTTATTCATACAGAACTGGGGTATAAGCCAGAGATGCAGAGGTGAGAGGATTCACCAGAGACAGAGTGGGGAGCAGAACAGGCAGATTGACGAAGCACACTGCTCAGGGGAGCAGTGGGCGGGTCAGGAGAGGTCTGCCGCACCATGTAGATCACCTCTGGGGCAGATGGGAATCAAACTCATGCAGAAGTGGCTTAGCCTTTTTAGTGCTGCACTTTTACCCTCTGCGCCACCAGGGAGGGCCCGTCACCTATTTTTTTCATTATCTCAGCCCTCTGTTAGGTACTATGTTATCCTTAGTTTATGCATAGAGAAACTGAGGCATACAGTGGTAGAGTATCTTGCTCAAGGTTATACAAATTTAGAAGTGGCAGAGCAGGTTGTGAACCCAAGTGGTCTGGCTTCAGTATCCTCACCTTTCATCTCGTGCTCCAACGCCTCCTTGATCACATCTGCCTTGTTGACCTTTTGTGTCCAGTGTTGTTACATGGCGTGGCAGGGACATTGTCTCTGGTACACATGAGCATTAACCATATCCAGTGAACCAGTGGAGCAGGACAGAGAGAGAGAACCAGGCAGGCAAACTTTGTCTGTAAAGAATGTTGTGTACTTGTTGGAAAGGAAAAGTGACTGAGTCAGCTCAGTGTCCATCCTTCAGGAACCTCCTGGGTGGATGTCAGCCACTACTGATCCTTTCTGGGACACTGCACATTGTGCAGGGATGTGCAAACCAATGGGAAAGTGGTTTCATCCATAGGTGTGTAATAAAATTGTGGCAAAGCTATATTATTTTGGTGCATCTCTAACAGAGGAGCTACAGTTTCTGGGCTTACTTCCTTCTCTCCTGTTCTGCCAGAGGTCACCATCACCAAAGGCTTTGGGGTATCAGTGGAGGTGCCAGAAATGGACTGTGATTTCCAGGACTAGATCAGATGGAACAGGGCGCTCTTGCAGCCTGAATGAACCAGGTGTAAGCAATTTTCTGATCATATTTCACTGTGTGTGTATGAGCATGTGCATTTGTAGAGTCTGAGACCTAACGTGAAACAGTGAGGGCTGGGCTCATTGGACTTTGAGTTCATATTGCTAATATGACTTTGGGCCTAGGGAAACTTTGTAACTCTTTTGCTCTTCAAACATTAATTCAATGTACACCTATTGAATATCTGTTTTGTTTTAGGCACTGTGGTAGGCACTTTGGACACTGAATAGCAATGATCCCAGCCTGGGGAGGAATTTACAATGTTGCTTAAAATATAGAGGATATGGGGCCCTCCCTGGTGGCGCAGCGGGTTAAAGCACAGCACTAAGAAGCTTAAGCCACTTCCGCATGAGTTTGATCCCTGCTTGCCCTGGAGGAGATCCACATGGTGTGGCAGACCTCTCCTGACCGGACCGCTGCTCCCCTCAGCAGTGTACTTCATCGATCTGCCTGTTCTGTGCCCCACTCTGTCTCTGGTGAATCCTCTCACCCTCCACATCTCTGGCCTGTACTGTACCCCTGTTCAATACAAATAAATAAATCTTTAAAAATTTATAGAGGATATGAAAATATAGCAAATAATTACAAAGTATGATATTCTAGGGTAAAGGGTGGTACAGAGTGCTTTTCCAAGAAATAAGCACCAAATTCAGACTGGAGATGCGAAGAGGGGATTGAAAATGTTCAAGAGGAAATGATACTTGATCGGAGTCTGGACCTATGCACAAATGTGGTTAGACAGGGAAGAGAGAGGGAAGTGTTGAGTACAAGTACCAGGGTAAACAGGAGGAATGAAAGAGCATGGGAAACCAGAGGTATTGACATAGGTAGGAGAGGGGAGACCATGAAGTGGTAAGAGAGGTCAGCCACCTCTGCCTCCCAGCAAATTATAATATATGAAAACTATATGTGATGATTATATATATATATGTATATGTCTCCAAACCGTGAAAGGTCCATTTATTTATTTATTTTTGGTTTGGTGAGACTGCTTAAGATAGCCTTTCCAAGCAAATGTCAAGGCTACATAGAGTATTATTCAGGAGGGGCACCTTGATATAAATCAGATCCTCAGAATTTATTTGACACGTTAAGCAACATCTTCCCATTTCTCCCACCCTCTGCCCTAGTAACTACCATTCTACTATTTACTGTGTTTCACTTTTTTTAAAAATGGGTGTACTTATAAGTGATATCATATGGTAGTTGTCTTTTTCTGTCTGACTTTTTGTTTTTTACATAGCAGGTTCAATCAATCATGTCACAAACAACGGGATTTTCTTCATTTTTGAGGGCTGCATAACATTCTACTCATGTATACTCATTATTTATCGATGGGCACTTAGGTTGTTACCATGTCTTGGCTACTGTGAATAATGCTGTAGTAAGTATGGGAAAGAGATGATCTCTTGAGATAGCGATTTCATTTCCTTCAGATATATACCCAGAAATGAGATTGCTGTATCATAGGTAGTTTTAGTTTCAATTTTTTGAGGACTCTCCATATTGTTTTTCAAATGTCTATGCCAATTCAAGGTCCCACCAACAGTATACAAGAATCCCTTTTCTGCAAAACCTTGCCAGTATTTTTCATCTCTTGTTTTACTGATAGTAGATATTCTAATAGGTGTGAGTTTGTATCTCATGATTTTGAGTTGTATTTCAGGAGTCTCTGGTTTTGATGCTGCTCTGACTTGTATTTTACTACAGAGTTTAATTTAGATGTTTTATTGCCATAGAATTTCAGAGCTAAAATTGGTATATGTACATTTGCCTGTCAAGTAGGGTTTGGGTCATAGTCCGTAGACAGCTGAATTTTCATTTTCTCTCATAGGGGACTGACTGTCCATCTCTTGTGAAGCTTTCTGTCAATGATTAGTGGACTCATCTGTGACCCTTCCTAACCCACTAAGTCTCCTTGCTTGCCTGCTCTTTAAGCTAAAGTATTATTCTGCTCTGCTTGACATGTACAAAAGTTTACCTTTTGCAGAATCTAGGCCCATCATAGCTGTAATTACACTTCTTTCTCCTCTCTCTTCCTGAAAATGAGTTTTTATCTCAGAGAGAGTACGAGAGGAGGATGTGGGTATTCTCTCTGAGGGTACAGAAAAGAGTATCTAGAAGTGGTAGCTCCTGTTAAGGATCAGAAGCTCATAGTTGATTCTAGAGGCTTTTATATCCTCCTGTACTTCTCACCAGAGAATTGAGCTGATGGTGTTATTTCTCATATAAACTCCAAGAAATTGACACTTTTATCTGACTGCCTAGTTAATGACTTTCATCAATCATTACCCTTGCCTAATAGCATTACAATGTTAATAAGAAATAGTTCTCGCCAAAGACTTGGGATTTTTAATATAGTTAAGTGTTGGTCTGTGGCCATAGGTTCCCTTCCATGCAATTCCCTGCTGAAATCTTGTTATTTCTTGCAAGCTACTCTGAGCTGGAACCGCTTCAAGTAGCCAGTCTGTGGGGGAAGCCCACGCTGAAATGTTAGCCTTGCATGGCACTACCTCAGAGGGTGTGCTGTGCGCTGCCTCAGAGGGTGTGCTGTGTGCTTTACTCTGTATCCAGGTGGTTTGGGAAGTGTCACGTTCCATGTAGCACACGCAGAAGCATGAGATGAAATGAGCCCTTGTGTGCTAATCCATCCCAAACCAGATTTCACCTTCAGTTTCACAGCATGAGTACCTGAATTTCAAGAAATGATTGGTTATGTGCATAGATTAAAAAATACAAATCTAACAGTCTTTAGACATCTAACTTCAAGCTTCAATTTGGCCGAGGTGAAGGCTCTGTTTCCTATCTCTTGACCTATTCTAGAGGTAGTCAGAGATACAATTTCAGTTTTGTGTTTTTAAATACAAAGTAGGTTCCTACAGACATGAAACCTAAGTTTATAATTTAGGTTTCCTAGGGCTTTCTTGTTGCCTCTCACGGGCCGTGATGTGAACTCCACAGCCAATTTGGGAGATTATATCTGACTGAGATTCACCCTCTTTGTAATATATTCACTGATTACCAACTGTTGCACTTTTCTCCCTCCGCTCACCTCATTAATTTGTGTCTCTAGCTTTGATAGCAGGCATGGAGTTTGAAGTCTGGGAATGTGATACTACATCTTTTTTGTTGTAGTTAGCATTGCTGTGGCTCTTTGGGGTTTTTTGGGGTTCCATATGTATCATAATACTTGTTAAATGTCTTTGAATAATGCCATTAAAAGTTTGATAGGGATTGCATTGCTTTGGGTAAGATGATCATTTTTATGATGGTAATTATTTTCATCCATGAGCAGGGCGTATCTTTCCATTTTTTAATGTTTTCTTAGATTTCTTTTAATATTTTCTTTTAGTTTTCATTGCACAAGTTCTTCACCTCTTTTGAAGTTTCCTCCTAGTTATTTAATTTTTGATTCTAAAGTAAATGGGATTATTTTCTTGATTCTTTCTCTTATCATTTGTTGTTTTCATATAGGAATACAACTGATTTTTAAAATTGATTTTGTATTATGCCACATAATTGATTTATTGATGAGTAATTTTTTTAGTTGAGTCTTCAGGGTTTTCTGTGTGTATTATCATTTTGTATACTAATAGTGATAGTTTTAAATCTTTCCCAACTTGTATCCTTTTATATCTTTCTCTCATTTAATTGCTCTAACTAGAACTTTTAATACACATGCTGAATACTGGTAGTAAAAATGGATATCCTTATTTTTCACCTGACTTTGAAGAGAAGGTTTTTAATTTTTGACTCTTGAGTATAATGTTAGCAGTGGATATGTCAGAAATGGACTTTATTATATGCTTAGGTAGTTCCATCTAGCTCCATTTCTAGAAGGTTTTTATCATAAATTGTTACTGAATTTTATAAAAAGCTTTATCTGATCTTATCTATTGATATCATCATAATATTTTTATCTTTCTTTTTGTTGATGTAGAGAATTGTATTGGTAGGTTTTTAGATGTTGAACCATCCTTGTATCTCTGGAATTAATCCCATTTGTTCATGATGTATAGTTCTTTTAACATATCATTGAGTTTGGTTTTCTAAGATTTTGCTGAAGAGTTTTGTGTCTATGTTTATCAGGGACATTTGTTCTATAATTTTTTCCCTTATGATGTCTTTGTCTGCTTTTGCTACCAGGTGAATGTTAGCTTTATAAAATTCATTTAGAAGTATTTCTTCTTCCTCAATTTGGGAAATATGTGAGAAGGATGCGTATTAGTTTATCTTCGAAGGTTTACTAACATTATCTGGTCCTAAGCTTTTGCTTTGGGGGAGACTTTAAATTGATTGATTTCTTCAGGTTTTCTGTTTCTTCCCCATAAAGCTTCAGAATTTGACCCTTTCTTCCAGAATATTTAATTTGTAGGCATATAGATATTCATAGTAATCTCTTATGATGCTCTGTATTTCTGAGATATCTGCTGTAACTACTCCTCTTTTGTATCTGATCCTAGTTATTAATTTTCTCCCTTTTCTTTGTGAGCCTAGTTAAATAAAAGATCATCTTTTTCATCATTGTATTCCATTTTCATTGTAGAAGGATTAGAAAATGCAGTATTAAAAAGAAAAAACCTCCAAAATTACTTCAAGATTCTCTCTTTCTCTCTCTCATACACACACAGACACAGACACACACACACGCGTGCACACACACACACACACACACACATGGTCTGGCAGGAAGCAGTAGCACACTGTCTATTTATTGTGTTAGGGACTATTTATGCTATTTAGGAAGGTGGAGCAGGGCTTAGGAAAACTGTTAAGGTATCCTGAGGCTACAGTAGGGAGCTGCTACTGTTCCTTCATCTGAAGACCTTGAGCTCAAAAGGCTAAAAGATAGAGTCCATTCTCATTGCCCTTTGACCTCAGTAGAGTCCACCAATGAGGCATCAGCAGAAGCCCCAATGGTAGAGGAGAATTTGGTTTATATGTTTATTCTGTAGTCTTCCTCTAAGTTAATTGGACATATCCCTTCACTGAGGGTACAGCTACTCTTTGGAAATCCTTATTCATGCAGCATTTTCTGTGGAGTTTGGTAAGGTCTCCTTCTTGCCCTTTCAGATTCCTTACCCTTACTAGCCCCTGGGATTTGTCTGTGCCTTGTTATTTTCCCTGATTCCTGCTCTGTTCTTCCTGATTAATCCCTTTGTACTTGGTGGTGGAAATTCTATGAAGACTGAGCCTAAATGGAGAAATCAAACATTACACAAAAATGAATTTATACACACACATACAGGTACATGTATGTAAATATTTAGAAAATAATCCCTTTATACACTTTTCTTAATTACCTAGTTGAGAATGCTATTTGTTTTCTGTTTGGAACCTAATACCCACTCTGTAATCAAATTTTTTTCTTAATCAATTCTTTTTTTTTTTTTTAAAGATTTATTTATTTATTCATACAGAACTGGGGTACAGGCCAGAGATGCGGAGGGTGAGAGGATTCACCAGGGACAGAGTGGGGAGCAGAACAGGCAGATCCATGAAGTACACTGCTGAGGGGAGCAGCGGGTGGGCCAGGAGAGGTCTGCCACGCCATGTGGATCTCCTCCGGGGCAGGCGGGGATCAAACTCATGCGGAAGTGGCTTAAGCTTCCGAGTGCAGTGCTTTAACCTGCTGTGCCATCAGGGAGAGCCCTAATCAATTTTTTTTTTTAAAAAAGATTTATTTCTGGCCCTCCCTGGTGGCTCAGTGGGTTAAAGCACAGCACTGAGAAGCTAAAGCCACTGCAGCATGAGTTCGATTCCCGCCTGCCCCGGAGGTGACCACATGGCGTGGCAGACCTCTCCTGACCCGCCCGCTGCTCCCCTCAGCAGTGTGCTTCATCGATCTGCCTGCTCTGTCTCTGGTGAAGCCTCTCACCACCCTGCACCTCTGTCCTGTACCCCAGTCCTGTATGTATAAGTAAATAAATCTTTAAAAAAAAAAAAGATTTATTTCTTTACTTATGCGTAGCAGGCCAGGGATACAGGGGGTAAAAAGATTCACCAATGACAGAACAGGTGGATCTTCTGAAATACACTGCTGAGGGGAGCAGCAGGAGAGACAGGAGGGGTCTGCTGTGCCATGTGGGTCACCTCCCTGGCTCCAAATATAACTCAGGCCATGGAGGTGATAATGCTGAGACTTAACCCCAGGCCCATCAGATCTTCAGCCATAGTATTTTGAGTATTGTTTCTTGCCGTGGACCGGTGCAGCAGGAGCAGGACACAAGTTTCAGGGATTGCAATTCTGGCGCAGGGTAGACAAGGATGAGGTTGAGTGACAGACAGACATGACTTCTAGGGGTGCATATCTGAATGTAATTTATTTTTAAGAGTGCAGAGCATTTATACAATTTTTCTTGGCAAGAAAATATAGGGGTACAATGATTCTTTCAATAGAAGCGTGACAGATAATACATTTTTTTATTGTTTCTGAGATGTCGTCAGGGGCCCGAGACCAACCTGGGGCCCTGAGAAACCATTGTGTATTCAAGGTTCAGTGGTGCTAAACAAATACCCTATCTATCACTTTTGCTTTGCTAATCCTTTTAATTGCTCTCTTCATTCTTTTACAAGCCACCTGGTATACAGGAGTTAATAGAATTAAAGATTGTAGCAGAATTTCTCAGAATTAAATCAGTATCGAGAACAGAGGAGGCTACATTCCTTTCAAGACTATCATTAGAACGAAGCACAGTGTTCATAACATTCTTTGGTTTGGTACGTTGTGTGTCAGCAGAATCAGGAAACAAATCAAAAGTTACAGTGACCATTCAAGAATCAGCCATTCTTTTATTTCTGGAGGGCCATGTATTCCTCCCGTGTGCCCGGTACCTTGACCATGCCAAGCTCTAAGGATTTCTCACTTAGGCGCCGCAGGAGGGGATGTGGCAGTTTCTATCTCATTCTTCTCTTTGTTTTTTTTGTTTCTCATGTCTTTATCAGACACCTTTTTTTTTTTTTTTAAGATTTATTTATTCGTACAGAACTGGGGTACAGGCCAGAGTTGCGGAGGGTGAGAGGCTTCACCGGAGACAGAGCCGGGAGCAGAACAGGCAGATCCACGAAGTACACTGCTGAGGGGAGCAGTGGGCCAGTCAGGAGGGGTCTGCCGCGCCATGTGGTCACCTCCGGGGCAGGCGGGGATTGAACTCATGCGGAGGTGGCTTTAGCTTCTTAGTGCAGTGCTTTAACCCGCTGCGCCACCAGGGAGGGCCCCTTTATCAGACAGCTTTTATATACCTTCTTTGAATTGATGAGTGGATCTCATATCTAGTTCCATTTACTAAGGATTAGCCATTCAAGAGTCCTGGCTTTGTGGAGGAGGATAGATTTCAATTCCTACTACCTACCCTGTGTATTCTTGGATGAGGTTTATTGTTCCTTCATGGATGTTAAATCACAGCCCTTGCTCACACGTATCACTTTGGTTTTATGGTTCCTCTTCAATTTCAGCTATTTATTGAAGGTTTGCTTTTCTCTTGAGCCTAGTTAGGTGTTTATTTCTTTTACTTTTTATCCCAGCATGTTTATGAACTTTAACTGAGGTGAGGTAACATAATAAAATATCCCTACATTTAGTTCCTACCTTGCTTTTCTGCATGTTCACATTTTGATATGAAAATATGTCTACTCTATAAAGACTGCTTAGCAGAAGAGTATGAGGGGTTATAATAGACACACGCTCTTATTCCTTTTTCTCTCTTCTATAAAATATGTTCTATGTATTTTGGAAAACTCATTTTTAATGGAAGAGCAAGAAAAATGGATGATACACCACACCTTCACTTTTTTCAGGATTCCTTTTTAAAGTTATCTCCTTTTGCTCCACTCAATAACTTTAAAGTCTTGACACCGTTCAAGACTGAACTGGGGGTGAATTTTAATGTTCCTATGAATCACTTGGGGTTTTGTGAAAAGGTATATGTAGTTAGTCTTGGGTAGGACTGGGATTCTCCATGTTTGGCAGGTCTCGTCCTGGGTAGCAGGACTTCAGACCCTTCACATGTGTGACTAGACTGCATTTTGGGTTCTCTGACTTCACTGGAATGAACTTCAGGCCACAGTTCCTGAGATGGATTATTGCAACCAATACATGCATTTGCCTACACTGGTTTGTTTAGTTCAGTAAAAGAGCTTGTCTCTGTATGGCCGAGGTTGCGTTTTGTAGCTGGGGGTGATAGTGTGCTGGAGGAGATAAACATGAAATGTTGTTTCATATTTTGATGAAGTATAAAATATATTTCTCAATTTCCTCTTTTCCTCCTACCACTTCTCTATCCAATCATCTCATAAGTGACTTGTTTCCTGCCAACAGATTCAAGTCCTCAGAGCAGGGAGGTTAATTGCTAAGAAGCACACCAGCTTTGTTCTAGAAAGGAACAGGTAGGTTGTGACCTTTGTTGTCATATATTGTGACACAGGGAAGCCTCTTTATTGACAGATACTTAGAGTAGTCTGTGTCCCAGTTTCTAATCTTTGGAATGCTCTAAAAATCTCCCCCCATCCCTGCCCACCACACACTTCCTCCTCTGAGCCTCTCCACTCATTTCTAGGAGACCTAGGTTCTCATCTCAATTGTGTTTAGATTCAAGTCTGTTTTTACTCATTTGCTCCATTTCCTTGGAGGTTGACACCTACATCATTTTCTTCTTTTCTGAACATCCTACAATATCCCATTCTCCTCTACATAAAAAAAATAGGAAATCATACCTAGCCATAAACAAATCATGTCTAGCCATAATAAGTTAGCAGCCCACTTACTACTGTAAAGAGTCAAACTCCAGTTTGAACTTCTTTGCTATTATGACACTGAAAATATTAAGCATGTTATTTATTACTAGTTTTAAATTGGGGTTGAGTTGTATCCAGAGTTGTACGTTTGAGCTTGGTCATGTTTGTTCTAGAAAAGAGCAGATGTGACTATTATTCTTGGCCTGCAGCTTCTAATTAGTGAAACTACCTTGGTGATTCCCTCTTCCCCTGGAAACAAAATGGTCAATGTATAATAGTGCATGATTTTTCACTCAGGAATGAAGCTTAGAAGATAACCACAGAGCCCTCTCACACTGCATGGGGTTATTCAGGACTTACTGGACAATAGTTATAATCTAAAAGCTATTTCATGTAATTTCAACATCATTTAGAATAGCTGTCAATCTACCAAAGCACAGCTCACAAACTGAGCTTCTATAGAAACCAAGTTTTCTTCCTTTTAAACATGTTTTCTGTAGTTGGAAGGAGGCCCCTGGGAAGAGAGCATAAGAAACTTTGGTTTGTTTCTCTTTGTTTTGGCTACTTACCTTCTCATCATTATAAATATATTCAGTTTATAGATGCATCACCATAAATTCCTCCAGCAAGTTCAAACATTTACTTGGGAGAACAAAAAGAGTTATGTCTGTGCCACAACTTTCATTTCTTAGACTTCACAGACTTTGAGGTTACTTTTTTTTTGAAATTCAAGGAATTAATAAATTGAATTCCTTTTGTAAAAGTGAGGCTTAGTAGATGAGGCTGGATAAAAAGTCAGGCTTAGTTTGCAAGTTAGTCAAGGAGAAAAATGCTGCCTTTCACTAAAATGGATATGATCTATACATTGTTAGCACCATCTTTAAGGATTTTTTTTTTTTTTGAGACGTGCTTAGGGGAAGGAGTTTTATGTATGTATGGTTGAGTTACTGATTGACAGAGTTCATGGGTGACTCTTTTGAAGTGAGTATGATCTAATCCTGGAGTCACAGAACCACCCACAGATGTCACACTAGATATCAGCTGTCAATATGCCACCTTACTTTATTGCCATTTTATTTTGTTCTTGGCTTTCATCAGTCATTGTTCTTCAAATAGCTGGACTAAGTTGAAGCACATTTTGAGCACTTTTTTTTCTGTATCTACTATTAAGGATTGATGTTGCATGGCAGTTAAATTCCACTCTTGGGAATTTTGTCATTTAAAAATATATCCAGTGAAATTTTTTTGTGCCCTAGAGTTAATCATGCCACATGGACCTTGGGGGTGTAGGTTGCTTGGAGATTAGGTACCTTTGTCAACAACAAAAAAATCATTTATCTTAAAAGTTAAGCAATGTGAAAGAATACCAGGACAAAAAGTTATTTAGGACATCTGGTGAGGTTTAATTTTGCTGTAGTAGGAGAAAACCCTCACAAAATCTTTGGGAAATTTTGGTGCCAAACCATTTGCATCCTTGTGATTCTGAACCTTAGTGCACATATAGAACTGGCAATAGAGCATCTCAAATAATTGGCCATGAGGGAATGGCATATGTCAAGGCTTGTGGCCACTGTTGGAGGTCAGGCCAGTCTGGGCATGTCTGTCATGCTGCTGGGCTGGGCGGCTGGCTGCTGGCTTTTATTTATTTTTAATATTTTTTTGCATGAAGGCATATATTTTTGGCTGAAAATGGAAGGAGCCCATTTTACTTCAACTGAGTTGATAGTAATGGTGGTGGTGGTAGTGGTGGGGGGGGGCAAGGGCTCAGGAAGAGAGGACAGCTCTTTGGACTTGAGCTGGAGTGGAGGGATCGTCTGCAGTGACTGAGCTATGGGTCTGGAGCTGTACGACTTGTCCCCTCCCTGCTTAGAGTGTGACCTGGGGTCAAGACACATCTTTCTATTTTTGTTAGGCCATGCCACAGTTCTGGCATAAAGAACATGAAAGAAAAGTGTTATGCTGACATCCAAAGGGTTTGGTGACCTTGGAAGTAAGGAAGGTAGCACTGAGGGTTCGTGGTGAGCAGCAGATGCCGCAGTGAGGGGCTTTTCCCAGGACATATCAAAGAGGGTGGGGAGCAAGAGAGGAGAACATGGCCTGTGACAGGCTCCACTTATTTTTGAGGATTCCAGGCCAATGCAAAAGTCAGCTCTATATGCATTGGAGATTTCCTGACTTTCCCACCAATGACAGAACTGGAAAAATACGAGTGGGCTAGGTGAAGGAGATGGCCAGTGTCCAGATGATAGCAAAATTCTGCACGGTGGGTGAAACTCAGTCTTCCACTGTGATCCATGGGCTGTTTTTATTCCGAAATCACTAACACAGAGGTCCCTGCAATTAGTAAGTTCACAAATTATTTGGGGGAGGAAACTTTCTTACTAAAGAGAAAAGGGTTAGCGTGTTTTTAGAGTATGGGGAAAGAACAGTTAATTTTGACAGCAACCTGGAAGGGTTAGAGTCTGAGAAGCTTCCACAGAAGAGAACACATTTGATCTGAACCCTACGAGAGAAAAGGCTATTGAGATTGTGAATTGAAGAGGTGGAGAAGCTTGAAAAGAGTCTTACTGAAATGGAATTGGGGTGAAATTTACTGTCCTTCCAGCTTAAAGGGTAGAGGTCTGCAGCCTCCCTTAACCTTAAATCCTCACCCATTTATTCCCTCAAATAGTGTGGTGGTTGCATCTCACAACCTACCTTCTCAGACTGGCCTCTTTACCTGCTCTTTGGGTGTGCAGTCACCTTCTTTCCTATGGGTGAGAGAGACCAAACTATAGTTCATGGCCTTGCCTGGGCTTGCTGTGGAGGCCTTATTTCTGGATGCTGGGCACTGGAAGAGGTTTAATGGTTTTGAGGGTTCTTTTTCCTCCCAGAAAGTGGGATTACCTAAGTTGAGACTATTTCAGGCTTTTTCGTTGTGATTCACAGATCTCACTGGACCTGACACTCAAGGAACAGCCCCTTCCCCTTGAGGGTGCAGTGGTCATGTTGTCAGATTCCTTGGGGGTGCAGTGGTCATGTTTGCACCTCTTCTGGTTCTATCCGCACTGCTAACCTTGAAATCTGAGTTTTTAGGTCGCTAGTGGGTGGGGATTAGGGTTATATTCATTTTCTAAATTTTGAGCTTGGACCAGAGATACATTTATTTCCTTAGATGTAGAGACATGGGAAGAACTATACAACTTGGCCCTAGGAAGGTGGGGAAGGCAGACAATGTAAGAGCAGGATGACCTTTCCATCTCATTGACACCCAGATGACATAAATTTGAGTTTTAAATTCCCAGCAAGGGAAATGGGACATCTTGTCCCTGTAGATCAAATGAGAGATTATTAATGATTGGATTTATCTCTATGAGGTCAACACTGCTATACAGAAAAAGGTCCAGAACATTCTAAGCAGCTAGTTTAAGGTAGATGGGGAAGTGGGCATGGCAGATATTGCTATTCCTAACCCATTTCATCATCATTTTAAGCATAGAGTTAGGTGATTAGAAGAGGTTCTAGGAAACTCCACCAGCACGTTTTATGTCATATATGTCTATGAATGCTCACTTCTCTCCCAATCTAGAGATGACCTAGTAGGATAGCATATTAGGGTTACAACAGGAAATTCATGATCCTTTTAAAATAATTTGATGAGGCTCATTTATAAAAGGATTGTTTTTTAACGTGTAGGTGAGGAGTACCACCAAGGGAGAATGATATTTCCCATTCTAGTACCAGTATTGTTTATTAAAGCTGTAAGCTCTTGTTCCAAAGGGTTGCAAAAAGGGGGTGGTGTTGAAAACCAGGAAGAAGAGAGAATCAGAGTCAACTACTATGAAAGGATCAATTTCTTTTAATTAAGAGACAATGAGCTTGAAGCAACCCTGCAGGGAGAGGTCCAAGGAAGTAATGAACTTGCCCACAATTTTATCTTTGTGGGGTTCTTCACTGGCCAAGCCAGCCAGAGCCAGTATTCCCCGTATACTGTACACAGGTAAGCCTGCAGTTAGACATCAGGGTTGGGAGTGACTGTGAGGTTGGCACAGACACACAGTGACTGTATCCAAGGACGCCTCAGGGGTCAGTTTAAGAGTGTTTATCAATCTGTCCATCCTACTTGGTTCCATGGTGATCCTACCTGGTTATGATTTATAATTCTGCCATCTATGGATTAAAATTAGGGGTGACAAACACTCATTAAAGATACTGCTAATTAGTCAAAACCCTCTTTTTCACTAAGCTTATATTTAGCATCATCAATATCCTTAATACAGTGGCCTACGCAGTACCCACAATCAATTGGTATGATTGGAGATAGAAAATATTTGCTCTACCTCACCTGTTCATTAGATCAAATAGCCACCCACCACTTCATCTGTAAGAATGGAGGGAAACAGAATATGATTGATGTAATTAGAATGCAATAGCAATGCCTTTTTTAAGAAAAGGGAAAATAAGAAGTTACTTTTGTATACTATAACAAGAAGAGAAATCTGAACTATATATAGATGTTGGTTATAGCCCTTATTTGTAGAATTGGTCCTGCAGTTACGGCTGGCATTGAAGGCTTTCTCCATTGATGCCATTGCTGAACCAGTATTATTTAACATCTACAGCGTTCTAGATACTGTATTAAGTATTTTACACAATTATTAAACCCTCACAGAATTCTCATAGGAAGTTATTTTCTCCACTGTATAGATGAGGAAGCTAAGGATTACTAAGGTTAAATACCTTGCTTGAAGTGATGAGTAAGTGGGAGAGATAAAGCTCAAAGTCAGATTTGCTTGATGCCAAAGCTTATGCTCTAGATCTTTATGTGATAGAACTTATTCCTTAGTGGTTCTCTTGTCTTTGGCAAACAATTCTTCTGGCTAGAATTGCTGCAGGGTCACTTTCTCATTCCCTCCCTCATAGTTTAATAAGGCCAGCTGTTTCTCCATAAGAATAAACGCCACTCTGTTTCTTAGATGTGCAAGTGTGAAGGGTATAGAGAATTGTGCTATATTATACTTCAGTCCCTGAAACCTGAGGAAATTTCTACAGTGGGCTGCCTGTACACAGCAGGCTAGTATCTCACCATATAGGAAAGAGGCTCTCTACAAAATATATAAAGTACTATGTAAAACAAACCAAACCAAACCAATCTCTGGTTACCTTTATATACCAGGTATCTAGTGAGACACTCAGTGAATTCTATTTTAGTCACAATGCTAAATGAAAATTAAAATGAGTAGGATACTTATTAAAGACTTGAGTAGTCTAGAATTTCACAGTCCACATTTTTCAGTGTCATCTGCCAACTTGGGGCAAGGTTAAATTTATGCAGAACATGCATCCATCAACCTTGCACTGAAGTGACCAGATTCCCCACTGTCTTCCCAGAAACTCTTGGCTGAGATAATTTTTTTTTCTTTTTAAAGATTTATTTATTTGTGCATACAGAACTGGGGTACAGGCCAGAGGTTCAGGGGCGGCGAGAGGCTTCACCAGAGACAGAGTGGGGAGCAGAACAGGCATATCCTCTCAGTACACTGCTGAGAGGAACAAGAGGTGAGACAGGAGAAGTCTGCTGCACCATGTGGATCACTTCCGGGGCAGGGGATTGAACTGGCACTGAAGCGGCTACAGCTAGTTTGCAGTGCTGCGTCCTAAACTGTTGCACCATTAGGCCTGGGCTTTATTTCTTTAGTTGAGAGTAGTTGCTATGACCTATGATACATTTCATATATCACAGACACAAATGATCTGGAACTAGGTTGCATCAGGTATTTCAGCAACATCTATTTTGCTTGACAGGGAGTCCTCCAGTTCTCTGGCTATTTATAGCTTCATTGCCTCCAGATGGACTGGGCAGTATTAGATTTTATTTTACCTCTTGCTACTCCAAATGTGATCTGTGGGACCAGTAGCATTGACATCAGTGGGAGCGTATTACCAATGTTGAATGTCAGCCCCTAGACAGATGCACTGAATCAGTGTTCACATTTCAAAGCTCAGATCACTGGTCCTTATGTTGAAGTGTGAGAAGCACTAACTCCAGTGCACGTGAGAATCACATTGATTCTTAGAGCAATTAAATCAGAACACTGTGGTTGGTTGAGTTTCTGGACACTCAGGTGCTCAGGTTAATTTTAGTCATCAGTGGCCTGAGTTAAGACCCCATAGCTTCACATAGAGTGGCACCTGTAAGTGCTGAAGGGGAGATAGCAGATGTACCACTTAATTCAATCAAGAGGAGAATCAGGACAGAGGAAGCCTTCTGGAGACAATCCTTGAACTTCATGGAGAGCTTGCAAGGTGGATATAGCACCAGCAAGGCACAGGGCAGGTTCTCCATGATCTGGGCAAACGGGTAAAGGAGGAGTCTGGAGGCCTCAGTGACTTTTTCAGGTACAGGGCTGGGGCTGGGGGTGGGGCGGGAGGTTAGCAAGCCTCTTAGCCCCACTACGAACACCCCCCCCTTCCCGCCCAATCTTTACATTTTGTGGGCTCTGGCTTCTCTCCTGCACCCTGCTGCATGGTCCTCTCCCTTGTGTGTCCTCTGCTGGGCTCTCTGTTTTGTTCTCAGCCGCCACCCACTCACCCAGCCCACATCAGGCTCCAGGTACCCCCATCAGGCATGTGGGTAAGACCACAGGTGTTGATCATTAATGCTCATGGGGGGGTGGAGGTGGGGGAGGGTGGAGAAATCCTGAAACTTCCATTTACCGTACAGTGGGTTAAACAAGAGTTGCTGCAGGCACTCCTGGTGTGCGGGCTGCAGAGGAGGTTAACCTCAAGTCAGCCTGGCAGTGGCTTGGGGCTACTGGAGATGAGCCAGGGTCACCTGCACCCTGCTTGTGCTTCATCTCAAAGTGGGGATGACTGACAAGATTTTTGAGGCTTAGAAGTATGCAATTACTTGCACTTGAGAAGCTGTGGTCCTGCAGAGGTGGTAGGTTGAAGGTGCAGAATGAAAGCAGAAAAGTCTAGGAAGGAATGATGGACAGGCAGAGAAATTGGGAAGTACTCGGTGACTAGTTTTATAAAAAATGATGAGGGAGTTTAGAATGATTCCAATATCTGGTGGGTGATGTGGACAGTTCACCAAGATATAAAAAATGGAAGAAAGAACAGACTTGGAGTAATAGCATTGTGCAGCCATCCCAGGCTGGGGGGATGGCTGGGTTGGGGGCTGGGAGGCAAGCAGGCAGTGAACCTCTAAACCCCAATGCATCTTTAGTCTCTTTCTCTGGGTTCTCTCTGGCGTTCTCTCTCTTTTTCATGGTCTTGCCTCTTTTGTAGTCACTTCTGCTATCACTGCAGCAATTACCCCTACCCCGGGCTCAGGTGCCCACACACAGTCACGTGTGCCCCACATCCACGCCCACACCCTCTGCCCTCTGCATCAGCACCGTCAGGGCTGCAGGAGACTAGCCACGTAAAAACCCCATTAATTCAATTAGTCTACAAGTAGTAAAGAAAAGAAGAAAGGAGAAATGGCCATAGCTTTTGCATTTAAGTTGCTGGTAAGGTGAACTGGTACAGATAGCTCAAGGGCAATTTGGTATCTTTTTGTTTTGTTTTGTATTGTAGTAACAACACACTTCCCCCTTCCCTCCTCCCCCCAGCATGTCTTACTTGGTTCTCTTATATTCCTCCTATAAGTGAAACTATTCAATATTTTTCTTTTCCCTTTTGACTTATTTCATTGAGCATGAGCCCTTCTAGTGCCATCCGTGTTGCTGCAGATATCCTACAGGGGAGGGGGATAGAGAGGGACCTCAAGGAGGGAGGAAGGAATGTGGGGGACTGGTAATGAGGGGCTGGTGAAGCGGGGGAGGGGAAAAGTAAACATTGTTTTAAAATGAACAATAACTTAGATATATAAATTAATAAAAAATAAGAAAAAAAGGTAATTGGATATCAAAGTTGAGAATGATCTGACCTAGAAATATAAATTTGAGAATTGTTAATAAATAACAAAAAATAATCCAACACATGGACTTGAATTGGTAGGATAAATCCAGGGAGAGGATAAAAAATGAGAATAAAGGAGAGCCTCATGTGGGGAGCAGTCATTTGAAGATTAGATGGAGAGAGAGAGGTGTCATCAGCATATTGAAGAAATAATCAGAAAGGTAAGCAGAAAATTGGAGGGGGGTATTACAGATGCCAAAGGGAGAAGATACCAGAGTCTGGCACAGGCTCAAAAAGGATTTCCAGTGAAAATATCTCCTTGACTTGTCAGGCAGACCATTCTTAAGACAATGAGTCTGAATGATGCAATTTGTCAGAGAAGCTTCATTAATGTGTCAGATCAGATTCTCCTTGCTTCTCCATGCTTAGAATTCCAGTAATTTTTCGTTTCTTGAATGGCTGGTCTGTGCCAGGTACCAGAGCTCTAAAGATAAATAAGTGTCGTATTCTGACCTCTAGGAATTCATTGCACCTCAATAAGCTTTTTTAGGGCAGGGAGTGAGCTCTGTGTCCCCTGGCTTGTCTTCAGGGTGGACAGATGTAACCACTGGTCTGTAGAGTCCCTGTGATATTCTGAGAGTTGTGCCAGACACTTGGGATACAAATACATATGTTTTTTGTGTGACCTGACTTTCTGGAGTTCTCTGGTGGGTGAGAGATGAATAGTTAAATTATAATACTAAATTTTAAGTGCTCTAATAGAAGTTCCAAGAAGATATCTTAGAGGGAACATTGGGCATCAACTATATGCCCGGGTAAATGACTTAGTGTGACTTCTGTTGTACTTCTGTTTGGGAAACCAGCTCTGACTTGTGAACGCGGTGGTAGGGTTGCTGCATAGAAGCACACAAGAGCGGGCTGGCTTCCCACGCTGATGCCTAGTTTGGGAATTCATTCCTTGAATGTCATTTGAGCAGCTTCTCAAAGAGACACTTTATATAGTGAGATGGGGAGGGTGGCTATCAGGGACAGGAAGCCAAGATTTCACTTTCTCGTCAGTACATTTCAAGGTAAATTGCCTCTGGGAAACAGACCCTCCTTTTCTCAAAGTGCAGTTGAAGGAGACAGATTTTTCTGGCATCTAGCTAGTAGGCAAAGTATATAGGCTTCAAGCTCCAGGAAGCATGTATTGAGAGGAATACAGAGAGGAGAAGCACACGTTCATTGACTAGTTACGGTTCTTTGCAGTGAGTTAGATCAGAGGTATTTTCCTTTTTTGGGATAAGGTATCTGATATGTGAGAGTCACTTTAAATATTTCCAACTGAACAGCCTTTGAATGGCCTGGGAAGTAAGACCAATATTTTGCGAGGAATTCGGAAGTTTTTTCTTCCCAATTATTGCTGGGATAGGATGACTGGGTGGGAAGTTCATGATCTTCTTGCCTGTCATGTAAATAACACCAAAACTGAAAGTGGAAATAGTGGCACATGAGTATATTTATGTGTCATTGATCTGTTTCCTTGAAGGGGAGGAAGAGGTTCAACACTGTGTTATAGCACAAGCTTGGAAAGCAATTTGATCTCACACAGAGTGTTCATAAAATTCCTACTTATATACTTGGAGATCAAAGATGAGTATGACAGTCTATGCTCAAGAACAATAGTCTGGTCTGGAGATGAAATAAAAACAAGTAAATCTTGCCCAACAAATGCATAAGGTATCTCAGAACCTAAGAGAGCAGCTGATTCTTCTGTAGGCTGTGTTTGGGGAGAAGTCCAGAGAGGAGGTGGCTACAGTGCTGGTCTTAAAGGAGGAGTAGAGAATCCTAGCAAAGAATCGTCCAAGAAGAAAGGCAGTAGGAGAGGGCATGAAGACGGTGATGCCCAACAGGCCCCATTTGGGCAACTTTGTTTTGGGAGCTCAGTTCTGAGAAATACACTCAATATTCAGAGACATGTACTTAGACGCTGACCTAGAAGAGACCGCACTGGACTTGGGCATCTTGGCCGCTCAGTGAACAAGTAAGTAAACTAGTTGAAAATCTGAAAGGTGGAGTTGCAAACTCTAAATGAGGTCTTAGGCCAGTGTTGGAATTTGAAGCCATTGTTCACATACAGGCTCTTCCCAGTGCAGGCATTGCCTTTCTCTGTTTCTCTAATATTCAACTCTTATCATTACCCATGTGAGAAGATTTAAAATAAAACCTTATGTTTGTGCATCAGCAATTCCCTTGACAAAGTAGGACTGGGCAGGACATGCCCTCTTAAGCCATGGACACATTCACAGAATCCAGTGCTGATTTTGGCTCCACTGTGGTCATGATAGGGAGGATTATGCTTGATGAAATCCAATTTAAGACATGTTTATTGAACCTATGCTACATGTCAGCCCCAGAGAAAATCAGACCTCCATTTCACAACCAGTATGGAAGCAGTTGTGACTTAGATCCATGGTGGGACAGCCTGAAGGTGCTTTTGCTACCATCCAACCAGGGATAACACTGATCACAGTATGCCTGTAACTGACATGTCTTTGAATTTCTGTGAAGAAAATGTGGGTAAATGTGGTAAATGTGGGTAAATAGAAAATGTGGGTGCCTGGCTGCTCTCTGAGGGGAGGCTGTCCACTCTGGGTGCTGTGTCAGTGTCACATGAGCTGTAGAGCATTTTTAGACAGAGCTGCTAGTGAGTGTATTTCCTCCTCAGGGTACTGAGAGCAGTGACCTCAGGCATTATTTAAGGGTAGCTCATGTGCCCCTACACCCCCAAGGCTGAACATGCAGGGCTCAGTAATATTCAGTCTGCTGAAGTTCTGAATTATCCTTTGTTTCTACCACATTTATTTCCCACTGTCAAAGATCTGGTCTTCTATCTCTCAACAGATCCCGGGGGCTATTGCTTTTCTTGAGGACAGGACTACATTGCTAACAATGTAGATTTGAGCCAATGGCTACCAGGAACACTCCTAAAGCAAAAAGCAGAAACCAAAGTTGAGTTTGTTGTGCTTGCTGCAGCCAGGAAGAATGCACTAGTGAGGCACTGAGGAGGACGCTCTGACAGGGCCAGGCTTGTATTAGATGATTTTAAGAGAGGATCAGCAAAGTGCGGGCAAGTTCTGGACTGGATGGTGTTAAGAAGTAGGAGGGGGTTAGGTGATTGGGAGTCTTAATACCTTGATTTTATTAAATGCTCTTAATTTTATTAAAGAGGCTGGCAGATTAAAGGTGTACTAGGAGTTCTTAGTTGAGAAATAGTAGCCCCCAGGCTAGAAGAGGGAAGGCTTTGCCAGTTTTTTTTTTTTTTTTACAAAGATTTATTTTATTTATTTATGCATGCAAGAGCTGGGGTGTAGGCCAGAGGTGGGTGTGTGTGTGAGAGAGGATTCACCAGAGATAGAGTGGGGAGCAGAACAGGCAGATTGACTGAAATACACTGCTGAGGGGAGCAGTGGGCAGGTCAGGAGAGGTCTACTGTGCCATGGGGGTCACCTCCCTGACTGGGGATTGCATTTATGCTGCAGAGTTTAGTGGTAGCTTGATAGGGCTGAGACCTTAACCCCTGCTCCACCAGGGAGACCCCTGGCTAAGTCATTGTTGAGGTTGTGAAGTGGCCTTGTCTATGTCTTGCTCTGAACACAGCAGCAGTGTGGCCTTTTCTGGGCACTGTCGTCATTTGTGGTCAGATGGGAACAACACAGTTGGGCACTTCCTTTGTTTGTAGGATGGGAGACTTGCATGAGGTTAGTGGTTTTCAAATTGTGTTCCTCACAAGTCTCCAAGTTCTGCAGTACCTTGGAAGGCAAAGTGGATAGGTGCCCTGAGCCTTCTTCAATTGAGTAGCCATGCTTTTCTTTTATCAATGTAGTATCACATTGTAACACCAATTTTCCAATGAACTCCACTGGAAACCAACTACTACATTAAGTTCACCCCTAAAAGTCTAATTGTATCCTTATCCATTTAATTGACTTCTTTGACCTGACTTACCATTTCTTTCCCCCTTCCCTCTGGTCTTATAGTCTAATGTCTATATTTGTTTTGTTTAGCCCATCTACTTGTTTGGTTTATCCATATACCACACAGGCTTTTCCCATTTTAAGCCTTGTGTTAAACCACATTTTAAACAGAGGTACCTTTGCTAAAGAAGAACTAGAAAACAGCCAGGCCAGATGAGCCCTGAGGTCTCTCTATGGCTTCATGGCATGGAAAGGTAAAATGTTTGTCTCAAATTTCTAGAACTAATTGGATTCAGTAGCCCAGGTTTGCACCTCAGTTCTGTCACCCGTTTCAGAGTTGAATATTCTCTCTCCTGACACTTCCCCCCACCTCTCGCCTTTTGTTAGTAATCCAGCTTGCCATGTCAAAGGAGCTACTGCAACTGGCAAATTAATTGAAAGAAAACCACAGAAACCTCAAGAAAAAGAGTACATTAAGAAGTGTAGCTCATATATGTTGGGCTTAACAGTGTGGGAGAAAAAGAATGACAGAAAATTTGTAAAGGAACAGATTTTGCACCACCCAGTATTAGGAGAGATCTGGGGAGTAAAGTGCTTCATATTATCCCATGATTGATCAACTGTCTAATACAACAAATTTGGTGCAGATTAAACGAGGCTCTTATTTATTAAGTAATTTTTTTTGGAAGAACAATGCTTTCATTAATTTTATCTGTGTCATTTGTCTCTATTGCAGCAATGTGACTATTGGAATTTCCCCCTTAACTTGTCTTAACACATCTTGGTCCTGTATGCCCATTAGATGTGCGAGATACTCAAGTTGTATATTTATAATTTACATCTGTTTAATCATCACTGCTTGGACTAGTGATTCATTTAACTCATAACTTGTCTTAATCAGTGGACTTCTTTTGAGTTGAGAATGATATGCTAGAGTCATAGTAGTAATACTGAGTAATCCTACTTTTTCTGAGGTTTTATTCTTGTTGTTACCTTCTTGGTATACCCTTTTATGGAACTTTAAATGGGTTTATAAACTTGTTGAAACAAGGGCTAAGTTTATAAGAGCAGTTTGAATATGGAAACCAAGTTATTAGTGCACCTTGAGAGAAGCTGGCTCCTAGAACTCATTTACCAGAAGGAAGCACCACATGCCAACTAGTGAGATTCGGGATCAGGAGAAGGATGCTTAGTAAATAGGGCAGGGAGAGTTGGAAATTATCAATTAAATTTGCACATGGAGGCATTTTATTCAGTTAAAAAGAGATGCCAGTCTCCGTCAGGTCTTGGCAAACTATGGCGCATGAGCCAAAACCAACTTACTGCATGTATGTTCCCTGAGCCAAGAGTAGTTTTTAGACTCATAATCATTAAAAAAATGAAGCAATGAAAGATGAATACTATGTTGCTATGTTAATGTAAGTAACATATAGTACTAACATATTTACTATAACATAAACATTTAGTAACATAAAATCACTAAAATGTAATTTTATAAACTTTTACAAAATTCAAATTCCAATGTCTATAAATTAAGTTTGATTATAGCACATTTCTATATTATCTATGTCTGCTTTGTGCTCCACTGACAGATTTAAGTAGTCAGAAAAGAACTTTTAAGCTGCAAAGGTTAAAATATTGAGTATCTGGACCTTTATACGGAAGCTTTGTTTATTCTCAGTTTGTGTTGTACAAGGAAAAAAGATTAAGAACCTTTCTTAAATAATTAATTTCATTGAGTTATGACTGCTTGCTGGTGAACACTTATTTATTCTGTTATCTTTTGGAATCTTCATGTTGTGTCTTAGAGATAGGGCCAGAGAGTGCTTAACTATTTCTCTCTCTCTATATATATATATATGTGTTTTGTTCAGAGGCATATTTTCCAATCATGGCATTGATCTTTGCTGTTTATATAGGGAAGAAGGTAGTCTATATCCCATTTATTCAAACCCCCCTCCCCCCATTTCTGCTGTGGATGTTTTGCCCTTAGTCAGGTTCAGGTATGTTAATTTAGCTCACAGGTTCTGGGGAAGTGAGTGTGATTAAGCTAGACATACTGGTGTTCAAATGAGGAACAGATGGAAGAAAGATTCAGCACAAGGATGCAAAGTTGTAAGGCACCCGAGAAAACAGAAGTTCTGATAGTCATGGTGGCACTTTGTTAGCAAGTATAAACTAACATAAAAAACTACTGTGATGGTTTTGTTGCAGTCAGGATAGAATCGAGAATAACTGACTGGACTATGCCTATTTTTCCTACTCCCCTGGTCACTGAGGATAGAACATGTACTGCTAGTCTTTGGTTCAAAAAGAATCTGAGTTGCGTGAGAGCAAGGCTAGGGTGTGCATGCTGTGTTAGGAGCTCCCAGCAGCTCACAAGAAGACAACTGAATTTCCAGATGAGAACCCCTCCCCAGGGGCAAAGAATTCTAAATTGAGGGACATGTTTTGCCTTTGCAGGCTCACTCCATCTGTCTTTCTCATCATGCTTATTACTTACTGTGGAATATGGGTTGTTATGGTGATGTGAGGACAGATACCATCTGCCTCTCAGAATCTTAGAAAAGTTTTTGGACCCCACAGTGTTGGCAATGAAAGGAGAAGATGTGCTATCCAAAGACCAGCTAACAGCATAAACTTTCATCAAGATTTATTATGTTACCTCCTTTTCTCTGTGGCATAATCTTTCCAAGTATGTATCTAATTCCACCCATGCACATCATCTGTAATTACCTTTAAAAACATCATGGAGTAAGAGACTACTACCAGCACCAGTTCTGTGAGTCCCACCTCCTCACACCTTCCCCAACCTGGCAACTTTGATCATTAGATGAGTCAAGTGAATCTAGATTCTTGCATGTCATTCAATGTGTAGTAACTGGGCTGTGTTTTCAAATGCAGATGGGATTTATTAGCATTTTCCTCTCCACTGAGAGAAATGCAGGTTTTCATACTGTCTTGGCCATCTTCACAGCAGATGGGATTTAAATCAAAATAGTTGTGAGGTCCTTTGCTATAGTCTCTCCAAGTGACATATGCCGATCCCAGGCCTGAGGACACTGACTGTGATTGTATAATACCAGCAAATTGGGCCTGCCTGGTGGCCTCAGGGTTAAGTCTCAGCACTATCACCCCTACAGTCTTTGCTCTATCCTGGTCAGGGAGATGACCCACATAGCATAGCAGACCTCTCCTGTCTTGCCTGCTGCTCCCCTCAGCAGTGTGAGTGTGAGCAGTATTTCAGTAGATCTGTCTGTTCTGCTCCCCACTCTGTCTCTGGTGAATCCTCTCATCCCCTACACCTCTGGTCTATACAACTTGTTATTAGGACTTGCTAAGATAAAGAAATGATAAACATAAAATCACAGAAGTTATATATATATATGTATGTATGTATGTATGTATAATAGTATTTTATCATGCAATGGAAAAAATTGCTAAGCACAAATGTAGAGAGAAAGCTGTAAGAAATCTGGTTTGTTCTAAAATAGGTTTTCTCAACTTCAATGTTATTTGCATTTGGGGTAGATAATTCTTTTTTGTGGGAGGCTGAACACTGGCAGCTATTTAGGGGCATCCTTGGCCTCTATTCATTTGATGTTTGTAGAATCTATTGATAATCAAAAATATTTCCAGATGTTCCAAATGTTCCTAGAGGGCATAAAGAACACCAATTGGGTGCCATTATCCTAGAATGACTGTTTGGGAAGGATGGGGAGAAAAGCCCTCTCCAAGTCCAGTCATCCTGTAGCCTGTATGACCTGTCCTGGAAATGTAACATTTCAAGGAAACAAAGAGGATACAGGGACTGGCCTGTCTCTCTGGGGGAGCGTGTGGGGTTTCTTTCAGGGCAGCACTCGGCCCTTGCATCCATCTATCCTTTATCCTCTCCTCACCGATTTCCTGTTCATTTCATTTCTGACCCAGTCTCTTTTACCCTTGCATAATCTGGTGGCTTGCCAACTCATCCTATGGAATTTCTTCCTTTCAGATCCTGCTCTGCTGCAGTTATTTATGAGAGATAGGAATTTATTCTTTTAATTTTTATTTTTTCATAATTAAATTTATTTTCTTACATTGTTGTTTATTTTTGGACAATATTTAATTTCCCCCCTCAGATGTATTCAGTGATGTTCCATCACTATAGCATGGGTGACTCATCACCACACACCCTTGTGCTCTTCCTTCCCTTGTTTTGACACCCGCCCACCCACCCTTCCTCTGCTGTATGCCTCAGATCTATAGTGGGCTTGCAAGTTTTGTAAGAGATAGAAATTTAACTCCACTGAAGCCCACATTCCTGCTACCATGTTAACCTGTCTAACAGGCAATGATGTAGGTCAGCCTGTGGAGAGTTGTTCTTGGGTCAGGTCCAGAGGTCGTGACTCACAAGAATCACTTGGTTGGAGGCGTGGGTGCCAGGCTGAAGGAGCTATGGTTTGCTGCCCCATTCAGGGAAAGCAGGTGCTAGTTGAGAGCTCTAGACTAGGGAGAATTAAAAAATTCCATCAATCAAGGAAAAAAAGTCCCCGTAAGCATAGTCTTTATGAGATAAGCTAGAGAGACTATTCATTATATAGCGTAGGATTGTTATACAATTTTTTTTACATATTTGTGTGAAAAAGCAACGTGGAAGACAGTAATGAGTGAAGTCACAAAAGAAGAACTACAGTGATGATAAATATTTGAAAAAACTTTCACACGATGGATTAATTAGCGATTATTGCAAAGCAAATATAAAATTCAACCATTCACAACTTAAAAATGATAATCTATCAACTAATGTTGACAAAAGATTAGCAAAAATGTCATTTTGATATTAGTCGAATTCAGTTCAGCAAATTTTAGACTATAGCCTGGCAATGCAGGTCAAAGCAGCAAAAATATACATACATTTTGAGTCACTATTTTTCTTCCAGGAATTTGTTGTAATTAAACATTCACAGATGTGAGTAAAGAATTATGTATAAAGATGAAATGTTCATCAGAACCTGTTTTATTTTAATAAGATATTAGAGTTAAGTATCCCAAAGGAAATTGATTAAAGGTATTTTCAAAACATATTTAATGACACGAGTAGAGCTCAGAATATTTTGCTTAGTGAAATTAATGGGTTACAAAGCTATTTCTAGTATCAAATTATGCATACATTTAAGAGAGATACATGACATTAAAGATAGGAGGAAATACAATATTTAATGGTGGTTATCTGTAGTTGGGAGGATGAGATATTTTTATCATCTTTTAATTTTTCTATATCTTACAAACTTTCTATAAGCAGTCCATTACTTAATTAAAAAATATTGTATTTGAAAATAAATACAGATTGCAAATGGTAAGTTTTAATGTGGCTTTATAAGTTATACTTCAAGAGGTTTTCCAAAGCAAGAATTCATATAGTCTAGGGTCTCAC
This sequence comes from Condylura cristata, assembly GCF_000260355.1. Taxonomy (NCBI): domain Eukaryota; kingdom Metazoa; phylum Chordata; class Mammalia; order Eulipotyphla; family Talpidae; genus Condylura; species Condylura cristata. Next base: position 22,348,732 of record NW_004567124.1, on the reverse strand, counting down.
CTTTCAGTTTGAGAAATAGCCTTTATTGTCCAATTCACTAAATGCAGAAAATTTTTCAGGGGTGGAATTACACGACTTACATTACTAAGGTCACAGAGATTGATAACCAAAAACAAAATGGCAATGAATTAGTCACAATAAGAAACGGAACTGGGGAGAAGATGAGGCCCTTGTGTCTGGCTAAATTATCTTGTACCGGAAACCAAATTATAAATACAACATTGTTGTGTGAAAGGGGATCAGAATGAAGCGTGTTAATTATAAGGTCTTAGTGATTTGATTGCATAAGGCAGACTAGTTCATGGGAGGGATGGACTGGCCACCAGGCCACACAAGTTGAGTCCTGTGTGGTTTGAGATGAATAGAAATTGCCAAGGCTTGCCTTCACCTCTTAAAACTCATGGTCCCTTTCTTTCTGTAATGTTTCAGGTGGGCTTCACATAGGCACACACACACACACACACATGCATATTCTAAAGTGAGATTCAGATCTGAATTTATTTAATAAAAGGTAAAGAATTTAGCTGAAGGGAGGGGCCACACAAAACCAGAGCATACACCTGGTGTTTCTCAACCCAATTACCCTAGACCTTCAGTGCCCCGAGTGGGAGAGCCAGGCTAACACTGGTGTCCACAAGACAGGGTCTTGCCAAATCTGAGAGGTATAGTATTGAGTTGTAATACCTTTCTCTTTCTTCTTGAGGCTTGTCTATCACCTGTGTGTGTGTGCACACGTGCATGCGTGTGCCTGTCTCTCACCATGTTTTGTATGTAGCATTTAAGAGCATTTTATGAACAAAGCTCTCCTGTCCTTTCCAGAGACTCATTGCAGTCAGGCCAGTCCTCCAGAGCAGGTGATATAGGTGATGTACACTGTCCTGGCCCCAGCCTCCCTGTGCTCAGTCCTCAAACCCCCTCATCAAGTCAGTGAATATTATAAAATGGGTTCAATAAACAGCTCAACTGTGTCTCACTCTTCTCATTCCCTGCCCCACTGAAGAGGTTTCCAGTTTGGATCAATCACTTTGTCCCCCTCCCTGTGCTGGGAGTAAGCTCTTGATCTTAATTCTGATTAATTAGTATATGCACACTTAATAAACATGTAGAACAAAGTGAAAAGCATAATTTCCTCCCACCTATGACCATAGTCATCCAGTTCTCTTTCGTGGATGCACCCACTAGAAGGTGCTTCCATTCACAGTCAACATCGAGAAGCATGTGTGCGTCAGTAACCCCTGCCTTAGGAAAGAAAGCACAGTATTATGATTACTCTCCAGAACCCTGATTTATAAATTTGAAAACATTGGAAATGTTGTTTCCTACTAATATATGTGTGCACTGTTTCTACCTGATTGAACGATACCAATGATGCCTTTATGAGCATCTTGATAAATGAATGAAAAATGCTGTATCTTAGTTATTATAAATGGTAGCCACGCATCACAGCAGTGTCTCATAGAGATTTCTGCTTTTATGTGAAAAAGAAGGGAGGACTCCTACTGTCCCAGAAGTCCTCACTGGCTTCAAGTGCAATGGGGTTTTATCCAAATTTCACATTAGATTTGTCCTAAATCCCAGATCGCACAACCCCAAGAGTCTGAATTGCACACAATTCTTCAGCACAAAGAAGCTCATTGCACATCTTATAGTACAAGTTTTGTGTATCAGCTTGGCAACCTTAGGGTAAGTAAAACCCACAGTTTTACTTTTAGGCCCCACCTTGTACTTGTTCATACACTATCTACATAATGGAAGACTGAAAAGTTACTTTTCATATTCTTTTGGGTAAAATGAAAATGTTTTTCCTCAAGTGTGGCTGAATAACCATGGAGACAAAACTCAGTTATCCTTATTTTTAATCTCCTCAATGGACACTGCCCTTCATACAGCAGTAATTCAAACTTCAATTCTATGAGATCCACATAAAACAAAACCCAGCGCTATTTCTTTTAATATCTTGGTAGGACTTGGGCTTTTTTTTTTTTTTTTTTCCCAATTATAGCTGGGTGGGAAAAAGAAAATTACAAGGCCAGAGAGATGAAACAGATTCCCCACAAGACACTTTTATTTATTTATTCAGGCTTTTCTCATCTCCTTTTTCAGTCTAGATCTCCCTCCTAACCGCTACTTCAGCTGAGAAAGTAATTATAGACAACACCAAAGAGCATATAAACACTTTCAAAGCCAATTCCTGTTATAAATGAGTCTTTAGGAAGTAAAGAGCTTTGCAGCAGTTTTAAAAATCTCCGAACCTGGCTGGGATGTCAGGACTAAGGACTTATCCATAAAAATTTCCTTAACAGCGCCATAGAAATTGTAACCATATGTTTACAACTTTAAAATGCATATCTGAAATGAGATAAACCTGGCATCCGATGCCTATGCTGTTGATGCAAATAAAGCACTTTTTTTTTCCAGGAATACAATTTGCTAAAATGAGGAGGCAAGTTAGATAGAGTGGAGTCTTGATATTTCATTTGGGCAAATGAAACACTGATTTTAAAATTTGCTTGCGTCTCATTCCTGACCAAGTCTCTACAGTCAGGCCATCTCAATGCTGGTCCCCACTGGGGCAGTTTTTCTGTCTCTGGGATCCGCACACTGAATCTTCTGCTTACAGTGAAATGGAGAGTAGTCCAAAGGTTGATGACCTTTTGGTTCCTTTCAGATAGCAAGTCTACAATCTTTGGAAATTATCTGCCCTGTCAGGTATGGCTTCCTCCTACAATTAAATCCTCTGAGTCCTGAACATGGGTTATTATTTCTGAGATTTTGCACCAGCTTATGAATTTGTGTTTGCTTGGGAGCTCTGCCTTTGGCCCACTGTGGGGACTTACACCCTGACAGGGACTATAAGTTGATCACACTAGCAAAAGGCAGAGGAGACTCCTGTCCCCATTTACCACCTTCTTCAGTCCTGTCACATAGCCAGTCAGAACTTTCCTTTGTCTTATGTAGGAGACCAAAGAGTGAATTTTACAGCTATTTTTGTAAGACTTTATATCCAGATATGTAAATACAAAGAAGGCAGAATTTGTAGATAATATATCTAGCAGAGGATTTCCAGGTTTTCATATTTTCTTTTCTTGGGGCACAGTAGATATGTATCATATATATATTGTTGACTATTTTGTGTCTCTGTCCATTTTGAAGATGTTCGGTGACTGGCAGTGCAGAGCTCAAGGACAGGGCCCCCATTGACTTCTGTGAGAAGGAAGAATTGTGAAAAGGTGGAGTTAAGGCTCCCAGTCCCCCATAGGGAAGTCTCCCAGGACTCTCCTCATACATGATGAATGCTGTGACATTCCACAATGTGGTGGTAGGAAGCAAGAATGGCTTCAGAGATGAAGTGAAATGAATACCCAGTGGGCATTCCTGGTCTGACTCCTAGGGACTTCTTTGCTGGGTGTAGAGTAGTGGTGTCTTCGAGTATAATTACCAATAGAAACCTTAAGGTACATACCATATGGTCAGCAGATCAGGAAATGATGACCCAGAAAACCTAGTTTTGTAATTGCAGTTCCTATGTGGAGGGGCCACTCCATGTTGGGAATAAATAGGGAAGCACAGGGGATAGTCTGTGAGAGGCAAAAGAAGGGAGGCAGGCAAAGAAAGGGGGCTGTGGGGCCCTTCCTGGTGGCACAAAGGGTGAGGACTCAGCATTGCAAGTGAGCCTCAGCCCTTTCAATGTGAATTTGACCTCCTGCCCCAGAGGTGATGCACGGGGCACATCAGACTTCTCCTGACCCACCTGCTGCTCCCCTCAGCAGTGTACTTGGCCAACCTTCCTGTTCTCCCCACTGTCTCTTGTGAAGCTTCTCACCATCCTGCACTTCTGGCTTGTGCCCTATTTCTGTATGCATAAAAATAAATAAATCTTAAAAAAAAAAAATTCTTAAAAAAAAAAGGAGGGTGGGGCCTTCCCTGGTGGTGCAGCGGGTTAAAGAACAGCACTAAGAAGCTAAAGCCACTTCCGCATGAGTTCGATTCCCGCCTGCCCCGGAGGTGACCACATGGCGCGGCAGACCTCTCCTGACCCGCCCGCTGCTCCCCTCAGCAGTGTACTTCGTCGATCTGCCTGTTCTGCTCCCCACTCTGTCTCTGGTGAATCCTCTCGCCCTCCGCATCTCTGGCCTGTACCCCAGTTCTGTAAATAAATCTTAAATAAATCTTTAAAAAACAAAGAAACAACAACAACAACAAAAATGGAGGGTGTTATAGGCTATGGTTTCCAAGGAAGGAGGCTGCCAGGCTGGTTGAGTAGACTTAGGATCGACTTGTTTGTATTTTTTCAGTGCCCTGGAGAACAGACATCGTAGCTAATTGTCTGGTATCTGGCCACAGGGTAATCAATTAGGATAGTCGACAGTGGCTCAGAGTGAGTCTGACAAAGGAGGTGGTTGAGGGTGTGAACTCTGTGTTGACTGATTTTTACTAGTGGTTTGATTTTTTTAGTGGTTCTGGTGGAACCACTAGAAATTCTTGGGAGTCTTCTTCCTGAGGTAGAGGATGTTGGGTGATGAGGAAAGCAGGAAGCCATTGCAAAGTGATATAAGCATCCTTAAAAAACAAATCTTTTTGATAAAGGAAGACAATTGTTGATTAACATAACAGTTGATGCCTAGAGTCATGATCAGATAACAGGCATTCTCTTTGGTATTTATAAAATTAAGTGTAGAACAGTCACAATGAGAACTTTTTTTTTTAAGTTTCAGATGCATCATTTTAAGTTTGAATGAAGCACTGAAAGCCTGTGTTACGTACTACATTAAGTTTACAAGCCAAGTGAAAAAGAGAGCCTTGACTAATTAGCAATATCTTCAATCAGTGTTACTTCTCATTTTAGTCTATAGATGACAGAATGGTAAATAAAAACTAGGTAGGTTTACTATGGAACCAAGTAGAATGGACAGCAAAGACAGATCATGGGTGGATAGGTTAATAAACACTCTTAATGTGACCCTGAGGCATCTTTGAATACAGTCACTGTGTGTCTGTGCCAACCTCACAGCCACTCCCACTGCACTCCCTATTTGCAAGCTCTGTGCAGATGATGGTTGATGGACTTTTAGGTTGTTTCTAAGGTTCATTATAATAACCCTGAAACTATATGAAAGTCAAACCCTAAGATCTTTGCAAATTCCAACTCTGCTTATTGGGAATCAAAACACCAACAGTCTTAACTTTATATTTTATGTTGTCATTATAGTGGTTTTAATTTGAAAAGGATAAAGCTTCTGAACATAATCTGTGTATGATTTGTGGTCACAGAACACAATCAGCAACCAACCTGTCTTTTCCTCTGTATTTAAAAGGAAACAGTCTGTTACCGTTTTTTTTTTTAATTCGAAAAAGTCATCCACTTAGTAAATCTACCTGTCACAGTCTGCGATTTAATATTTGAAATGGGGGCTGAAATGGAAAGTTATAGCAGGTGCTCCAAAGTTTCAGATTACTATTATTATCCCTATAAACTTTTCTCCGACAGTCCCACCAATGTTAAGCCTTTCCTCCTGCTTTATTTGAACTCATAAAAAGTGGCATTATAAATCCAGAAATTAAATAACATTGCTAATACAGAACTGCTTTTGGAGGTGGTGCACGAATGCTAATTATCACCCTTCAAATAGGCCCCTAGACACCAAAGAATTTTGGAAATGGCTCTCTGATTACAAATGAATCTGTAAATCCTTTTTTTTATGGTCATGATTCACATCTGCACACATTTCCAATAATGTGATAAGATGTAGGGCGTAAGAACAATCATTTCCACTTTTCCTGAAGCTTCTTGGCCATGGGAGAGAATTCAGGCTATCTTTATTTATGCAGAGAACCTTGTTTCTTCAGTAATTATTATAGAGAAGAAGTAGATTCATGACTCAGTAACTATTTCTCTAAGACTTACGAGTTCTAATATGAAATAAAACATTTATTTTCACGCTGGGGTTGTCCTGGACCAGGTAGCCACCCACCTGAGTCCATTTGGAGCTGCAGGAGGCCCTTCCTTCTGTTTTATCCATCTCTTTCAACTCCTGAAATTGTGTAGTTAGGGCCACATTGCTTGGGAAAGGAACTTCATAAGTAAAAGAAGGTGTTGTCTCTTACAGTAGATTTACTATGTAAATTTAAACCACACATTTCTTGGGATACAGATATAGATTACAGAGAAATATAAGGGGCACTATATCAACCTATAGAACAGAGAGATCTTAGAATATAAGTTTACAAAGCTTTAGATAAATAATGTTTAATTTACTGACAATGACTCTTAAGCTTGAGTCTGTTGCCTTGGGGATTCTGAGGTAGAATGAGTTAGAACACAGAGGCGAAGGATCTCTGTGTGGTCTACTAACCATGGATTTTGGGGAAATAAACTGACCTTCAGGATGAGTTTTGGCCATGTCAGACTCAGATTCTTTGGTAATGGATGAATAGTTTAATTTTTAAATAAAAATTTGGACCAAAATATGCCAGAAGGATCTAATACTATTTTTGAGTATGAGAAGGCATAACTTAGAAGTAGAAGTTATGGAATTTCTAGAATACTTTTATGATTTATGGAAATAACCAAACATTTTAAATTGTTTGAAACATTTGAAGATGTTTCTGGGAAATCCATGATTGGCTGGCAAAGTATTCTGGATAGTTGGGCCCATAACATTAAAGATCTGAGATTACTAATGAGGGGATGTAAGGAGAGAATTTAGAAAGGAGGCTTCCAGAAGGTGTGAGTTCTGGGAAGCTCAGGTTTGGGAAGAAATATTTATGTCAGGACACTTCCCAATTGAACTCCTAAAGGAATGCTCATAACTTATTTCTGTCCCAATGTGGGCAACATTTCTACAGTTCAAGGGTGTCTCTTCTGAACTGACCCTGGCCTTCAGTAGAACACACATGATTTTACTATAGCTAACCAACTATCAACCACATCCACAAAAAAACAAACCAAGCCCAGACTTCAGGGCTAGGCAAGGTAATTTGAAATGATTGTTTGGGTCATTAATTCAACATTGACAGGGTCATCTAGAAACTGGAAAAATTTTTTACTATTTAACTCTTCTTTGGTGCCACTCGGCTGTTATGGAATTCCCCTTCTACAGCCTCTGCTTTATCCATTCATCCAGGGTTGTCACCTTAGTAATGATGGAGCTAAGAAAGACTATAGGTACCAGATGTTGAAGACAGGAGCAGGGTTGCCACAGATCTCCTCCTGGGTTTGTGGTTTTTAGCACACAATAAATGGACTATCTCCCCATTAAAATTATTCTTTTTTATCCCTTTCTTTCTGTACTCTGTCCTCCTGGGCTGCTGACCCAAACAGAAATTAGGGACAATGTTACTGGACATTCTTCTTGGCCCTTTTCCCTGGTGCTTGTACTAACACTGGGCACTATTTCCCCCAATTGCTTCGTTTAGTCCCAGCCATTCTGAGACTGTGCCTGGCTGGTGCTATGTGAGTGAGTCCATCTTGAGTCAAGATTCTGTGGCTGGTCAACCACTGGCCTAAGAGTTCACATAGACTCCCCTCAGCTTCTGCTTGGTTTCTTGCTTGTCTGCAAAGGGTGTGGCATTGTGGTAGATGTTGATGAAGGGACTGTTTCCTTTCCTCTCTCTGCTGGACAGAAGACATCAGACATCTGTCAGCCTCAGGGAGAGTCACTAGGGAAAATTAGTGCAGCTTAGTGCATAGATGTGGGGTTTAGTGGCACTAGCTCTTGATTGGAGAGGAAGGGCATGAAAGCACACCTGTATTGGAATGGGGAAAAGAGGAAGAACAGTAAAAAAGTACATAAAGAAGACACATTTGCCTATTTTACCACCTTTTTTTTTTTTTTGGAGTTGGCTTTTCCCAGACAGTAAGTTTCATGAAACAAGTTCATTAGGAAACACACTACCTTGGTTTAAACTTCAACCTTACTACTTATTGTTGTGTGAGTTTGGACAAGTCACTTAACTTCTCTGGTCTCAGATTTTTCATCTGTAGTACAAGGATGACAATAACTAGTTTTTGGTTAGTAGTGAGCAAAATATGCTAGTTTACCAGGAAATAATTCTTCACCTACATTTCCCAGGATTTCCAATATAAGAGGGATATTCCAGGAACAGGAAGAAATGCTGGATTGGATCAGAAGATTTGGGTCTCAGAGAGCTGAAATTGTTTTCCTATTAAGAGATAATGCAAAATCTGTCTGTTTGCCAAGGCTATGGTGGAAATTAATTAGAATGAAAACTATGAAGTGCTGTTTGAACATTAGTAAGAGCCATTTCCTGCCTTGTCAATAGAGGTACCAGAGTATCTGTGTATTAGTCTGCACAGGTACCTGCGTCATGCAGGATTGATGGGTATTGTTACTACTGCCATTATTTTTGAATCTTCAAGATGAATAGTTTACAAAAGTAATATTGCTTATTGTGAGAAATTTACATATATTTTCACTTCCCTGTGGAAACACGGTCAGTCTGTTGACTTTGGGAAACAGATGCCAACCTGGCATTAGACATGAAAGACATTTATTGGGGAAAACATCTGTGTGGGAAAATGAGGAGTGAGTCTGGGTAACAAGGGGAGTCCTTGGATTACAATGCAGGGCAGAGCCCTGAGAGGAGAGAGGGAGGAAGGAAGCAAAGTCGTAGCTTGTAATACAGATGTAACAAAGTTTAGACCAAGCCAGTGGGGAGTCTTTCAGTCTTCTCTTAGGTGCTGTGCATCTCTCTGGAATGGGCCTGTCTTAGTATCGCTGCTGTGCTTAGTCATTGCCTGGGATCAGTCTCTGGGGAATATAACTTTGGTGCTAACACAGCGATGGATTTTAAGGCACAGCAGGGGCTTGGGGGTATTATTTGTCAGTTGTGTTTCCTGCAGTAGAAGATCTGAGAGGTACATTATTACGGCCTTTAAGTACATTGTCATTTAGACTTTTTCCTCACATATGCACACATATTACACAATACTTGCATGAATATGTATTCGTATCTACATAAATACATATAGTATTGTGAGTGGGGACAAATGTGATATTTTGTTTTACATTTTTCTTTGAATAATACTTTTTATGAATATCAAATCAATAAGTATAGATCTTCCTCATTCTTTTTTTAATAATTGAGCGGAATTTCATTGTTTGATGTACTGAATTTATTCAGCCAGTCATTGATTGGTTAGTATTTGAGTGATTTCCAATTTTTCACTATTGCAAACAAGGTCATAAAGCCACTGTTATCGGTATGCCTTTATGTATATAGATGCCTTTTTTATTAGGGAAAATTCCTAGAATTGAAATTGCTGAGTCAAAGGGCCTGAAATGAACTTTTGATATCTATTGCTAAATTGACATTCAAAATAATTTTACCAATTTGTTCTCTTGTGAACTATACATGTCAGGGTAAGTTCATGAGTAGCCAGACCAACCCTGGTAATGTCATTTCTTTCAATTTTGCCAATCTGATGAGTTAAAAATAAGCATGCAAGGCCCTCCCTGGTGGCGCAGCGCGTTAAAGCACAGCACTAAGAAGCTAAAGCCACTTCCGCATGAGTTTGATTCCCACCTGCCCCAGAGGTGACCACATGGTGCGGCAGACCTCTCCTGACCCGCCCGCTGCTCCCCTCAGCAGTGTGCTTCGTCGATCTGCCTGTTCTGCTCCCCACTCTGTCTCTTGTGAATCCTCTCACCCTCGGCATCTCTGGCCTGTATCCCAGTTCTGTATGCACAAATAAATCTTTAGAGAAAAAAAAAAAAGCATGCAAGCTTTGAATAGCCAATTTGAAAGGAGGAAGTTGCAATAATTCCTGAAGCTTTCTAATGATAGTTGTTTGGGAGAGCATCCTTTGTTAGAAGCCTGGGATTTGACTTATCTGGGCTTGGAACTCTGAACTCAGAAGCAAACTTTATATGGTGTTCTGTGCCAAATATCAATCACAAATCCTAAAAGATATCCAAAATGATACCATTAGAGACTTGTTCCTTTTGAAATATGAGAAACCTTCAAAACCCCTAGCCCCGTGTTAAGGTGAAAATACATTTAATGACTCTCAGCTGCACTCCAACATCTATATTTTATAGATGAGCAAACTAAATTCTTTCCTAGAGGGTGTTTCAACCAGGGCCATGGAACTAGTTAATGACAGAATTTAGATTAAAACCAGAGTTTCTGACTTCCACTTTAGCATTCTGCATGATGAGAATACAAATAGCAGTTATTTTGTCATAATTAGAGCCAGAAAAGCTGGTGTTAGCAAATTCTATGAAAAATCAAGGTACTTATGTAAAATAGAATAAATGAAAGCTAAAAGCACTAAATGTTCAATATTTGCAGAATCACAATTTATATATTTATATATTCATGTCACCATGTAGCATATACGGAATCAAGTGCTATGGCTGCATTAATTAAAAAGAAAATATTTGACTATCATGTTTTAGGGAAAATGGCTTTGGTATTGTGACAAATACTTTTTATGTGGACTAGTTATGCATATATAAATACATATTAATAGGAAGTTTAGTGACATAGATAGTTCAAGTATTTGTCAAAAAACCTCCATAATTTCTAATGTAATGTAATAATGTAGACTCTAAACAAATTGCTTTAAATAAGGGGGTGGTTCTCCCAGGATTCCTCAGAGCTGGTTGATAGCCTTCCTTTGGTTACATTTCTCTTGCACTCTGCAATGAGATTTATTTTAATCTGGAAATCAGAATTCTTAGGGAGAGAATTGTGAATATTTTCACCAGTCTTCAACTTTGAACGAAAAAGACAAAACCAAACTAGGTTAAGAAGATTTCTATTACATAACTGGGGTAGATATTCTGGTTTCTCATTTTTGTTCTCATAAGAACCTATTCTCATAATCCTTTTACCATGAGTTGTGAGTCCACCTTTTCTTGTTTGTATTTTTTTTCCTTGAGTTTTTTTCCATCCTATCACGAAGGATTTTATTCCTTTTTGTTCTACAATTTAAATCCTCATTTTTTTATTTCTACATGATACCTTTTCACTTCTCAGTCTGAGAACATATTGCCTTCCCTCCCCCCCCGAAACTTTTTTATTGCAAACTAAAACATATAATAATCCACAAAGAGCAAATACATGGCTTAATGAGCTATTAGGAGGCAAGGGTTCTTGTAACTATCACCTAGGCTGAGGATAGAACTTTGCTGCTCAGCCTAGAAGTTCCTCCATGAGACTGCTTTTATAATAATCCTTTCTTATATCCTGAACCCTGTTTTTTATTTGTTGTAAATCTCTTTTGACTTACAGAGTCCTTCCATTCCACACTCTTTTTTTTTAAGGAATTTGATCTATGAAGAACCTAGGGTGTTTGACCAGCTTTACCATTGCTATTCCCCATCACTATAGATTACCTGTAGTCTGGATTTGTTGGCAATTTATGGTACAGTTCACCTTGCTCTTCTGTCCTGTGAATTTCCTGCAAATGAGCTGCTGGTGCTAAGTATTAACCAGATTTAAGGTCAATTCCTTTGGTTGTGTGGTCTTTCATCAAAAGGTAGGTGATGGCTAGTTGTTCATATTTTTGTGATACTAGCAGCAGTTGATACTCAGTATCTGAATATGTTAATTCATTGCAAGTAGCAAGACAGTGATTCTTTCCACTTGTTTGTTAAATACTCTTATAAAGAGATTCTTCCCCTCATGTACTGTTTGTTTACTCTGTAGTACAGAGTTCATATAAAAAATCTAGGTGAATGCAAAAATGTATATAATATGCATAGGTATTTAATATGCATAGAAGTGAAATGTAATGAGAACAATAGAAAAAGGATGTAATTGTATAATAGCCCTTATAAAAGTCCTCATTCTTAATTCTGCTTTGCCTCATTATAGTTCAATTTAGCCACTCCAGTTTACTTTATTTTTTATGTATATGGGATATCTTTGCCCATCACTTTACTTCTAACTTATCTATATCTTTGCTTTTGAAAATATTTCATATATTTTCATGGCATATAGTTCATGTTTGCTTTTTTTTGGATCCAAAGTGACAATATTTAAAAAAATAATTAAGGTATTTAAATCATAATATTATATGATTGGATTTAAATCCATTTACCCATTTTCTTGCTAGTTATTTTCCACTTGATTTGTCAGTCTTATGCTCTTTTCCTTCTCCCTTTTTATACTTGCTTTTGGTTTATTTGAGCCTATTTTATTACTCCATTTTATCTCCACTATATAATTTTACCAATGATATATAGTTTCTATACCCATATATGATATATGTGACTAAATACTAAATATATATTTGCACTTATGTAAATAGATAAATGTTCATAGAGTTAAACGTTTTGTTGCTCTATAGTTTAAAATCATGTATGTCTATATAAACAAACATATATAATATATGCTTAATTTATTGCAGCTACTTTCAAACAATATAGTGTAAAGACACTCTGGAATAAGTCTGATTACTTCCATCCTGGTTGCTCTGTTGTCAGACATTTAACCTCTATGTGTGTTTTATTTTTTATTATTATTTTTAAAGATTTATTTATTTATATATACAGAACTGGGGTACAGGCCAGAGGTGCAGGGGCGGTGAGAGGATTTACCAGAGACAGAGTGGGGAGCAGAACAGGCTAACTGACGAAGTACACTGCTAAGGGGGCAGTGGGTGGGTCAGCAGAGGTCTGCTGTGCCATGTGGGTCACCTCTGGGGCAGGCAGGAATCGAACTCATGCAGGTGTTCTGCTGGATCCTGGATGTTGTGTGTAGAATCCTGAGACTGAGGAAAGTAGAATCTGGGCCTAAAATGGACAGTCATCTCCCTTTGCCAGTCTTTTAGTGTGGTTGATTTAATCACAGTAGGTTGTGATCTTAATGTGGTTGAGTGAATCTAGTAAATACTTAAGTATTTTTTTGATTGTTATTGTTATGGTTACTTTTACTTCAAGCAGATCTAAATTCCTTCAGCACCAGGGAGGGTCAGCTGCAGGGTTTTAATTCAAATTTTAGTTTACCGTCAGCTTCTAGGTCTGGCTTGTGTGTGCCACTAGGTCTCTCTCCATGGTCTAGCCCTTTCTCAGAGGCAAATTGCTATTACTTGTTGCTCATTGCTACACTTGTGATCATGGCAGGATTTTAGAAAAACATATCTTTCACTTCTAAAATTCTCCATGGAAAGGTATAATGGTAGAATGGGGAGCAGAACAGGCAGATTGACTGCTGAGGGGAGCAGCGGGTGGGTCAGGAGAGGTCTGCCACGCCATGTGGGTCAACTTCCTAGCTGGGGATCAAACTCGTGCTGCAGTGGCTTTGGAGAGATTTTTTTATGTAGTCCTTTAACACGTTGTGCCACCAGGGAGACCCCCAGCTATATTACTTTTAGCAATTTAGTTAATCTCAGTTTTACCATTTGAGAAATGGAGACAATTATATTTATTTATTTCTGAAGCTAACAGGTATTGAGTGCTTGCTATGTTGTAGGCATTATTTTAGTTTCTGAGGATATAGCAGTGACCAGACAGACAAAAATACAGGTTGTTGCTCTGTAAATGTTGGTTCCCTTCTGCTTCTTTTTAATGGATATTTTCTATCATTTCTAAAATTGATACCTTTAATTTGTTGAGCTCATTGTCATTATTATTTCAGTAGTCAATGGTTTCCCAAGCAACAATAGTGTAGGCAATATAATTAAGGCATAAATCAATGTTAACAATTTATTTTGTTTTGACTCACTAGCTAAGTCTTTACTGTTACCATCCCTAAATACCTCCAAGCTCATCCAGAATGTCTCCCTGAGAGCCCCAGAATGCCAGTCTCTGCTGACCAGCTTGTGGCTGCCACTATGGACTTCTTTCTATGCCTCGGTGTCATTCTTCTCTACCCAAAAACACTGACTGATACCACCCATATCAGATATCAGTAGTTTTGCTCTATTCATGTTCAAATTCTCTCCCTCTACCTTTTTTAGCTTTTGAAACAAGGGCTTGGGATGGACAGACATTTTTTTTTTTCCAATTACATTCAGTAACGCCAGTGTTTTACTTTGTCTGAGCTTTCATTTCCTCTCCCTGAGAACTACAACTATTGGCTCTCCCTGCTGGTACACCTGGTTAAAGAGTAGCATTGCAAGCAAGCTGTAGCTGCTTCAGTGCGGGTTCGATCCCTGTCCCCGGAGGTGACCCACATGGCGTGGCAGACCTCTCCTGACCCGCCCGCTGCTCCCCTCAGCAGTGTACTTCATCGATCTGCCTGTTCAGCTCCCCACTCTGTCTCTGGTGAATCCTCTCACCACCCCTGTACCTCTGGCCTGTACCCGAGTTCTGGATGCATAAATAAATACATTTTTTTAAAAAGAAACTTACAACTATTATTTGCTCAGAATTATTTCCTACTTCTTAGATAACATAGTCCTCTTCTTTTGGAAATACCAATTTCTCTGTTCTCATGGTTCTAATCTATGTGCTTGGAGGCTACCATGCCCTTACATGTCATAGATTCCGGGAGCCCAGGAATCTATGTCTAATCTATGTTCAATTCATAGCAGATCTAAACTTTCAAGGTGGCAGACTTTTCAATTAGATCACTCTACCTGCTTAGGTTCAGGTATAACTTTAAAGTTCAAGAGTTCCATAACTCAAGATTCCAGGATTTTCAAGATAAAATTGACAGAGGAGTTTAAGCCCCTCTATCATAGCAAAGCTATGGAGTTGACTACAGTCTTGCTGTCTCTTATTCAGTGCACTACTTGACAGGTTCATTTTTTTTAATCCTAATTACTTGGAAGTTCTGAATCCCAGATTTTGTACCTCCCTCTTTCCCATTAAAAGTGGCAAAATGCTCTTTCCAAACTCACCCAAGTAGAGTATTGCAAAGCCAAAATTATAGCTCAAGATTCCCGATGTTTAGTGTTCTTTCCACTATGCTATAAAGAGTCCGTGTGACTTTTTAAATCTCTGTTAGAAACAAAATTACCAAATACATTGCCTCCAAATTACATCACTTTTGTATCTCATCATTATTTGACTCTTACAAAAAACTTTTTAGAGGTATCTTCTTTAGTCTTCTCCATGGTCCTACTGATTTTGTGATTCATTGTTGCCTCACCAATCCTTGGTGGTTTCTCAGAGGTTCTGTCTCTATTTGTTTTTATGTTGCTGGTTTTTAGTGACTTGGGTATATAGATGGTCAAAGTATTTAGGTGATTCTTGGGCTGCTTTGAGACTGATTTTCCTTAAATCAGACAATCATATTCAGAGAAAAAGAACTGAGGACATTCATGGGATGTAAGAGAGAAAATATAGAAAGAGGAGTAGGAAACTCCTCTGTCACAGATAGGTTCTTTTGCAGAAGGCTGGCTTCATGTCACCTGAAGCGGCAATCATTCTTTGTTTTTGTTCTGCTCACTGTCTGTTCTGCTATATCTGTTCGTGAAGTCAGGGCGAAGGTAGCCATCTTCCCTCACTTAGCCATTTTTCATTAGTTTCAGGATCACAGACATTTATCCCAACCCAAGACAGACACAGGCTGGTTTAAGCAAAGATAGAATGTTGTCATTGGTGAAGGAGAACAATGGCTGTTTAACTCACAGAATGTTGAGGAGCTCCTTCTTGTCATCCAGGTTACTTTTTGGGATTGCTTTATGTGCAACTCAGGACAATATTTTTTTTAAAAAAGATTTTATTTTTGCATAGAAGCACTGGGGGATAGGATTGAGGTTGTGGGGATGAGAAGACTCACCAGAGACAGACTGGGGAGATGAACGGGCAAAGCTACTAAAATACACTGCTAAGGGGGGAGCAGTGGGCAAGACAGGAGAGGTCTGCTGCACTATGTGGGTCAGCTCCCTGGCTTGGATCAAATTCAGGTGTTCACAGTGGTAGTGTTGAGTCTTAACCTTTAGGCCACTAGGGAGGCCCCAGAAAAATATTATTATAAGAAAGTATTCTTTATCTAAGTGCTGAGTTAGTCAGTGTGGTGATTTTAAAATAGGTCCTACAGTTCTTTGCTGTCTCTGTCTCACACAATGATGGTGTGTGATCTACGAATCAGGATATAAAACATTGTGACTGCCTCATAAATTAGCTCTCCCTAAATGTATGGGTTTATTTCTGACATCTGAGTTCTATTCCATTCATCTGTATGTCTGTTTTTATTCTAATGCTATGCAACTTAAAACCCAGTCTTATTAAAAGCCTTCTCTCACTGCTTTAGGGAAGTGATTTATTGCATCTCTTCATTCTTAGAAAATCCTTGAACTTGCTCCACATATCTGGCATTTGGCTAGGGACATTTTATTGGGTAATTGGGACAATCTCTTACTTTATCAAGTCAATTTTAGGTGCTTCAAAGTCAAGATTAAGTTTATATTTTTATTTGCTACTCTGTATCTGGTCAGATACACAGAGAGAAAACACTGAATATAATGTACTTCACCTTTTATCATTTGGTGATATTTGCCTGTGATATGGATCAAGGAATAAACTTTGTTTATAAAGAAAAGACTTCATTCAGTTATGGTGTTCAGTTAGTTGTTTACTGTTCAAGATCTGCTAAAAACTAGTATGTAGATATTCAATCTTAACTAGTTCATGCTACCTTTTTGGTCTCCATTCCTCATTTTAAGTTAAGAAAGGTAGATTATGTATTTCAAACAAACTGACATTTACTCCTTTTATGATTTTGGGAAATGTTAGGCAACCTATACATATTAAAATGCCTAAATGTCAGCATAACTATATAGAAACAGAATGCCTAAAGATATTAGATGATTCACTCTGTGTTACATATGAACTCTCATTTCAACCTATATTAGATATTCTTTTTTCATCTACTTAAAAATTAACCTATGTGTTCTTTTTAAATTTTTTTCCCCTAGAATATTCTAATGCTTTAGGGTTGTCACTTGTGAAATGAATTATTATGGTATCATATTTTGTGGGACAAGTCAGTGTACATAATTTTCAGTAGTAAAATTACAATAAAGGAGCATTATATATGGTACATGGAAATGTGACAGATTGTGTGTATTCCACAGAAAATCCATTTTTGTTTGTTGTTTTAACTAAATTTCTGAAGTGGTCAGCAAATGATTATTTACTGAGGGTTTATGGTACAAATCCATTCCTGGTTCAGGTGCTAAGGGAAACATAGAACTTTAAAAGAAGGGCCTCTGCCTTTAAGTAGCTTATATACTAGCTTAAGAAAAGAGAGATGGTATATGAAAAAAAATTAGTGAGCATCATAATATTATGTAGTGTTCTCCTGTTATCTGATATAGAATGTTTATTTTGTTATGATTTTCTAGGCTCTTTCTTTCTTTCTTTTTTTTTTTTTGACATGGTAACACTATTACCATTAACTTATATTTTTGAGCATTTCCAGACCCAAAAAACAACCTACTAAATCATACCAAAAAGAAAAAAATAGAAAATTCTACTTCTGGACCCTTCCTGGTGGCACAGTGGATTGGAGCGCAGTATTGCAAGCGAGACAGCTACTTCAGTGTGAGTTTGATCCCTGCCCTGAAAGTGATCCACATGGCGCGGCAAACCTCTCCTGACCCGTCCGCTGCTCCCCTCAGCACTGTACTTTGTAAGTAGGCCTGTTCTGCTCCCCACTCTGTCTCTGGTGAATCCTCTCACTGCCCCTCTGCTTCTGGCCTGCACCCCAGTTCTATATGCATAAATAAATAAATCTCTAAAAAAAACAAGAAGAAAATTCTACTTCTGGGTAGTGGGTACATGGTTAAAAACTATGTTCTATCTAACCCAGATTCCCTCCTAGGTTTAGTGGTCTGCTTAGGATAACACAATAGTCTTTGTGCGGCATGAATAATGGTGGGGCCAGATGTGGACCTGTGATCCAGAGGCTAGTGTGCTCAATATAATATGGCCTAGTGTGAAGCAAACCAAGCAAGCTGGATTATATTCTTCTGGGAGTTTGCATCAAAAAAACAGTGGGAGAATAAACATTGCAAGGTGAGAGATAAGATTCATGTTCTCCTCTTCCTTCTCTTAGGAGATGGGGGCAAAGGAAAGGATAAATTCTCAGTCAATAAAAACTTTAAAATTGAGGAAATGGACAAGGAAACCAGTTTGATAGAGAGATATGGACTCAGGGGAAGTTGCTGATGATATTAATGGGAGACCACCTTTGCTGCCCTGTGACGTCCTTCTCATAAACACTCACACTGAGATCTGGATTTTGCCTTCCTGGGATTCTTATGCTAACACATCCTTTTGATGGGCAGCAAGGGGCACTAAAACAGCCAAAGACACTGCCCAACTAGTTTACTAGTCACCGTCTGGGTTCTTCACCTGTGTGCACAATTGTAAGACTACTCAGGCTCAGGGAACAACAACAATGGGATTTATTTAATAAATAAGGGAAAAACAAAGATTTACTGATGCCCCAAATGGCCTTTTACCTCACCCAAAGCAGTGTCCAGTGTTTTTCAATCTTAAACAAAAGTAGCTAAGATGGCATCTTCCCAGCATGAGGACACAGAGCTCTTCCAAACAATAAGCCATGTGTCCAAGATGGTATCTTCTGGCCTCTGCCGACCTGGCTAATGTGGCACAGACACTAGGCCAGGTTCTAACTCATGAATACAGCAGGAGATGCAACATGAGATGCTCCAGAGATGTCAGGATGCCCCAGCACAGACAAGTGGCATGCAAAGTAGCAGCAACAGCAGCAGAAGGACCTGACAAATGATGACACTCACACAGCTCAGTGAGGCACCTGGCTTCACCTCCGGGTCTTTGTCTTCTCTGCCAGGGTGTAGCTGCAGCAAAATGGGGACCAGTTTCACTTGCTTGGCTACTTGTAATGCCTCTAAACTTTTCCTCTCTGAGGTTGTCTGCTGGAAGCCTCTCCATGTTTGGTGGCTCACAACAGCCTTCTGGAAGATTGGTGTGGTGGGAGCCAAAATCTGCTGACCCCAAATGCTAAAGTTCTGAAAACTGTGGATCATCATCTACACCACCTTCTACAATCCCTTATGTTACTTATCCATTGTTCCACCCCCCAAAATGTGTTACTTTTTATCATTTTCCTGGGCTGTCTATTCTCTCCAGCAACCCCTGCTGGGGGGGACCACCTGCAGCTGTCCTTGGCTTCAACCACTGGTTGAATGAGTCAGTGCTCATTTTAATGAGTCAGTACTACTTAAAGTAATTTGAGTGAGTCTCTACTACAACTAGATAAGCCTCACTAGAATGGTGCTATAATTGCTGGGAGGAAAAGTGAAAGCTGTAGGTAGAGCAAGAGGTGTTTGCCTTGAATATAGACAGTCTAGATGGAGACTTGTTTCTTTGCAATTTTCTTCTGAAAAACTATGTGCTTCAACAATTCTAGCATATTTAGAGTTCCATCAATTCCAGAATTTATTGCAATTCACTCACAAGTGACAGCGTCCTGATTATCTAGTAGCCTTGTTAGATTTGTGCCAAAAGTCAGAGCTCTCTTCAGTTAGGTGTGGAATGTTTTGCACATTGTAACTTTAACCCTTAATAATGCTCTAGTCAAGCCAATTATCAAAGCAACAAAGCAATATTTTTGAAAATTACAATTTTTTTTTTTGAGCAGTAGAGCTGAAGGTCTTTACATATTTGTCCTCCTAGGACAAATGACAAGGAGAAATGGTATTCAGATAAATCCGTAATACTGCTTTTTTTTTTTAAGATTTATTTATTTATGCTTACAGAACTGGGGTACAGGCCAGAGATGTGGTGAGTGAGCATATTCACCAGAAACAAGTGGGGAGCAGAACAGGTAGATCAAACTGAAATACACTGCTGAGGGGAGCAGCAGGCAAGACAGAGAGATCTGCCACGCCATGTGGGTCACTTCCCTGGCTGGGAATCAAACTTGTGTTGCAGTGGCTTGCAATAGCTTCATAGTGTGGTGTTTTTTTTTTTTTTTTGATTTTTTTAAAATTTTATTTATTACAAAGTTTACTTTTACAGCATTTTGCATATTTTTTTTCCCATCTCGATTGTAATCCCCGCGGGTTTCCCATCACCAAATCACCCCTGTGCCACCACCATAGTCCCGTGCATTTCCCTCCCCCCCTGTTTTTGATCCCATTCCCCACTCCACCCCCACAGAATGTCTCTGGTCCATGGTTGTTCATTATTTTTGTTATTTTCTTGCCTGGTCCATTATACTCCTGCTATGAGTGAAACCATCCGGTATTTTTCTTTCTCTTTCTGGCTTATCTCACTAAGCATGATCTTTTCCAGCTCCATCCAAGTTGCTGCAAAAGACATGTGTTTCTCTTTTTTGGTTGCTGAGTAATATTCCATTGTATATATGTACCACATCTTTCTAATCCAGTCATCTACTTTTGGGCATTTGGGCTGCTTCCATGTCTTTCCAATTGTAAATAAAACAGCAATAAACATGGGGGTACAGGTATCTTTTTCAATCAGTGTTTTTGTGTCTTTTGGGTAGATACCTAGGAGTGGGATTGCTGGGTCATAGGGAAGCTCCATGTTTAGCAGTTTGAGGAACCTCAACAGTTTTCCATAGTGGTTGTACTAGTTTGCATTCCTACCAGCAGTGCAGGAGAGTTCCTTTTTCTCCACATCCTCGCCAACATTTGTTGTTGCTAGTTGTTTGAAGATGTGCCATTCTCACTGGGGTGAGGTGGTATCTCATTGTGGTTTTAATTTGCATCTCCCTTATTACGAGTGATGTTGAACATTTTTTCATATGCCTGTTGGCCATCTGCATTTCCTCTTTGGAGAAGTGTCTTTTTAGCTCTCATAGTGTGGTGTTTTAATCCATTGCGCCACCAGGAAGAACCTGATACTGCTCTTTTAGTAGGTCCTCAAGGATCAGACCCTC
Source organism: Condylura cristata (assembly GCF_000260355.1). Lineage (NCBI taxonomy): Eukaryota > Metazoa > Chordata > Mammalia > Eulipotyphla > Talpidae > Condylura > Condylura cristata. Next base: position 22,327,918 of record NW_004567124.1, on the reverse strand, counting down.
CTTAGGTAGGAAATCCTTCATCTAAGAGCACATGAACCAGGAAGGTAACAGGTGGTGAGAAACTCTGTAGCATATGCTAGCCTGTGGGTCTCCTATGCATAGAGCTTGATGTAGCAAAAGGAGCCCTGGTAACAAAGATTGATCCCTTTTTGCAAAGATGAAGAGCTTAGCCATACTGAGGATGGAAAAAGCAGGATGCTCCCTCTTGAAAGATAACCTGGGGAGAGAGGAGAAGGCGAGTCTAGCATAAAAAGAGAACCCCTTTAATTTTGTAAATGGTGAGAGAAAATTAAAATAGCAAGAGCAGGAGCCAGTCCCAGAGGCAGAGAGTTTTTGACATAAACTCTGCTGAAATAGACAAGGAGAAATGATTACAGGAAAATGTGGGGTGATATGGATGTAACTTTCCTCCTACTCCACTTCATTTACTCATAAGCTCACTATACCCAGTCCAGTTGCTAATGTGGGTCTAGAAAGTCTGGGATGTGCATTGGGGGTGTTGCTCATCTTTCTGAGCTTGACCAGTTCTCTCTTCTGACATTATGCAACCACACAAATTCTTCCCAAGGTGTGCAAGTGTGTAAGGAAGAACCTAAGATGAAGATAAGGTGCTTGGGCTAGCCAGCATGGCTGGGATGCTTGAAGGTGAGCAAAATATTCCACAAAGATTTAAGAGCCAAGAGGAGCTCTTTTGTACTTTTCTCACAGTATGGTAGATTTTTCTGTTTACAAAAAGACTTAGAGAAGACACTGCTATGCTACTATGGAAAAGAAATGCTAGAGAGAAGTAGTTTATGCTTTGCTGTGAATCTAGCCAGGTGAAATGAGCAAATAAGAGTGCCAAGAAAAGGTGCTGTGAGGGAACAAAGAGAAGACAGCAAGTCAGTCTAGCAGCAGTGAAGTGAGAAACTGAAGTACCAGGAACTTCTCACCCTGAATTAAGACATAGGAGGGATATACACATAGCTCCTTCAGTCTAGATAGGAAAGATAAAACAGGTGTGTGTGTGTACACACACACACATGCATACAAACACATAATGCATGCATGTATAAATAAATATTTTAAAATGCCACAAAATTAAAAGAAAAAAACACTGCTTGGTTTAGACAGTTAATGATTCATGAGTGCTGAAGGAAGGGACATTAGTGAGACTTAGAATTCTGGGGATACCCCCAGTATGGACCTCTGTTGCCTTCTCCTGCTTCTCCCAGTGGAAGAGGGGGGCATGTGGGACATATCCTTTCACTATGACAAGTTCAATTTTTATAGAATGAAAAGCTTGAGTGGGGCAGAGGCCAGGACAGGAAATGTGACTGGAGAGGTAACCATAGTGATAATGGTAATGTTGATGAGAGCCAAATGTTTAGGCATTGCTTCTAAGCACTTTAAATGCATTGATTATTATAATTATTTCTACAAATCTATGAGTTAGTAATAATTACAGCCATAATGGCAGCAAGAACGATAACAAAATCATCAATAAATATTTTAGCCTTTGTTCCCAAGAAAATAGAGGGCTTTGGTGCTATTATTTTGTTAGAAAGTGTGATTTCAGGTAGCAGGGTCACAGATGAAGGTTAGTAATGCATACAAGGAGGGAGAGTCTATGTGAAGATACCATGGAGCCTGCCCTTGTGTGTGTACCAGTTGCTCAAACCACAGAACCACTGTCTTTGAGGAGTTACAGAATTGGTGTTTCTGAACTGTCCCTGACTGGGATTGTGGAGATAGGGGAAGCGTTTATCTACTAGTCTTGCCTCCCTATTTCAAGTGTTAACTTCCTTGCATTTCCTCATTTTGCATTTGTGCCTATGGGCACCAATTAGATCCCCACGACAGTATCAGCAGGCAGTACTGGGGTGAGAAGGAAAGAAAGAAGTCTGGCATGGGAAGGGGGTGCACTCAAGATGGAGCTGCTTAAGTTAGAGGAAAAAGCTTGCAGAGCTGGAAGAGACTGATGAAGGAACAAGGAATGGGGTGGTGTGTAAAGTGTCTGATAGCGCCTCACTGTGTCATGCATACCACCCCCCAAAAAAATCTGGTTTCCCTATTACTGAATAGATGAAGGGAGTCATTTTTCTGGATCTTCTCTTGTCCTCCTCTTCTCTCCCCTCTTTTTTCTTTACTTTTTTTCTGTGAGATCACTTCCATTCATTCTTTCCTGAAAGAGGAATATGGCAGAGTCGCACTATTTTCTTGAAGTTGGAGTTTAGTACCAACCTTGGAAATTCCTCTTAGGATACACTAGTGTCTGTGGTTACTGTTTCAGCCAAGACGAGTCATTTCAGAGGCTTCCACTTGGCTTTTCCTGCCACATTAGCTCTTATTTCATAAGTTAGACAACAAATGTGAGGATTCTTCTAGCTGCTGAGCATGTACTGCCAGTTATACACTTGGGGCCTGATGAGTAGCCCCAGGACAGGTTTGAGGGGCCATTGGATTCCCTGAAGTGGTCGGGGTAACTCTCCATTTGTTGCCTGACCTCCATGGACTTTCACTTGAACCAGAAACAGTCTGGGCTTCTTAATATTAGCAGCAGCTCAGATTCTGTCTTACAAACCATAATAAATTCAAAATACTTAGTGATTGTGAAAAATTAAATAATCTTTGTCCAGTAAGTCAAAAAACTGAATCTGATGCAAGAAATAGGAAAAAAAATTTGGATATTTTGGATATTCCTTTTTTTTTTCCCCCCAAGTGCCCCCATGTGGACACAACTATATCTCCCTTCAGGGAGACACTGTACTGGTGAGTGTGTGCTATGTCCCAGGGAGAGGTTCACTCTTTGGTCACAATATCAAGAGCTCCTGGTTTGAGTCTCGGAAGACCTCTTTGAAATGAACTGTGGATATTCCTTTTCTGGTGTACAGTTACCCTAGGCAAATGGCTTCAGGTCTTTTGGAAGAAGAACTGGGGTAGCTATTCTTTGTATAAACTCATGGTGTTATGTGGCTCTTCTCAAAAAGATCTGGTGTCCTTTTCAGTTGGTGGTGTCTGAGTCTAAGGATTAGAGAAAAGAACATCAAAAAATATAGACGTTAAGGGGCTGGAACATTTAAAAAAATAATATAATAGTTTATTTTTACATCATTTTGTGCCTTTTTCCATCTCAGTTGTAATCCCCGTCGGCTTCCCATCACCAAATCACCCATGTGCCATCACCATAGTCCAGTGCACTTGCCTCCCCCCACCGTTTTTGATCCCATTCCCCTCTCTACCCCCATAAAATGTCTCTGGTATATGGCTGTTCATTATTATTATTATTTTCTCGCCTGGTCCTTTATACTCCTGCAATGAGTGAAACCATCTGGTATTTTTCCTTTTCTTTTTGGCTTATTTCACTAAGCATAATCTTTTCCAGAGCTGGAACATTTTAAGGTGACTGCTGTGTATTTGCCCACACCTGTTTCCTTGACCTCCTATGACACTGCTAAATGGCTTTTGTCTTGAGGCCTCAGCCCTGAGCTCTGGTCAGACTGAGCTGCGGGAGTGCCAGGACACCCCTTTCTGTGCACTGCTTGTTCCACAGGAATCACCCACATGGCTTTCCATTGTCTCCCTTCATACAGCACAGGGAACAGAACAGAAAGATGAGGGGCTCCAAGGATACATTTGGCCTGACTCCCACTAGCCCCCTTTGTTGTCAGAGACAGCCAGTGACCCCTGTTCTTTAGGTGAAAGCTGATTGGAGCTGCAGTTAGAAGAATTCTGGGCCAGCTTGCTGGCTCTCTCACCTGTCAGCAGCGTACCCCAGTAAGTCATGTGACCTTGGCTCTCTCTCAGTTACTTCGTTTCTAAAGTGAAGCATTGGATAGACATCTCTAAACCTTTCCTACTCTGTGCCATTTTATGAATATTGATTCATAATCAGGAGGTGTGGACCAGGAGTCTTTCATCTGAACAGGCATGAAAGCTGCTTCCTAGCAGGTGGGCTTTGTGGGAAGGCTAGATCAGTCTCAGTCCTGATGCTAATCGATCCCATTCCTTTTTCACTTTAAGTTCTACTGCAGATTGATGCTGGTTCTGGAGATTAGTTTGTGGCCTTGGTATCCTAGGGGAATTGCAGGAAGGCAACATACTAGGAAGTTTTTAATTTGTGGAAGAGTGCACAGCAGGCCCTGGATACTCATGTCCTCCAGGGAATATGGTGGAACATTCAAGTGAAGTTACCATGAATGGAACTTTTATGCTTTACAACTTCTACTGAAACACCATTTTCTTTTTTGATCTTAAATAAATCCTCTGAAGAACAAATAAAATGTTCACACCAAGGAAGAACACTTTATAATCATAATTATGTGACTCTAAAAGGCTATAATAAACTTTAAGCAAGTGCTTCCTATTTTATTTTCACTGCAAACAATTTATAAGCAGAACTGTCCTCTTGACATGATAATGAAAGAGCAGTCACACATGTCAGCTGGGGCAATTATGTTCTTCAGATGTCTCCCGTAAGTATTATATGATTCCTTCCTGCTGACATCTTATCAACTGTGACATGCATATTAAAAAGAACACCCAGGAGAGCTAACTTTAAAACCTGAGTACTTTCAAGAAGTTCCATCTGTATTAAAAAAAACCTTGTGTTCATCCCCCTAGTCTTCTCTTTGCTTCCTGTTTTTTGTTTTTTCTTTTTTTCCCTTGGACTTGAAATGGAAGAAAAAAAAAATAGCCACAACTGCAGGAAAACAGGTATTTTGATTGTAAACATCAGCTGGTGATTCAGGACCTTATAGATAGACCTGGCTTATTAGCTCAGTGAACATAAAATCTAAAGTCAGGCTTTGACAATGGTTCAAATTTTAGTTCTGTCATTTCTTAGCTTTTTGACTTTGGTCAAGTAACAAAAGCTCAGCTTTACAAATTAAAAGGTATGGCCCTCCCTGGTGGTGCAGTGGGTTAAAGCACTGCACTAAGAAGCTAAAGCCACTTCCGCATGAGTTTGATCCCCACCTGCCCCGGAGGGGACCATATGGCATGGCAGACCTCTCCTGGCCCTCCCGCTGCTCCCCTCAGCAGTGTACTTCGTAGATCTGCCTGTTCTGCTCCCCACTCTGTCTCTGGTGAATCCTCTCACCCTCCGCATCTCTGGCTTGTACCCCAGTTCTGTATGAATAAATAAATAAATATTAAAAAAAAACAAATTAAAAGGTAAAGATACAGATTCTATTGCTAGCGAGAAAGCAGAGAGAGTTGAGAGAGAAAGAACATGCACTAAACTCTGAGCTTAGGATCTACCATAACAACTCTGAAATCTTAGGTTCCCTCCCGCCCCCCTTTCTTGCCTACTGTGTGTGCTTTGGACATCGCGAGGAGAATCTCTCAACCTCCTGGCCTGTCAGTTGTAGAGGAAGAATGGAAGCTGAGAGAGGTTATTGACTGTATTTCATTTCAGTCCACCTCCAAAATTTTTGGTTTGCTGTTTAGACATTTTCTCTCTGCTCTCCTCTTCTATTTTTTCCTTTCTCAAGACTTCAAAGCTTTCAGTACCCATCACCAGTATTGGCTGCCCCCTGGCCTCCCGAGAAGTGAGTCTCCCTAGCAGTGACATTTCTTTCACCTTTTCTGTTGCTCTCCTCTGGCCTCCAGAATTTCCTGGGACACCGAGTGGCCCTCTGTCCCTCTTCTCACCCAGCATAGTTTTCTTGTGTCTCTTAAGCAGGTAAAAGCACTTCCAGGTTAAAGAAGATTCCAGGGCTCCTTTATAGGCTTTTCTGAGGTGTTGTGATTTGTATAGTCACTTCTTTCTTATGAACAGTCTAAACCACTTTTGACCTCTCATCTCTTTTCCCTCTCATTCATTTCTCTTTTGGCATCAAATTCCATTGGGCACTCAAGGCATCCTTTCTAACCTTGATTCATTTAATAGGAAGGAAAGTAAATTCTACACGAGGAGTTTCATTATCTTTGTTCCTCTGAACTCTCTGTAGCCTGTTCACTTCTTTTATTGAGTTGGGAAACAAGCAACACAATGTTCTAAGGGGCTTTGCTGCATAAGCAAAAAATTGTGTTTGGACCCTGTGTCACCATACTGCATTTTTTTTTTTTAGCTTAGAATCTGTAGAATCTTTTACCTTATTTTTCTGAATTGCTGGCAGCTATTCCAAATTTCTTGCAGCATCTGGATAGTATCTGCTAATTTTATTATTAACTGTTGATTGCCAATGGCCACTTTTCATTTGTGTGGTGTATGTATACCATGGGGGTATGAGAGAGAGATATTTTAATCATTCATTCATTTATTTTATGGCCACTTTCTTGTCACTTAGGTGTGCTAGAAAAAGTCTGGATTATCAGACCAGGAATGCTAGGTTCTCATCCTGTCTGAAGTCAACCTACAATTTGATCTTGGGCAAGTAATATCTAAGAATTTCTACTTGTAGAATGCAAGGGTTGTGGTATATATGTAAAGCACCTTCTAATGTTAGTATTCCAGGAGCTCATTCTGTTTCAATTTTATGCTTGTGTTTTAAAAATTATCTTTGGCGGGCCCTACCTGGTGGCGCAGCGGGTTAAAGTGCAGCACAAAGAAGCTTAAGCCACTTCCGCATGAGTTCGTTCCCCGCCTGCCCCGGAGGAGATCCACATGGCGTGGCAGACCTCTCCTGACCTGCCTGCTGCTCCCCTCAGCAGTGTACTTCGTCGATCTGCCTGTTCTGCTCCCCTCTCTGTCCCTGGTGATCCTCTCACCCTCTGCATCTCTGGCCTGTACTCGAGTTCTGTACAAATAAATAAATAAATAAATAAATAAATAAATCTTTAAAAAAAGAAAAAAATTATCTTTTGCCACTATCCCAGGGCCATTCATAAGGCATGATTATCTCAGGTTTCAAATGTGAGTGTGCATGTGTAACCTTTTATTATGGGAGATGAGTAACCAATAGTACAGCCAGTGGATGACCAAGAAGTGATACTATAATTGAATATGCATCTACCTACAAAATGGGATTTAAGTTTGCCTGCATCCTGCTCTTCCTTCACACAACATCATCCAGAAAAATTTGGGCTGTGTGCCTGATAAAAATATCCTTCTTTTATATCCTTATACAGACTGCACATCTCATCTGTAATGTCTCCTTCCATTAAGATTGTCCTTGTCTATCATATTAATATATTACTAAACAAATATCTTATACCTGAGATATAAGAAGAAAAATGAATTGCTTTAACTCACTCTTGTAGGGAAAGAACTGATGATCGTTAATTATAAATTATGGTTTTAATAATTCATATTGACCGAGATTCTTGAGACACAGACTTGGGTGTGAATCTTTGCTTTACATTTGCTAGCAATATGGCATTGGACAATTCATTTCATACCTCTCATATTTGCGTTTTTCCTTTTAGTGAAGAAATGAAGTGCTTGCTGTGTTAAAGAAGCAGGGTAAGAGGAAGATTATAGATAATTATAGGTATAATCCCTAGTAGCAACTTTGTTATTCTTATTCTTGGGTCAGTAAAGAATGGAAACAGGATCTAGCCTTTTTTCTGGAATCAATAACCCAAGTAAATCACCGTGGACTAAGGATAAGCAAACCTCTTGAGAGTTCTGTGATCCAGACCAAGTTTTGAGTTTGTGTCTGAAAATCTCCTGAGGTTAAACATCTGCAGTTGTGCTGAGATCAGAAGAGACAGTTCTGTGATCCCTCCAGTTCTATTTCTTTGTTTAGATGATCTGTCCTTCTGTTACATTAATGTGGTATAATTTGGAGCTCCCAAAGCTATTTTCACTTGTTAGCTCTCAGTTTTCTGAGTGATAATAAATCGATTCTTTGATGATATTTTCCAGTTTAACCCACGGTATGTGACATTAAACTGACATATCCTGAATTTTCATTTTTTTCTCCTTTCTTAGTTGATTGTGACATTTGCTGTTTTGCAAAACATAGGGACTTCTGTGATGGACTGACTGAAAAATACTAACTGGCAATTTGGCAGTAGTAATTGCCCATTGATTTAACTGCCTTAAATCTCCCACCACCGATAGCCTGTTTCGCTTGTCCCGGTGTATATGAGGAGCTCTCTACTCTGTGGTGGGAGGTCTTTAACATTTATACTCACTATGTTTTTGCCTTTGCTTCCAGACTCTCAAAGCATATACAATTATCTTGTGTGAGACAGAATAAATCCTTATTATTATTATTATTATTATTTTTAATTGAGAAGACTTATTTAATTTTGCCCAGGTGAGACCTGCAGTTACTAGCATACATTCCCTGTTCCTGCAACCTAAAAGGAAGGGCTATTGCTCTATTGGGATTACTTGAAATGGCAGCAGTTTTGTTTTAATGAATAGCCACGGAGATCAATCTGGGGAGAAATTTAACCCTCTCTTGTTCGTATAATCATAGCTAACATTTGTTGAGCACTTCCTAATGTCCAAGAACTGCCTAAGCACTTCATATAAACTATTGCATGTAGTGCCGAAGGCATCCTTATGAAGTAGATTCTATTAGTATCCTCATTTTAATGATGGGCCTGGGTTCAGCTCCAGACTTTATGTCACAGATGGGTGAAGTTGGCAAAGTACTGAGTACAGTTCCCAGGCCTTGCCTGGACAATATGGCCTTTCTGTAAAAACACCAAGCATTAAAAATCTTGGATTTGGTCTGAAAAATCATGGTTAGAGTCAGAGAATGTATGTCTCAGAAGTTTAAATCACTTCTAGAAAACACTTAGCTAGCCCGTGTTTTAGGGGAAATTTTACATTATTGACTTGTTATAAGCATTTGAGCCTCATCTATAGAAGCGCTTTTGTTATCATTGATAAAGACAGGAACTGAAGGCCAGATAGAGCACTCAAGACTTGAAGCGTAGCTTCAAGTGGATGGAAGGCATCAGGTAGAGATTTCTTTGTACTCATTTATGTTGACTCATTATAAAGTCCTTATGCGATCAGTTCATGAGTTGGCACATGTGTGAATGTAAAAAGTATCCAGACAGGATGTTGGGTAGGGAAGTGGTGTATGGAGACTCAGTTAACATTGGAATAAAACGCCTGAATTTAAATGTAGGGAAATGGAAAATGGGAGAGAACATAGGGCTGATATGGTGGGGGAAACTAAGCATTTTCAAGTGTGAGAATAGGAATTCAGAATGCTTATTTATTTATTTTGGAACAGAAGTCAGTCTCTAGCATAATAAAACATCTGCATTATACTGATAACACCTAATTCTCAAATGTAACAAATGTGTATATAAATAAAAAATTTTAATCCCTCTACATATTAAGACGACTGGCATTCTTATTAGGTGCTTTTCTTAAGCCAACACAAAGCTTGTTTCCTCTCCCTGGGAACTACTGTGGGAAAATTATTTTCTAACTGAGATTCTAAATGGTAAGTCCAATGGTTTCTCTTCCTAGAATTTTTCAAGCTATATAATATCAAGCTATGTAATATTATATATTACCTAATGATATTTTGGTTGTTGGATATGAAGGCTAGGGAAGGTTTGATGTTACAAGAATTGGAGATAATTAGTTCATTATGAATGCTCCACTTAATTTTTATGTTACATAAGCATAACAATTATTGACAGTAGTAAAAGAAGCAGGTATATGGATGATAAGGAGACAAATGTGAGTGGTAAAAGTTTTATAAGTAATTTTTTTTTGGGTTTATGAGGAACTATAGGTGGCATATTAATAAATTTGTTTAAATAATTGAAAACCTAATTGCCACTTGTTAAATTGCAAATTGAGTTAGTGGAGAATGATGGTGAAGTTCTAGAATCTAGAACTCAGTGACATTGGCACTTGGAACTCTTACAATATGGACAAAAGAACACTGGATGTATATCAATACTTGGGTTCATGCATTTAATATTTCCCACTAGGCACAGGAAAGATTTTGGAATCTGAGAAGAGCTGGAAGAAATGAATAAAGAACTTGTGGTTAGACTGGAGTTTCTATTGGCATGAAGCGTACAGACATATAGTCTGCATAGATGTAACTGTTTATCTGAAATGTTTACAATTGATGAGGCTGACAGACTTATTGACTGAAATGGAATTCATTTCCTGTCTATCAAAAGAATTTTTTCATGACTTTATACTTATGTCAGACTTATGGTTCAGACTTATGTCTTTGACCAACATAAGAGGTAAGACAAAGGCAGGCCATGAAGGAGGGGAAAGCATCTCATTTGCAACAACACTCAAACATGTCCCTTCTTTTTAATTTGCATCACGAAAACCCCAGTTTAGGATCTTATATTATACCAGCATGGCCTAGTGATGGTAACAGTCATGTTAATGAAGAGAATAATAATACAAACTAGCACTTATTAAGAGCTTACTATGATTTACATATCAAGTGCATAGGATGTATTAACTCATTTCATCCTCACAAGCAGTCTCTGAAGTAGGTAATATCTCTGTGCCCACTTTACAAATGTAGAATGGACTTGGGTGCTTAAAGTAACCCACCTACGTTCACACAGTGATGCCAGAGCAGGAATTCCACGAGAACAGTTGGGCTCTACGGGCCAAGTCTTTGTCTTCTAGTGCAGAGTCCTGCTTTAGGCTAGTCTTATGTGGCTGTCATAATTAATGCTCTTAAAATACTGCTTTGAACATTTTATTCTTGTGCTTAAAAGGCTTCTTGGCTTCTTCCCAAATATAGAGTGAAAGTCCAAACTCTGCAGCTGGGCAGTACACCATCTGGCTCCAGCCTAGCTTGCCAGTGCCACCTCCTCTATTGCTCCCAGTGTCCTTCCGCTCCTGGCACTCTGGCCTGCTCCCTGCGCCTCCCATGCCCACTATGCTCTGCCCTGAACTCACAGGTGCATTCCCTCTTCCTCAATCTTCGGTGAATCCATTTTCTTTGCCAAGCATTCCTTCTCTTCAGCTTTTCAAACTCAGCACAAGGCTCACACTCAGCGGAGAGTGACCAGGATGTGATGGGATTCTAAGCCCAAAGTCATGGGAGTGTGTAGCCTGGAGGAGAGAAGGATGTCTTGAGGTAAAAGGCTCCATGTGGCAGAGGTTTGGAGTGGTTTTGTTCAGCCCCAGGCTGTAACAATTAAGACGTGGGGCTAGAAAGGAGTGAAGGGGGAATTTTGATTTCTAAATGAAGATCACTAAAGATGACCTTGTCTTTACAGTAGTGATAAAATTATTTTTTTGTGATCCAGTGCTGCTCCACAAAGATCTTCAGCTGGGTCAAAAATAAACCCCGAATTCAAGTCCTTTCTTTACATGCTACCTTCTCAGAAGACACAATTGGAGTTTACTTTTGTTAGCTGTAGAAGGTGTCTGAATAAAGGTTTATTAAGTTTTAAAATTCAGAACTAAAATATGTGCACTTATATCAGCTTACTGAGAAGTAGCATTTTAACAAATGATATCCAGGTGTTGACAGCATATGACAAAGCTATTGTGCATACTGATAGAGATTAGGAGGTTCTATTTATTGCTTTATGAATAGTTGTTGGATTTCTTTTAAAAGTGCAACTTGCTAATATTTATGATACATTTGTAACAAAGTTTGTTTGAATTAAAATTAGTAATTTAACATCATTATTTAGTTAGTTGTATGAACTGTTACACTACTACTGTTGTATGTAGTGAGATATATTTGTTTCAAGTACATCTCGCACTTACAATTTTCTAATAACCAGACTTTAAAAAATTTTTTACGTTTATTTTTGTGTAGAAGAACTGGTGTGTTGGCCAGAGATGTGGGGGGTAAGATGATTCACCAAAGACAGAGTGGGCAGCAGAACAAGCAGATTTACTGAAATACACTGCAGAGGGGATCAGTGGGCGAGACAGGAGAGATCTGCTGTGCCATGTGGGTCAGCTGCCTGGCTGGTGCTCGAACTCAGGCCATATTGGTGATAGCACTGAGACTTAACTACCAGGGAGGCCATTATTATTATTATTTATTATTATTATTATTAATATAATAGTTTATTTTTGCATCATTTTGTACTTTTTTTTCATCTCAATTGTAATGCCCGTGTGTTTCCCATCACCAAGTCACCCATGTGCCATCACCATAATCCCGTGCACTTCCCTCCCCCCACCGTTTTTGATCCCATTCCCCACTCTACCCCCATAAAATGTCTCTGGTATATGGTTGTTCATTATTCTTATTATTTTCTCACCTGGTCCATTATACTCCTGCTATAAGCGAAACCATCTGGTATTTTTCTTTTTTTTTTTTCTGGCTTATATCACTAAGCATGATCTTTTCCAGTTCCATCCATTTTGCTGCAAAAGACATGTGTTTCTTTCTTTTTTTTTTTTTGGTTGCTGAGTAATATTCCATTGTGTATATGTACCACATCTTTTTAATCCAGTCATCTACTTTTGGGCATTTGGGCTGCTTCCATGTTTTTCCAATTGTAAATAAAGCAGCAATAAACATGGGGGTGCAGGTATCTTTATGAATCAGTGTTTTTGTGTCTTTTGGGTAGATACCTAGGAGTGGGATTGCTGGGTCATAGGGAAACTCAGGGAGGCCAGTATTAATGAGACTTTAAAACCTATCTTTAGCTCATATATGAGTTAGCCTTCCCCTATTGACATATTTCTACTTCTCAATCTATAAGCCCAAATCCCCCCTCTCCCACGTCCAAATTGCTTCTGCACATATTATGTAGTTTTATTGTCTTCACCAAATACCGCCCCAGTGTCAAAAGAAACAAATGGAGCTGGGGCTTCTGCATCTCCTAAGTGTGTTTCTGGCAAAACCTTCTACTGGATGATACTTGTTGTAGTGAGAATTCAAAAACCATAAGGGTGATTTGATGAAACGGCCTTTATGCTTTCTTTTGATTTTGATATTTTATGCTGTTTAGATTGCCCATTGAGTATTCTGAACCTGTAGGCTGTATTGTGTATCATACATAGTATCTTTTGCTTCCCACCGATAGAAGCTGCAGTGTGATCAGGAGGGTTTCTGACAACCAGAGTAATAGAAAGGGCTTACCTTCGATCGGGGGGCATTAGAAATATGGCTTCAAAAGAAAAAGAAAAGGAGAGATGTATGTGATGGCATAAAAATCAATCAGCTTCTGTTGTTATTGAGTGATTTGCTTTTATAAAAAGACAGGCCTTTAATTTTTAAGATCAGCCAGTGCTTTGACAGTAGTTTAAAAACGGAATGATTGTTCATACAGATAGCAGCAAGGTATTCCGATAGGGCTTCATTTCACAATAGTGTAGGCTTTCTCTGAAAGAAATAGCAATCTTTCTGATGAGCATGGGGAACTATTTCTTCAATATAAATCCAATTTACTTTGGCCAGCTGATTGGTGCTTGTGTCCAGATCATTGAACATGATATTAATTATTCATTAAGGTAGTTGGAAGGACAGAATTTGCATTCTCATGCAGTCAAACTGATGAAGTTTTGCATAGCAAAGCTATAGGAATAGCTTCCAACTCAATAGTAAAACTCAATATAGTCTTAATAAAATTTTTGAAAAAGGCACTGATAATTTGAACTTTCTCATATCCACAGAACATTTGTTTTATTGGACCCTTATGTCCTATTAAAAGTGTGTTGAAAATATTCTTTTTATATCTAATCATGTGGATATGGTTTAAAAAAAATCTCGAGAACATTTGAAATGAAAGGCTATAATCACTGTAATAGAGCTTAAAAAATTGTGATTTGGAGAACAAAATTGCAACTCATATCTTTATAAAAGACATTTATTGTAACACATCCTCAGCATTTTGCTTCTGAGATAAGAAAATATTGGGACTGTAACCATTTTTAGAGGAGAGGCAAATAGTATGTGCGCAGATTAGAAACACGAAGCTTGAAACATATTTGTCTTTATCAGGGTAATGGTTGGAGAGCTACAATGAAGTTAGGTCCTTTTGCTCTGAGATTCTGCTAGCGGCTATCACCACAACTGGACCTGCAGAGAGCAGTGCCATGGCCACTCCACTGACTTCATACTCAGGGGGTTGCCGAATGCTGTTCTAGTACCTTGTGAGAGTACCAGCATGGCTGCCACTTTTGTGCTTCCCTCAGGAGGCAGAAGTGGCCAGTGGTAGTGCATGCTATTTTTCTGTGTCACATTCTGATGTCTATAAAGAAATGTCAATTTTAAGAGACTGCACATATTTGGGAAGGAGATCTTTGGAGAAGGTGTGTGAGTGGTGGGGCAGGGGATGGACTAGGGTGTCTCTGATCACAGGGAACAAAGTCTTCCATGTGGGAGACACAATTCACATGATTAAGTATCAGAGGCAAACCAGGCTGTAGGTGTGGGGATCGGAGAGTCAATGCTGGCTTCAAGGAAACAGATTCTTTCCATTTCTCTGCTCTGTTATCTTTCAAGCTGTTTCTCCTGTTGCAAAATGATGACAAATGGCAATCAGGGCACATGCCACCCTATTTACAACCAGCAGGAGAAAGTGTGAGAAAAGTCTTCCCACCAAGTACAGAATAGACAGTGTTCCCTATGGGCTGATTGGCCTCTCCTGGCCATGTGTTCCATAGGTGTTCATTGTCAGGGAAATACTGTGTGCAGAGTGGCTGTGTGCAGAGGCCTGGACAACACTGGGATCCTGTTAAAATTGGTGATGAAGGGGAAGGGGATGTTGGTGAGAAACCACAGTGTCTTCTGCCTTTTTGACTAGGGAAAAGCCTGTACTTTGACTAGGGTACAGCTTCTCACCTTCATAAGAAATAATCTTCCGATCTATATTCCTTCTTTCTCCCACTCAAACTTTAATACATGCGTATAGTTTACTGGTATTGCCAGAATGACTTGCTATTGGTCTGCTCTGGTGTGCCCTGTATTTACAAACTTCTTCGTTATACTTCTATACTTTCCATTAGAGAAAAACACTTTAATTCCTATTGCCCTGTGTTGAAAGTTGAACTAGGCTGTGTTTGTATTAGCTCCATCTACATACCCAAATTTCAATTCCTTGGATATAGCCCATTGGAGAATAGATTAAGAAATAATAATGTGCTTTTATACTTTAAAATTTATATTTTGGGGACTTAACCAATTAGATTTAAAAATAACTTATTTTTACATATATTTTAAAAATTATATTTCATTTATTGTGAGATTTTATATAATTTTTACGCACTTATAACTTTTGTTTTGTGAGCACCTCAGTCTTTTGTCCACTTACCAATTGGAATGAGATTGCTTCCTTGTTTGTGGAGGTTGTTTAGATTAACACATCCAAAACTTTGGCCTTCCCCATATTCTAATGCCCTTTATCTCATGGCTTTGGAATTCCTCCCACTGAAGGAGAGCGTGATGATATAATACCAAGACTGCCCAGTACTGGTCCTATTTTGTCTTCGTTCAATGGTCAATAGACCCTCTTTCACTTTTATCACAGGAGTTTGGGTTTGGTTATTCATACTCATAAATCAAAACTCAAGAGACATGAGTTGGCGGAAGGGAAGCAGGTCTAGTCAGGAGCCAGCAGGAGACGGCAGATTACTGTCTCGAAGGCTGTCTCCCTGGATTGGGGAGAAGCAGAGACTTAAATGGGGCAGTGCCAAGGAAGGGGAAGGTGAAAATGTCTGTGGTAGTAGCAGGATTTCAAGAAATAGAGATCTCTAGAAACTGCATTCATGTCCCTTTTTCTTCCAACTTTGGCCTCGACTGGATCTGTTATGGCACTGGTGGGTGTGTTTTTCACTACAAAAATGAGCCATAACCCTTGTCTCACTTCTATTTCCATCTTGATTTAGGTCCATTTTGCCTGGGTTTCTGGATTTGCTTATAAGAAAAGATAAGGACAAGCAGGTCAAAGACCTGTGTGTGTGTCTTTCTCTTCATTCTTGAGGGACAATGGGCAGAGGTCTGCTTCTGCAATGAATTTTTGCTGAGTAGAGGTGGAGGTTTGGGCCTGGAGAGGAGCAGAGTCTTTCCATAGCTAATTTGATATCTGACTGGTTGTCATCCCAATTGTTTATTGAACTACAATTATTGGGAAGTTTTAATGTCACCAGTCTTTAAGTCATTCTGGAGAAAAGGACCAAAAATCAAAAGAGGTAAATATATTAGCAGTGACTATGGGACTTAGTAAGGGTCCCAGCTATCCAAATCAATAAATAAAAAAATGACTTTGGGATAATAAGTGTCCAGAGTCAGGGTTCAGTGTTGTTTAAGGTACCCCATTTCTGGATAGCACTTCTTCTCTGTGTTTGCATTTCCCACTAGCCTTGAAGCTTTCCTCAAGGTTGTTGCTGTGACTGCACCTATAAATACAAGCCTCAAAGAGAAAGTTAGATAGGTTTTTCTTTTGTTGTGTTTTTCCAGAAGGTCTGAAAGCAATTTAACTATTTGGCCTAAGTTACATTTTCCAAATGTTCTGGTCTAACTGGTGAATTGTACAGTTCCCCTGCTCTGTGAGTGTGTGTGTTGGGGGGTGTTGTGGGGCTAAGATGTTGTGATCACAGTTTACTGACCCCTGTGTGTGAGAATGATGATAAGAACAGGTGCTTGGCACTTAGTGGAGTTTTTGTTGTCACAAGTATGACTCACACTATTATTTAGGAGTAAAAATCTCCTATGTCTATTTATAGAGTTGCGTATTTTCGTGGAGAGAGAAGTGGTAGAGGAGCAAGTTTTTGTCAGTTTTAGACCAATTCTTCAACAAGCAGCAACACTTTCTCCTCAGACTCCTGAGCTATTACCATAGCTTAACATCACATTGAAACTTATTTAGGTAGAACACAGACATTACCTTTACCTAGTGTCACAATGCAACAGTGTGTATCCTGCAGCAGGAGCTGGGTGCACCACCTCATGCCCAGCAACAAGCAGGGTTCCCACTGAGAAAGCCACGGGAGAGATTTGGGCAAGTGGCTTTGGGCAAAGCCCGTGCCCTTCTGTGTTACTGAAAGAGCTTGACCGGCAGCATCATGATCTTGCCAGGTATTACTTGCTGATTTCACCCTAATGTCGTAATCGCTTCCAAAGCTGGTTAGTGACAGAAGTGTAGACCCCTGGAAACTTCACTTATGGAGGAGGTCTCGAACTGGGCTGTGGCTGATTCTTAAGCGGTTTGCCTTTTGTCTTTAGGGAGCAGGGACATGGAGAAGGGGCATGTTTTTTCCTGTGTTTGGTCCTATGATTTCTCCAAAGCAGCATTTCCCAGAACTTTGTTCTGCATAGCTCTCGTCCGAGAGATGACAAGAACTATGCTAAGAAGAGTATAAATTTGGTAAACAGCATTCATTCATGTTAGTCTGTGTCTGTGCCTTATCACTTCAGTTTGAGGTTCTTAGGGAAGCTCCCACAGGAGCTGGGGCATGAAGGATTGTGTCAAAGAGTCAGGAAAACAATTTTTGAGGAAGGAGTGGAATCTGGAGAGGTGAGAGAGGTCACATTGTGGAGATTTGAGTGAC
Source organism: Condylura cristata (assembly GCF_000260355.1). Classification (NCBI taxonomy): domain Eukaryota; kingdom Metazoa; phylum Chordata; class Mammalia; order Eulipotyphla; family Talpidae; genus Condylura; species Condylura cristata. The sequence goes on along the minus strand of NW_004567124.1, from coordinate 22,310,568 downwards.
ATGATAAAGTGGACTTCATTTTTCCCCTCCTTGCTGGGTAGGAGAGGCAAGCAGCAGAGACAGGAAAGGCAGACTATTGAGGTAGTAGGTATGGTGGGAGGTCAGGACTGGGCAATGGACATGGGAAAGAGATATAAGGACAATATAGAACTATTTAAGATCTGCTTGTTAGGTCTTTCATTGCAGAGGCAGCAATCAGCAGCAGCAGTGCCATATTTACAGGTTACGGCGGGGCCCTCACTATGAACCATGGAGCGGGCTGAGTGATCCCAGTGCATGGATTATCTTATTTCTCTTCCCAGGGACACTAAGAACTAATACTTGCATTTTACTGATTAAGAAATTGAGATTTAGGCTCCTCCCAGGTGGCACAGCAGGTTAAAGCACAGCACTAAGAAGCCACTTCAGCATGAGTTCTATTCCCAGCCCTGGAGGTGACCCACATGGCGTGGCAGACCTCTCCTGACCCGCCTGCTGCTCCCCTCAGTAGTGTACTTTGTCAGTCAGCCTGTTCTGCTCCCCACTCTGTCCTCTATGAACTCTAAGGCAACTGGTAGTTTCCCCACAGCGAGGGGAGTATGGTCTTTCTGTCACTTTGGGGTTGATTAGCACGGAGACATGAAAAAAATGTACTTGGCTGAGCTGGAAGGTAGCCTGAGTGTCTGACAAAGGAGATCACTGGCCAAAAATGCTAGGGGCTTTGAAAAGTTCTTATGTTTATCATGTTAATTTCAATCTAACATTTACGAAAAAAATGAACAAACAAAAACCAAGCATAAAATCACTTTCCTCTGTCATTTGAATTTGGCATCAAAATCCTATTATAAATGTGAGAATGACTGAAGACTCTGCACTCAGGAGGAAAAACAGTTGCTAGCTTTTGTAAGATAACTGTTGAACATATCAAGTATTTACTCTCCATTGCATTTATAATGGTACTTAAAATACCTCCTGTGGTTGACTTTGGGGGTGGAGGGAGAGAGACATTTGTATAATGGAAAAGTAGTAAATTATGATGCCAAATATTCGTCATAACAATTTTGAGTCCGTTTCTATAGAGGCTGTTAAAATGTGAGATTACAACAGAAAACCAATTTCAATATAAGCCTATGGAGATCCCATTACAATATAAAAATGAAATGTTGCAAATGTATGTGAGACACTAAACCCTGAAATAGAAAGTAATGCAAGAACATCCACCCATTCATTGAGCAACAGTCTCTAAAAGAAGCTGACACAGTGCCCTTACCTTATATTGTAGTTGTTATCAGACTACAGATGAATGTTTTATTTAAATGGGTTATGCTTTAAGTTGCCTGGGAAAATTGCAAAGAAACTGAATTCAGTTTTGGGCTGTAACTAGACAACTCAATGATACTGACTGAGAAATTCAGCCATCAGCACTAGTGATTTGCAACCCTGGCTATATGTTAGAGCCACCAGGGAAGCTTTAAGAAAAATGCATGCCTGGGTTTTACCCTCAGAAAATCTAATTTAATTGGTTTACTGGTGGTGTGTAAGCATCAGATTTCTAATGTGCAGCACTGATTTACATCAGCGACTCCCCCAAGTTGGGTTCAGGGGGTCTGCTAGCTGTGCCACTCTTTTCACTGAAAAAGAAACTGCCAACCTTGAGTGGAACTGCATGCAAATGGACACAATAACTTATGCCAGTTACTGCTTCACCCCAGCTGCTGTATGACCTGGGAAGTGTGTTGGAGGCATGTTGAAGAATGAGAGGGTAGAGATGGGAGCGTTTGAGTGCACCTAGGGCAACACGAGTTTCTGTTTACTTACACACTGATTTGAACTATTGCTGAGACAGATGTGTAGCTGTCAAGCTAAATCTAACTCTAAACTCTGGGTGAATTATTACACTCTGGATCTACTCAAGTCATTACCCATCTCTAGCTTTAAAGGTTCAAGAGTGAGCATAAGATCTGTTTGCCAAATTGGAAGGGATTTATCTCCCTTCCTGCCTCTTGATAAACAGTATTAGCAATCAACACTATCTTAAAAGCCAAAAATGCCAAAGGGAATCAGATTTAGGAAGAAGTTATATCTAGGAAGTAGGGTAGGGGGAGTGAACGAACTTTGGTTCTTGATGACCTCCCTAGGTTGTTTACCATGGGTGCCTAGATGTCTCTATTTTGCACCTGTTAAATTGGTAATTCCTGATTGTTTTAGGTAGTTTGAGTAAATGATATGTAAATTACTGGATTATTTTAGATGGGTGGAAGAGAGTATTCTAGTTGGAGTTTTAAATCCCTTTCTGCTTTAACTCAAGGTCTCAGACCAAGGAAAATCTCTCCGAACTCCAGTTTGATCCAGTTGTAAAAGTAGGAACTTGAACATGATCTAAAAATCCTTGAGCATTGTAAGACTGAAGGGTGTGTTTAAGACTTTTATTTTTGTTTTGTTTGCTATTTGTGTTTTTTTAAATGAAACATTATTTTCTAACATTTAATATGTTCTTATAAAATAACATTTTCAAACTTGGATATATAGCTAATCTCAGTTGAAATTTCAATAAATCTTTATTGCTATTTCAGTTTGAGATGTTCAGCGTTGGGAGATCAGAGCCAGTTTAGTCATTGGATCCTAGACCATCTTTAGTTTTTGCCTTCTGTCTGAATACTGTTTCTTAGAATGGCATTAGATGAATTCTTATATTGGGCTCCATACTCAGGCTCATGTTGTAGGTTACAAACTCGGAAAAAAATACCTGATCAGGAGTAATGGAGGTACAGGTGGTTTGGTATAGTTCACCCTAGAGTCTTATCTTTATCCTAGAATCTTTATCTTTTATCCTAGAGTCTTCTTAATAGGCCTGCAGTGATGTATATACAATATCCAAGGAGGATTATTGATTGTCAGCTTAGACTTTATAAATACTTTTGTCACTTTTAACAAATCATTTTGAGTTTGCATTCTGAAGTTAAAATGGTAGATTACTTACTGAATGTATGCATTTATAACATGAAATTTGAAGAGTGGTTGTACATCTAATCAGTCTTTAGTTTTCTTTTTTTAAGACTGAGGGATTCATAGTCCAAGTGGTGATAGAAATAATCTTATAATAATCATCTGGTCTCTACCTTTTCTGTGTCCCCAACATTGCTGTCATCTTGATAACTCAACTACTAATGCCCTCTTTCTCCCTCCCTCTGACTTTCAGTGAGTACCTTTTATGTGCCAGGCACCATGCTTGGTAGTGGATACACAGAATTGCTCCCTGTCAGGCTTGTATGGGATATAAACACAACAATGAATGCTTGAAAGAGAGTAATCATTTACATACAAGATGAGGGAGAAATAACTCTGGTAAAATACAATCTGGCAAGAGATGATGTTGCAATGAGTTTAGAAGAGCGTAGCATAGCAACAATATCATTTTTTTTTTTTAAGATCAAACACAAATCGTGATCTACCATGTAAGCATGGGGAGAAAACATTGGTATATGAAATTCTGTAATACACTTCCTCTAGGGTCACCTTCCATTCCAGCCACAGCTATGTGACATGTTGCAGGGTGGCCTGCCAGCATAGTTGAAGTCACTACCGGGATGCCAAGCAAAGGCAACTTGGTTTGTGATTTCAGGTGATAGCTGGGTTTTAACTCTAATTTACTTTTTGTTTCTAAGACCTTTAGAGAGAACTCCCTTTCTAACACTTTCTTTACTTTCCCACCCTTCACAAACTTCCAGTAAGCAACCACAAGTAAGCAAGCAATCAAAATCTACAACTTTCTTCATTTAAGAAAAAGCAAAAGAAATTTTTGCAGAAGAGTTCTCTCAGAGTGATTTTTCTTCAGAGAAGTCGATGGTTCTTATATTGACAACTCTCATCTACTTATAAGCATATGGTCCTTACGGTGGAGTTGCCCAGTTATTTAAACATTGCCCAACACAGAGTCTAATTATGTAACAAATGCACAGATGGTGCTGGAATGAACACAGTGGTGGACCTTGAAGTTAACTTCCCTCATTCTTGGTTGCATTTTAATTTGCTTTGTGACTTATTGACAATGAATTTGATTAGAGTGGAAATCTGCTAGGTAGTTTCCAGGTTGCCTGAGCTATGTGTCTGGTAACCTTATGTAAAGGTGTGTGTTGTCTAGTTAATTTTAGGCTTTTACTGGCTTGTGTTTGAATAATATGTGGAAAAATATGAAACCCTTCTGATCTTGATTAAAACAGTCACTGATGCTGTATCCACAGAATTAACCAATGAACCACATAGACTTCTGTGCTGAAATTAGCTATTGCTGTGAAGTACAAATAAGTACAAGTTTCATTCTCCCCAAAGAACCTGGTATCTAAGATTTTGCTACTTGTAGTATTGGTTTGGATTTAATTAACTAGTTGGGTGGGTAAACTCAATGAATCTATCTTTCCTTACATACTTCATCTGTAAGATTAGAGCTGCACTAAATCAAAATGCGTTTCTGCCCCCAAATGTTTGAAAAGTGGTCTTTAAATAAAATTGCAGGGGAAAATAAATGACAAAAGGATATACAACTGGAATTGTGGTCAAAGCAGGAATGTCCAAGAATCTAGCACCCAAAAAGGCAGAAGAAACCTCACTGAGAAATACTGTAGCACCTTCCAATGAGCTATGGGGTAAGGGGTCAGTTAGGGGCCCTGGTTTCGCTCCTGTGGTGATTACATGGACTGCAGTATATAATTCAATGCACTGTGCACAGTGAGAAACTCCTTTTGTCTGAATGGCACCTCAGGGGTTTATGTGTATCAGTGTGCTCTCTGTACACTGATGGCAAATACACACGCTTATTCCAAAGTGAATTTTTAGACAGAAAATTTAGCCTTCAGTATTCTGTCACCTTCAAACTATGTAATTGGAGTCCGATCCTCCTGTGCCTTTTGGGTGACTTTATCAGCCACTTGCAGTAATGTTCTCAATCTAGAGACGATTTTCTACCAGACTGGGAAGTACTCACCTCTTCAGTATTTATTAAGTGACTAGTATATGCCAGGTATATGTTCAGTGCCAGAGATAAACAAGGACTTTTGGTTTTGGAGGAGGGTAAGGTGCAGAGTAAGAGATGGTCACATCAGCACCCCCGGTGCAGCATGCTGAGTCCCCTTCAGGGCCCAGCAGGGCTGCTGGGGGAATAGCCTAGTGACCAGTTCAACTCCTTGGGAAAGGCTTCCCAGAGAAGGCCAAACCAGAACTGGTGTGAAGGAGCCTAAGAGGAGGAAAGCAAGTGTTCTGAGTAGAGAAGGCAGCGTGTGGGGAGCATGCAGGCAAGAAACAAGAGTTGAGTTGCTCCACTACTTTGCAGTGGCTGGAGAGTCACTACCTATGTTCTTTTTCATTTGTTTCCTGAGAATTGAAAAGAATGCATTTGTAATTCTTTCTTGACCTAGTTTATTGGGGTGTGGGTAGGAGTATGGAGAGTGGTTGTTCTTTTATCCCAAAAGAGAAAGAAGATAAATAAATCTATAGGTTATCTAAGAAATAAAGAATGCTTTCGATTTTGATATTTTGTATCTTCTTAGACAATAGCTATTTCATTGAGAAATTCAAAATTATCTTTACTTACAAAATTTTATGTATTATTTTACTCATAATTCTGTTTAATATCTTATGCATATGACATTTCTTTCCCCTGTGGACTCATTGTTATTTGAGTTTGTGCTTTCTCTTTTATTTTTTGTTTAGTCTAACTGCTGATTTATTTCTATTTCTCCCTTACCCCCACACCTTTTCATTTTTGCTTTCTATCTTAAATCATTTGTTCTTTCTACCTTCCTTAGGATTCATTCTTTTAAAATTGTTAACTTAAATTCTTATTTAGTAATGCATATGGATAGAACATGTTTTCTTCTGTGGACAGGTTTGGCTATTTTATTAGTGTCGAATTTTCGATGTCATTATTTTCTAGGTATTCTGCATCTTAGAATTTCAGAAAGGAACAAAGATTGTTAAAGAATGATTTATAACACTTCAAGTGACTGGTTTCATTAGTTTTTAATTTCCGTTTTAATTGCATTATAACCAGAGAGCATGGCCATTACTATTATTACTTGATTTTTGATGCTTTTATGTGGCTGATATATGGCCACATTTTAGAAGTGTTTTTCCTGGGTTGGAATTATAAAAATGTTAAGCTAAAGGACTAGACTCCAGATACTTCATATCATTATTCATTTTGAGTATTTGATTTGTTTGGGATTGAGTGAAATGAATTAAAATCCTTCTCTATTTAGAGGAATTGCCTTAAATTTCCTGCATTTTTAACATTGTGTGTTCTTATATTACAATAATTGGATAGTAAAATATAACAAGAGTTAAATCTTCTTTGTAAATTGAATGTTTCCATAATGATATACTACCCTTTGTTTTAATGCATTTTGCCTTGAGGTCTGTTTGGCAAAAACATGATAAATAAATGCAGAAAAGAGAATAATCAGAATTACTTGTTATGTCAATCCATTTACTTCTAATGTTTATGAATTACTAAGTAATATAAGGCATATAGTTAGTTTTATTAAATCCAAGTTGAAAATCTTTGAAGAATGCAGACTTTTCCTAATGTGTGTATATATATATATATATATAGCGTATGCCATGTTTCAAGCCCGTTGCCTTATATTTTCTTTTTTAAAAAATGTTATTTTTCATCTTTTGCTATATGGTTATATCTACTTTATTTGGGTTTTGGTGCTCTCCTACTATTGATGCTGAGAGATTTATAATCTAGTTTTAGGTCCTTAATGGCTACTTTTATGACTGTAATATTTACCTTTATGACTGAAAATATTTTTTCAAGCTAGATATATTGACTCATTGCTATGAAATATGGGGAAATTCATGCCCTTGTCTATCCTTATACCACCTCTATATCACTACCTTGATTTTAAGTTTCTTTATTCTTACCATTTACTGTTAATGTTTACAACATTTATATTAAATGTTATAGATGTCTTAATGGCTTGATTATACACCATTAGGCATTAAATACTAACTATTGGCATTAATAGTTTGTCTAAATATTGACATTGAATAGTTAATATTATATTCACCTAGTATTTCTAGTTTCACTATTACACTTATGTCATATATAGTGTCATATATATATATATATATATATATATAAAACACATGTCCTATTTTTATAATTGTCTCCTGTCCCAAAAACTTCATGTTTTGCACTTTTATCCTCTAAAGAGTTACAAGCTACCATAACATCTAAGATTTTTCATCCATTCCCCTCAGAACCAGTGTTTCTCCTCTGTGAGTAAAATTGTCATGGTTAAGTATGTACCTGCTAACTTGATTCTCTAGCTCAGCTCCTCTTAAAATTGACTTTAGTTTTTCAATGTGGATAGTGTTATTTTCCTGCAAATTTTCTTGGGACTCAGTGTGGTATTTTCTACTACAGAGTTAGGACGTTCCCCCTTCTCCCAGTTTATATATATTTTAAATATGGAGGGGGTTATTTATCTACTTCCTTGTTGAGAAATATAAGTTAGGTGTATATCAGTATCCGCTTCCATCTTTCAGTGGTCTTTTCTATAGGCTCTTCTTTTGATTCCCCTCACCCTGATTTTATTGCTGCATCTCAAAAATTCCAGGTCTTTGCATTTCAGATATATATCTTTTCTTTTCTCTGCTAATTTTTTTTTAAAGATTTATTTATTGATGCTCACAGAACTGGGGTATGGGCCAGAGGTGTGGTGGGTGAGAGGACTCACCAGAGAATGAGTGGGGAACAGAACAGGCAGATCTACTGAAGTACACTGCTGTGGGTGGGTCAGGAGAGGTCTGCCATGCCATGTGGGTCAGCTCCCTGCCAGGGGATCAAACTCATGCTGTGGTGGCTTCAGGGAGCTTAATAGTGTAGTGCCTTAACCCATTGCCCCACCAGGGAGAGCCCTTCTCTGCTATTTTTAATGTTTTTCATTTGTTAGTAATTTAATTATTTAGTGTTAGTCACCATAAAGGTGACGTTATGATTTCATCTCCTTAGTTTTTCCTAATATACATATTCTTCTTCTTATTTTTGCCTCTTTTATTTCTGTCCTCCTTTTCATAGCATCTATGCTATCATCACTACTCATTTTGAGATAACCTGCCCCTTCTTCCCTTCTCTAGGTAAGCAGATTGCCAGGCAGGATATCCATGTGGATTCATAGTATAGTTCTGTTAGCAGGGAGAATAAGGGGCATCCTGGGATCCTCACAACTATCTGCTCTAAATGGGAGCACCTGTCATATAAAAACAAAGCATACTCTTTATGTCTAGGACTTTTAGTAGGAAAGATTTTCAACAGAAAAGAAGAAGAAAGATCTGCAATAGAAGAAGAAAAGAGAAAGAATATAGTTTAAGTAGCTTCTAATTAAACAACCTTCTATCTGCCAGAAATGTCTCCTCATGAGTAAATACCCAGCTGAACAGGGTTGACCCAAAAAACTTGCCATAAGTCCAAGGCACCTTCTGGTGGGGTCCCATAGGAAAGGGGAAGAAGGAACCAGGCAAATCTAGAAGGAACAAGACAAAATCAAAAACACACATCAAGATGAAGACTGCCACTGTCAGCCTCCCCAGGGGTCTCTCACCCACATCTTTGTTTCAAGTGTCTCTCTCTTCCATTTCCCCTAAGTCCCTGTTACAAATTCCAGGCTGAGAAGCAAGAGCAGCTTCTTCTGCACATGTCTCTCTTCTCCACGTGCTCCTCCAGTTCTGTTATCCTTCTTTGAGTCTCCTTCAGCTCCTTCTTGTGGAAGGGAATCTCTCCTATCTATGGCTATCACAGCCCAGTAAAGCTCCTGGGGCTTTTGATAGCTGATTGTATATTTATTTATATTGCTGCAGTTGGGTACACTAAGCAGGCACCAGTCTGGCTGCTATTTCTGTCTTCTGACAATGTTACCTCACCCCTACTTTCAGTATGGTATCCTTTCTGGAACAAGTGGAGACAGAAACAATACTTCTTCAGCCTGTGTTTTTCTGCTCCCCAGTATGTAAAAAGCCACCAGGCTGGTCTCCACTTGGCCTAGGCATCTCCTCATAGTTATCCTTCAGGCAAGGTAGGGTCCTCACTTATTGCCAGAGTAGTCTATATTTCCCTTAAGATCCAAGGAGGGGCCTTTCCTGATGGTGCAACGAATTAGGACACAGCACTGCAAGCTAGCAGCATCTGCTTCCGTGCGAGTTCGATCCCCACCCCAGAGGTGATTCATATGGCATGGCAGACCTCTCTTGACCGGCCCACTGCTTCCCTCGGCAGTGTACTTTATTGATCTGCCTGTTCTGCTCCACACTCTGTCTCTAGTGAATCTTCTCACTGTCCCTGCACCTCTGGCCTGTACTCCAGTTTGTATGCATAAATAAATTAAAAAAAGAAGATCCAAGGAAATCTGAATGAGGTTGACTATCTCAACTTTAGGTCTATATTTTGCTTTATTTTGACAGTGTCCTACACTGTTTGTGATAGGATGTTATAGCTATTTCCTATTTTATTTTGGTTTTTATTTATTTATTTTTTTAATCTGTGGATTTCTGGAAAGGGAAAAGAGTAAATATGCCTTCAGCCTCTACCCTGAATTGAAATTCTGAGCTTGTGGTTTCATACCTTATGCACCTTCCCAAACAAGTACAGCCTTTATTCCCTGCCCAGAGTTGTAATAAGGATCATGATTTAGGTCTTTATTTATAATAGAGGTCATGTGTTGAGATAGTTAAAATAATGTTATAACAACATAAAAAATAGAGCTTGAAGTGGAGGGGTGTGCATAATGATGGAAAGGGACAGAGAAAAAAAGAGAGTGAAAGTTTTGCCAGATTTTTGTGACAAGGCTATTACTGAGCTCAACACTGAAATAAACTCTAAGCTTCTTGAATCCAAGGCTGGGAAAGAGCATCTCAGTGACTGATTGACTTATAATAACTGGAGGAAATGAAGCATGTTATCCAGTGGTGACCAACCATTTTTCTGGCTCCAAAAATTCATAAGAAAGATTTGTTCAATGGATATCTATTGTTCATTGTCACTACATGTTTCTACTATGCTTTTACCAGCAGAAAGGCAGATTATCTTCCTATTAAGAGGAGAGAAGTTAGGGGGCTGGCATTTAGGGGATTACTGACACTGAGGGGAGAATTGTTTCTACGCTAGGGATGAACTTAACTAGTGCTGGATCTGGATTTTCTTGCTGCCCTTTATATTTGCATTCATATTCTTACTAATTTTGACTTGTGAGGCCTAGTTAATCCTCTTGATTTTGTATTTTCTCCTAGTTCCTGAACTTCCCACTTGGTTCTAGGCACATGCCTGCCTGATCTTTCCTAGGATCTTAGCTTGAGCCTCTTGTTTCAAATGCTGTGCCTGATATCCCTGTAGGGTAATGAGTGTCTTTTCACAGAAGCGCAAAGCTTCAGATCAATCTGTTGGTAAATAGCAAATATTATCAAAGTCGCTTAGTGAATTCTGGACAAGGGTGCTGTGAGGCACAATGCAGATACCCTATTGGAAGAACTGGGGTGTAGGCTAGGGGTACAGGGATGACAGGACACATCAGAGACAGAGTAGAGAGCAGAACAGGCAGATCACTGAATTACACTGCTGAGGGGAGCAGTGGGAAGACAGGAGAGGTCTGCCGGGTCATGTGGGTAGGCTCCTGGGCAGGGATCAAACTTGTGTGGAGTGGTGACAGCACTGAGACTTAACCCCTAGGCCACCAGGGAGGCCTTCCACAACATTCTTAATGCTGTATCGGTTAACATGCTTCTACATACCTTCCCAGCTGGTCCTTCCAACACTCTCTACCTGGACACTCCACTTTGATCTCAGGGTAGAAGGACTCAGAACATCCAGGTGACTGGACCAAGTCCATCCGGCAGGGCTTAGGGCCCCAGGCCAATGCTTCTCCCACCCCCAAGCAATTCCTCTGAGATAGAGGGGATCAGGACTTACCATTTTAACTAAGCTCTGTAAGTGTTGCCCATTTCCTGGGCTATTTACACAGTTTGAGTAAAATACTACGGGGTCTCTGGCATGCAGAAGAACACTGCACAAATAATGGAGAACAAGCTAGAATCAGAGAGAAAAGCTGATACTCACAGCGATTGCCTTCTGCTCACTCCACAGGTGTAAATACTACCCAATAAGCTCCTTTTGTGAGCAGCTTTAGAGGCCTGTTTATTTTTATAGGTAACAAAAGCCTTTCTGCAGTCTTGCCTGGGTCTCTGGTGCTCATGCTTGGTGCACCGGCAGCACTGGTTGGTGCAGGTGTGGAGCTTGTTTTCCGAGCTTTCCATGGGGCCCATGTTAACTTCATGTTCCTTGTATATGTCTAAGCATCACTGCGCAGATTAGAATCAATTCCTGCAAGGCCACATAATAGAGTTGTGTTATAGCTGACAAGGGACACTCTGCTGTGATTCTTGCTAGTGAATATTTAAAAACAGAAATAGATTAAGGAACTGGAGAACAGTTTTTCCTCATTTGGGCCTGGCCTTTTATCTTGCTCTGGGTGGTGGCAGATGCCTAGGATTGGGGCACTATGCAAGTTCCCTTCTGCCTCCCCCCAGAACCCCATAAGTGAAATTTTCCCATACGGGAGTAACATAAGAAAATCCCTTAGTCTACTAATAAGAGAAAAAAATCTGGGGGGGGGGTCTCTCCTCCACTCCCCTCTTGAATGGCCCAAGATAAGCTCTCTCCTCATCTGCCGGAAGAGCCAGTTGGCAATCCCGCTCCTCTAAGTCTGATTCAGCAGTGATATTTATGAAGCTATTATGGCATATGTAAAGTTCTCTTAAAGTAGTAATAGATTTTCTTTCTCTTCCTTTTTATTTTGGCATTTGCTTTTTTATGAGAGGTATCTAAGCCTTCCATTCTGACTTTACTTGTAGGAGAATGTCCTGGGTTACAGGAATGACTGGTGGAAAGCAAAAGTAAAGAGGATCAAATGGGATTCATCAGTGCTGACATTCATTTCATGGTGGGCATTCATTTTTTAAAAAGATTTATTTATAGATGCATACAGAACTGGGGTACAGGCAAGAGGTGCAGGGGCAGAAAGAGGATTCATCGGAGACAGAGTGGGAAGCAGAACAGGCAGATTGACGAAGTACACTGCTGAGGGGAGCAGTGTGCCAATCAGGAGAGGTCTGCCACGCCATATGGGTCACCTCTGGGCGGGGATCCAACTCACACTGAAGCAGCTGCAGCCAGCTTGCAATGCTGCGCTCTAACTCATTGCACCACCAGGGATGGCCAGTGGGCATGCTTTTTAAAGTATGACTGCTGCAACATGGAGTTGGGAGTAGTGGTTGCTGGTCCTCAATTGAGAATCATAAAAAGAAGAAGTGACATTATTTAATTTTCTTAAGAGAAAAAAATTTGCGTATTTTATAATTAAGAACAACCAACACTTGTTTACCAAACAATTTTTCATTAACATTTTATTTTTTTAAATTAAAAAATATATATAATAGTTTATTTTTACATAATTTTGTGCATTTTTCCATCTCATTTGCAATCCTGTTGGGCTTCCCATCACCAAATCACCCATGTGTCATCAACATAGTCCAGTGCATTTCCCTCCCCCCACTGTTTTTGATCCCATTCCCCATTCTACCCCCACAAAATATCTCTGGTATAAAGCTGTACATCATTATCATTATTTTCTCGCCTGTTCCATTATATTCCTGCTATGAGAGAAACCATCCGGTATTTTTTCTGTTCTTTCAGGCTTATTTCACTAAGCATGATCTTTTCCAGTTCCATCCATATTGCTGCAAAAGACATGTGTTTCTTTTCTTTTTTTTTGTTGCTGAGTAATATTCCATTGTGTATATGTACATCTTTTTAATCCAATCATCCATTTTTGGGCATTTGGGCTGTTTCCATGTCTTTCCAATTGTGAATAAAGCAGCAATAAACATGGGGGGGGTACAGGTATCTTTTTGAATCAGTGTTTTTGTGTCTTTTG
>NW_004567124.1:22295602-22296584 GCF_000260355.1 Condylura cristata | reverse complement strand
TTGAAGAATGTCATTGAGACTTTTATTGGGATGGTGTTAAATCTGTATATCGCTTTTGGCAGGATGGCCATTTTGATGATTTTAATTCTCCCAATCCATGAACAGGGGATGGCTTTCCATTTCATGGTGTCTTCTTGAATTTCTTTTAACAGTGTTTTGTAGTTTTCTTTGTATAGGTCTTTTACCTCTTTTGTTAGGCTGATTCCCAGGTATTTGATTCTTTTTGTTTTAATTGAAAAGGGGATGGTTTTTTAAATTTGTTTCTTCTGATCGGTTGCTTGTTTATAGGAAGGCCTCTAACTTTTGTGAGTTGATTTTATATCCTGCTACCTTGCTAAACTGGTGGATGGTTTTGATTAGTTTCTCTGTGGAGTTTTTAGGGTTTTCCATGTAGATTAGCATATCATCTGCAAATAAGGACAGTTTTACTTCTTCTTTTCCTATTTGGATTCCTTGTATGTCTTTTCCCTGTCCTATTGCTCTGGTTAGAACTTTCAATGTTATGTTGAAGAGCAGTGATGATTGTGGACACCCTTGTCTTGTTCCTGATCTCAAGGGAAAGGCTTTCAACTTTTCTCTGTTGAGGATAATATTGGTAGTGGGTTTATCATATATATGGCTTTTATCATGCTGAGGTATGTTCCTTCTATTCTGAGGATTTTGAGGGCCTTAAACATAAATGGGTGTTGAAAATTGTCAAATGCCTTCTCCGCATCTATTGATATGATTATGTGGTTTTTACTCTTCTGTCGGTTGATGTGATGGATTACATTAATTGATTTTCTGATGTTAAACCATCCTTGTACTCCTGGGATAAAGCCCACTTGGTCATGGTGTATTATTCTTTTAATGCATTGTGGGATTCTGTTGGCTAAGATTTTGTTGAGGAATTTTGCATCTGTGTTCATTAGGGAGATTGGTCTGAAGTTTTCTTTTCGTGTGTTTTCTTTGTTAGGTTTTGGTATTAGTGTGATGTTGGCTT
>NW_004567124.1:22245703-22294977 GCF_000260355.1 Condylura cristata | reverse complement strand
TTGTCGTTCTTCTCCAGGTATTTTTTGATTTCTTCTTTGATCTCCTCATTGATCCAATAGTCCTCCAGTAGTGTGAGTTTCAGTCTTCACATGATAGGTGGGTTTCTTGTTTTCCTCATATGGTTTATTTCTGGGTTGAGTCCTTCATGGTCAGAGAAAATAGTTGGCATGATTTCGATCTTAGTGTGACCCAGTATGTGGTCAATACTAGAGAATGATCCATGTGGGTTTGGGAAAAATGTGTACTAAGATTTTCTGGGGTGCAGTATTCTATAGATGTCTGTTACACCCAGGTTCTTGTTCAGAGTTCTTGTTCAGAGCTGAAGTATCTTTACTTATTTTTTATCTTGTTGATCTGTCCAATGTGGAGAGTGGCGTGCTGTAGTCTCCTACTATGTATGTATTTTCTCTGATATACATTTTCATAGATGACAATATTTTCCTGATATACTTTGGTGATCCTTCATTTGATACATATATGTTGATGATTGTTATTTCTTCTTGTTGTATTGTCCCCTTAATCATAATGTAGTGGTCTTCTGTGTCTCTTTTAAACTTTTTTAGTTTGAAGTTTATTTTATCTGGTATAAGTGTAGCTGTACCTACCTTCTTTTTTGGTCCATTTGCTTGTAGAACTGTTTTCCATCCTTTTATTTTCAATCTGTTTTTATGTTTTGCAGTTAGATGTGTTTCCTGCAGACAGAAGAATATTGGGTTCTGTTTTTAAATCCATCTTGCAACTCTGTGTCTTTTTATTGATGAGTTTAAGCCATTTGCATTTAGAGATAATATTGATATACTGGTACCTACATTTGCTAGTTTGGTCCTTTTGTATTTTTATTCCTTGTTTTGAGCTGTTCTTGTTCATTCTTCTGTTGGATTTGGTTTGAGGGCTTCTTGTAGTATTTTTTGGAGTGGGGTTTTAGTCATGACAAAATTGTGGAGTTTGTGTTTGTCTGATAATGTCCTTATTCTTTCTTCATAGAGGAAGAGCTTTGCAGGGTAGAGTATTCTTGGTTGGCATTTAATTCTTTGGAGTTTGTTGAGTATGTCTCTCCACTCTCTTCTTGCCCATAGTGTTTCTTCGGAGAAATCTGATGTCAGCCTGATTGGTTTCCCTTTATAGGTAATTTGTTTCTTCCCTCTTGCCATTCTCATTATCTTTTCCTTGTCTTATATTCTTGGTGGTTTTACTGTGATGTGTCTTGCTGTATTTCTCTTGTGGTCATGGTAGTTTGGTGTTCTTCTTGCTTTTTTACTTTCATCTCCTTCATATTAGGGAAGTTCTCTTCTGTTATCTCTGAATATTTTCTCGATTCCTTGTTCTTTCTCTTCACTTTCTGGGATACCGATAGTGCTGATATTTCCTTTCCTAATGGTGTCAGATAGCTCTTGAAATGTTTCTTCATTCCTTTTCCTTTTTATTTCTCTTTTTCTGTTTTAATTCTCTTTATTTCTGTGTCTTCAAGGGAGCTGATTCATTCTTCCATTTAATCTATTCTGTTTCATTACTTTTCCCAGCATTCTTTATCTCCTCTAGTGGCCTTTTCATCACCTGCATTTCTTTTATTATTTTTTTAAATGTCTCATTTTCTTTCTTCAGTTCATTGATTGCTTGTCTCATATCGTTTTTTTTCTTTTTCATTTCTTTCATTCATTTCCTTGTTTGCATTCTTCAACTCCTTGATGGCCTGCCTCATTTCATGTTTTTTTTTTTTTTCCTTTTCATCTTCTTTTTGTTTGTTTATCATGATGATTCTGAATTCTCTATCTGGTAGGCTGAGCAGTTCTTCTATTTCTTTGGTGGCTTCTGCTGACTGATCTGTTTGTGGTGAATTTTCCCCTTGTGGACTTGCTTGAATATTTGTCTTCTTTTCCCTGTCATATATTTTCTAATACTTTCTATTCGTTGAAACATGGTGTTGCTGTTATTGACCGGCATTCTTTCTGGTTGTTCTTTCTGGGATGGCAGAGGGACTTCCAGACACTTCAGTTGTGGAGGGTATTCTGAGACTTGTTTCAATATCTCCTGTTTTTCCAGCCCCTACTGGAATTACATCTGTCATCTCTGCCAGTGACACTAAGGGTTCCCTTGTAGTGTTCAGCTTCTTCTGGTAACTCATTGAGTCCTTGACTCTAAGGTGCCTGTTGATTTTTGTAGCCTTCTGATGTCCTGGGTTCCCTCTATGCTTGGATGCAGCCATGGAGGTGGGGTGCATTAGAAATGTTGCAGCTGGGCCTGTGGTTGGGCCAGTCACTGGTTTTGTCTATTTTATGAGCACTGTGAGCCTTGCAAGGCAGTGCCTTACTGGCTCACATATCTTCCTGCCACTGCTGTTCAGTCACACCTTGAGTCCTAATTCTGCATTCCCCCCCTTTATGCAGGCTGCCAGTCTCCCCTCAAGGCCTCCAGAGTTCTTTGTGCCCACTCAGAAAAATCTCTCCCTGAGCAGTCTTTCTCTACCACTTGGGGGAGTGTTAATGGACCTGTTTTGATTCAGTCTAACTGTCCCCCCCTTTTATCTCAGGAGATTTGTGAACTTTCTGGCCCCACCTTAGTGACTAATGCCAGGAACAAGCCTTCAGGCCTATGCTGTGGGGGTGGGTGAAAGGGTTGCAAGCTTCCCCAGTCACCAGATCACCAGAATTTCCTCCCCACCTCATGGGCTCTATGTGCCCACTTGTGCAGTCTTTTCCCACAGCTTGGGTTCCTCTTACTAAACCAAGTGAGCAGGAAGCCTCTGTCTGTGGCACTAGAGCCTGAGCGCTCACCCGATTGGAGTTGCAGGGATCAGATCTGCTTATCCTGTCTGTGGCACTTCCTAGTAGGGCACCTGGGTGCTTCTGGATAGGAGCTTCCTTATCAGAACTCCCCAGTTGCCAATTCTCCCTCAGTTATCTTCCTTCTAGTGAGTCCAGGGTGTTCTCATTTGGGTGAAACCCATAGCATGTAAGTCTATAGTTTGTTTTTATATATTCCCGTGTGAGCTTGGACATAGTTGTGTTGCCTGGTATCTTTATTCTGCAGCCATCTTGCCCATTCCCGAGCTGATCCATCAATGGCTTTGCCCAGCACCCAGGTGCTCTGTATCGGATCTGCAGTCTTTCCTCTGCCTGGGCTCCACTCACCTACCTGAGATGTCCCTCTTCACCTTCAGGTCTTTAGCGAGGGGCAAAGTGGCTCCTGCAGCCCTCCAAACTTCCAGGTGCCTGAGTGCTCCTGGGAGGGAGTTCTACTATCAGAACTCTCCAATTGTCAATTCTCCCTCAGTTATCTTTCTTCTAGTGAGTCCAGTGTGTTCTCATTTGGGTTGAAACTTGTAGCATATAAGTCTATAGTTCGTTTTCAGTCCTAAATTCCTGCACGAGCCTGGACACAGTGATCTCGGCATCTTTACTCTGCTGCCATCTTGCCTGGATCTCTCATTAATATTTTAAGGAGAAAGTAGAGTAGGATGGGAGTGGAGTGCTGGGGAAGACACATGCTGGGTGGCATCAGGGAGCACACCGGATGCCATGATGGTGAAGCCCCCAGGACTGTGCTGCAGTGGACCAGAGGGTGATGTACCTGGGACCCACATCTCTTGGTCCTGAAGCTGGAACAAAAAATTAAGTGAATATCAGATAAAGGTCACATTTTATAAGATTCCTAACCCTGTACTTTTTAACATGCTTCCTCATATCTTCCCAGATGATCCTTATAACAGACTCTGCCTTATGCGGTGCCACTTTGATCTCACAGAAGTGGGGACAGGAAAAAGACTCATAAACAAAGCAGTAATAGATGATCTTTGGATCAGTGGTTGGCATTCAGCCGGGTGTAAGGCTCCACACCAGAGCTTCTCCCCACTGAGCAGTTTCCTTGGATAGAAGGCTAAAGTGAACAAATCCTGGCTCTGACCTATTTTAGCTAAGTTTGCAAAGTTTGAGCTGCCACCTTAAGACAGGAAATGTCTTGCTCACTACACCTTCCAGTAGCATCTGCCACCAAGAAGATACTCAGAAACAGTTGCTATATATAAATGAATGAATGAATCTGGTGGGAACATACAAGATGGGAGTTTCATGGTGGTAGATATGTGGAGTTGCATGGTGGTTGACGTAGCTGTAAGTTAATGGGTAAAGAATGACCAGGTAGCTGGTAAAACTATTTCTAAGAATATCTGTGGGGTGGTTTCAGAAGAGATCAGCATTTGAACTGGTAGAGTGAGGCATGAATGTTACTCTCACTAGGCAGAACAGATAAAAAAGGCAGAGGAAAGGTGAACTTCTATTTGCTTGAGCTGGGATACTCATATCCTGCCCTAAACATCAGTGGTTTTGGTTCTTGGACCTTTGGACTTCAACCAGGACTTCTTACCCTCTTCCTTCTACCCAGCTCTCTAACTTGTTGACTGCAGATCATGGGACTTCTTGGCCTCTAAAACTGTGTAAACCAAATCCTATAATCAATCACTATCCAAGAGGAAATCAGGCTGTACAACCAGAAAATGGTGTTTGTGTTTATAATATATGCTCATATAACATACACATCAATGTGATAAATATGTAAGTTATTATCTAACATGTTAGATGCATTATAATACATATACTCTGTATATATGTGTATTTTATATGTTATGTGCATTATAATACATATACACTATATGTGTGTATTTTATATAACATATTATATGCACTATAGTACATATATACTATATAAGTGTCTGTGCATATGTATTGTGTGTGTGTGTGTATACTCTTTCCTGGTATGCAGCCCCACCTTCCTCTTTGAGTAGTCTTTTAAGAAGGAGACATATTAGTGAAAAAAGAAGAATAGTGGTTCATACAGTAAGCTTCAGCCATGTTTCTCTGCAAATTCATCTGTGGACTCTGGTGATCAGGGCTCCATTTCAGATTCAAGTCAGGTTCAAAGACTGTTGCACCATTTTTGTCCCTGACCACATGTGCCACCTAGGAGGATTTGAGCTGGCAGTGTTCCAAGTCAGAAGCCTGAAAATTGCCATTTGAAAGAAAACTGTTACCAGTTCTCTAGATATTTGCAGTCTGACAAATAAACTGTCATCCTCAAAGAGTTTAGACACACATAACTAAACACTGAATACTCAGATGGCCCATCACAAATGAAAAGGTGGTAAATAAGAAAAGCCCAGTATAATCAAAGTTGCTGTCTTCTGAAACATATGGACAAAAATCCCACTCAGTATTTGGGATAGTCAGTTCTCTTCAGTCTATGGGATGCTGTGAATAAAGATGATCCCACACATGGAAAATGATTTGAGGAAGTGTTCTAATTTTAAAATGTTCATATTTTTGCAATTCAAGAGATTTACTCTATAGCAAAAGAAGAAAACTATTGTACACAAAATTTAGAAGCTCTGAACAAAATTGAGTTAATGCTTGGAAAAATTTTGTAGGCTTTCTTTTTGGCCTATGAAACAAAATAATAGCTAACAGGCAACAAGAAATAAGCAGACCCTGGTTTGTAGGAACTATTTTTACAAACATACTTTTTTAAATTAAAAAGAAATTGCTTCAATTAATTGTTTTAAGAAATAAGGCATAATGATAACCAAAGAACAAAGCTTTCTGGAAAGTATAGATGTTTATTTTAAACTATCTTGGTAAAGAAGAATTTTAACTTGCCAAGCAATTGGCTGATAAATTTTTACCACACTAAGAAACCAGAGACTTTTTTCCCCTCTATGACCTCTTGTTTTTTTTTCCCCCTATTGCTTTTTTGGTTTGGTTTCAGTGAATCAGAATATTGTTCAATATTTATTGAACACACACTTTGTCCTGTGCTGTCCACTGTTAAGACCAACAGAGGGTTTTCTGCTGATTTTGAATAAACCAAAAGCACATTTTGCCCATGGATCTTAGGGCTTCCAGGCTCTGTCTCTTTTTGGTCTGACTTTCTCACAATGCCTGGAATATCTCATTGGCTTAGGTTCTTAACTATGACTCCTCTCTCCCTTCTCCCTTCCCTTCTCAATTTCAACCCATCACACCTCTGCATCCATGGAACTAAGCTACATGGAAACATGGGACACCAACCTGAGGCACTACCTCCTTCCTCACTCTTTCCTTCACTCAAACACATGGGCATTTGCTCAGGTTCTAGTGTTCTGGCTGTTGCAGAGATAGAAAATAATGCAGTGAGCCTCCCAGACCTCTCCCGTCTCTCCTGCTGCTCCCCTCCTCAGTGTATTTCATTTCATCTTCCTGTTCTGCTCCCCACTCTGTCTCTGGTGAATCCAAGTACCCCCCACATATCTGGACCATACCCCAGTTCTTGTATGCATAAATAAATAGATCTTTTTTTTTTTTAAACCTTAATGAAAGTAATGTAAGCAAACAAATAAGAGGATTTCAGGGAGGATAAGTGTGGAGAAATGAAGGATGGATTTAGTTTTTTTTTTTAAATTTTTTTATTCATACAGAACTTGTGTACAGGCCAGAGATGTGGAGGGCGAGAGGCTTCACCAAAGACAGAGTTGGTAGCAGAACAGGCACATCAAAGAAGTACACTGCTGAGGGGAGCAGCGAATAGGCATATAAAAGAAGTACACTGCTAAGGGGTCAGGAGAGTTCTGCCACGCCATGTGGTCACCTCCGGGGCAGGCGGGAATCGAACTCATGTGGAAGTGACTCAAGCCTCTTAGTGCTGTGCTTTAACCCGCTGCGCCACCAGGGAGGGCCGGATGGGTTTACTTTTGATTGGGATGGTAGTTTAAATATCACGGAAGAGACCATTTTGCAGATATCTAAGGGTAAATGTAAGCAAGTAAATGAAAGGGGCCTTAGCTTTAAAATCTGTTTTTCCTGCATTTGTAGAATTGTCTGAAACAATGAGTTAAAAGTAAACAATGTTGGGCCCTCCCTGGTGGTGAGTGGGTTAAAGCACAGCACTAAGAAGCCAAAGCCACTTCAGCATGAATCTGATCCCCGCCCTGGAGGTGATCCACATGGTGTGGCAGACCTCTCCTGACCCACCTGCTGCTCCCCTCAACAGTATATTTCATTGATCTGCCTGTCCTGCTCCCCACTTTTCTCTGGTGAATTCTCTCACCACACCTGTGCCTCTGGCCTGTACCTCCATTCTGTATGAGTAAATGAATCTTTTTTAAAAAGCAAACAATGTCTTTTAAAAGACAAATAGGTATCTGTGGACACCAAGAATAGGATGTCTTCAATCCCCAACATAAGTCAGTGGTAAATCCAAGCAGAAGAAAGAGGCTATTTTCAAAATCACTCAGATGTTGATGCTGCTAAAAAATGCAGTAATAAATGCATTGCCTTTAACGCATAGTATAGTACAAAGGGATAACTTTTATTGAGATCAACTCTAATGGTATGAGGTCCAAAGATGAAAAAGTATGAAATTTAAAAATGATTTCATGCTTTTTATAAAATCAACAAAATGACCCCGGTGAGCCTATTATTGAGTACAAAGCCTGGGAACAAATTACGTGTTAAGATTATCTGAATTTTCCAGGTTTCAGTCTTTATATTATGTACCAGTGTTGTTTTAAGCAAATTATATGAATTATCCTGCTTCATTCTGACATATAATCCTATGATAAGGCAGGCAGGTACTTCTCACCTCATCAAAGAACCAATGAGATCATTAACTTTGAAAGATTCAGTGTTGCTTTCAGCCAGGGTGAGGTCAAGGAAGGGGATCAATAGCATACCAGAAAAATTGTCCCTCTGGGATGCAACTTTGTCAAGTTTTGAGCCTCCTTTGGGCCTGTTTATCAATGCCACTGGCAATTTATTGCTTCAACTTCTTTTGTGATGTCGCTGATGTTATTCTCAAACATCTCTGAAATGGACCAGACCATACATCAAGATTGCTTACTTCAAGGTTAGCCCGAACACGAGGGTGATGATTTTCAAATTTTGCTGTGCACCATGATCACCTGGAAAGCCTTCAGATCACAGACTTCTCCCCTGTGCCTTGCCTGTGAATCCGAGCCTCTGGGGAGGAGCCTAGCGAGTTGCATTGAGCTAACATCCATATGGAATCCTGATATATAGCTTTTCAGAAGCTGTGAGAGGCCGGGACGACATTCTCTTTTGTTCTATTTTTTTATCCTCAAGTTATGCTTATACATTTATCAAAACATTCTTACAGTCAAAATCTGCTGTATCCAGCGAAACAAATAAGAATAATCAGCATACAACTGTTGCCGTTTTTAATAATTTTAAGAGATGAGCTATCAAAAAAAAATCCATTCCAAGTGTACAATTTGATGAGTTTTGGCAAATGCATGTAATCATATAGCCATCACCTAATGACATGGAATCCTTCCATATCATTCTGCATTCTGCATTCCTTTGCAGTTAATCACTTCCCTGGTCTCTGGCTTTTTTGTCTTTTCTACAATGTCATACAAACAGATCATATTGCATATAGTCTCTAAATGCCGATGTCTATCATTTAGCACAATGCTTTTGACATCGATCCAGATTGTTGTGTGTAGCCCTTTCCTTTTTATCTCTACATCCCTTGTACACATGTGCCATGTTTGCCTACCTGCTCACCTGTTGGTGAACATTTGGGCTGTTTCTAGTTTCTGGTTATTCTGAATATACTTGTCTAAACATATTCTTTAATTCTCTTATATAAATATCTAGGAGCAAGATTGCTGGTGAGATGGACTGTTAGATTGTATCTAAAATGAGGACATTTTTTTGAAGTGGCTGTAATATTGTGCATTCCACTAGCATAAAATGAAGTTCCAGTTGCACCATGTCTTCACTAGTGCTGGTGGTGCCAGCCCTTTTAATTTTTACCACTTTTAAAAAGATATATTTATTTATGTACAAGAACTAGGCCAGGGGTGTGTGTGTGTGGGGGTGTGACAGTGAGGGGAGCAGCACAGGTAGATCTATTGCAATACACTCCTGAGGGGAGTAGTGGGTGAGACAGGAGGGGTCTGTAGTGGGTCACCTCCCTGGCTGGGGCTCAAACCCATGCTGCAGTGGCTGCCTTTAGCTTCATAGTATTGTACTTAAACCTGGTGCCACCAGGGAGACCCCTAATTTTAGCTATTCTTGTTGTATGTAGTGGTCTTTATTACCTCTATCTCTATCTTCTTTAAAGAGCTATCATCATGTAGGTCTGCCCATTTTTTGATCAGGTTTTTTTTTTCCTTGTTTCATTCTATGAGTTCTTTGTAGATGTATTTTGTGCCAACACTTTCTCCCATTCAGTAGGGCGTCTTTTTTTGCTTTAGTAATCCCTTCTTTTAGCCAAGTGTTTAAGAGAAAAAATACAAATTTATTTTCTTTAGAAAAATATGTATTTTTCTATATTTCCATAGGAAATTATGACTGCTATAATTTTCATTAGTAAAATTAAATTACAGAGGAAGGTCAGGGAAGCATATTAAAACAATTCACCCTATCCCATTCTCCTTGGTCACAAGCACTGGTTTTGCTTGTGCAACAGTAGATGCAATAGGTAGACTAGCGGCCTTTTGTCAAGTATCTGTAATAGGCAGGGGGATTTTCTAAGTAGCTGCTGGGTTCAGATCATTTAAATCATTCTGTGGCATGGAATGTATGATAGCATTTGTGTCCTGACCCAACCAAAAAATACTTTGGGTTCTGAAGCAGCAAAGTGTGTCTGACCTGTGATCAGTCTATTCAATGTATACTATTCCTCTTCATCATCTGAGAACACTGGGAGACACAATATATTAGGTAGCCTATCTGTGTCTCTAAAAACAGATTTGTAGGACATAACAGTGGTTGACCAACTCTGTGGTTTCTTTTCCTTTTGTGGGATATCTTGGAGCTAACACCATTTGTAGCCAAGAAGAGAGGAGAGGAAACCAATCCTTTTGTAGTATTGGTAAGTACCTATGGGATCTTTGGAATAAGCAGCAGTAATTAAAGTTAAAAGCATTTTTTCTAAGGCGGCTCTTTGAAATTCCTTCTTTTATTTTTTATTTTTCACTACTCACCTGCTTTCAAAACTCTATCAATTTCTGAAGACTCTTTTCTAAAGGGATCTTCACATTTACAGAGTTAGAATTACTTACAGACATATTCACATACTCTACTTTCCCAGCTGAAATCTCCAACTTGTGTCAAGGGCTATATCTATAAACAAATAAACATGCATAAACCAAGCACCAAGCCTCAGTCACACATTTCACTGCTACCCTTTTAACCAACAGCGAAAGATTCTAAGGGCCCTTGTGGCAGTTTGGGGAATGCTGAGGCACAAACTGGAACTGACCTTGCTGTGAGGCTCCTGTAGAGCGGCAAAGCCTATTAGTCAGCTGGCAAATCCGACGGCATCCCGGTGGGGTTTGAATGTCCCCTCTTGTGCCAAAGTGAAGAGCACAAGACATTTGTTCTTTATAAAAGATGTCACCCCAAATAAAGCTAACAGCTGTGCTGCTGAAGGCAAAAAGTGAGAGGTAACTGGAAAACCAAAGACTTCAGGCGCAGGTCAGTAGATTACCCTTTTCTCTCCAGCCTGGGGCAGATGTTGCATATTTATCTTCATTAATTTTTTTTTTAAATTTAATTTCTTTTGAATCTTCTTGTTGTACAGTATTTGACTTCTCACTTCAGATATAACCCCTAATCATTCATTCTTTCCTGCTACATTGAGCTCCTGCTTCACAAGTCTCTCTCTCTTTTTTAATTTAAAAAATACATTCATTATGTCATCCTTCATTTTTGTACAATGTATGGATTCTCCGTGGAATTCCTATCAATTCACCCATGAACCATCACCAGAGTCTCTTGTGTTCTTCCCACCCCTGTCCTGCTCCTCCCCCCTCTTCCTCTCCTACAGAATGTCTCTGATCTGTAGTTGCCTGATGATTTTGATTTTTACTTTATTATAGTTACTTTTCCCCCCTTAGTCCTTATTTTGTTCCTCCAAATTCCTCCTATAAGATAGAGTATTCGATATACTTCATAAGTCTCTTAAGCCTAAATTATCAGACAGTGCCACCGATACATCAAAGGAGGCACTTAAAATGATTCTTGTTAGGCCCTCCCTGGTGGCGCAGCGGGTTAAAGCACCGCACTGAATCTAAAAGCCACTTCCTCATGAGTTCGATTCCCGCCTGCCCCGGAGGTGACCACATGGCGTGGCAGACCTCTCCTGACCCGCCCGCTGCTCCCCTCAGCAGTGTACTTGTTGATCTGCCTGTTCTTCTCCCCACTCTGTCTCTGGTGAATCCTCTCACCCTCCACATCTCTGGCCTGTACCCCAGTTCTATATGAATAAATAAATAAATCTTTAAAAAAAATGATTCTTGTTAATTGTCATTGGCCTCTCCAAAGTTATTTTCCTCAAATCACCTCCTTTTAAAAAAGATTTATTTATTTGCATACAGAACTGGGATATAGGCTAGAGGTGCAGGGGCGGTGAGAGGATTCACCAGAGACAAAGTGGGGAGCAGAACAAGCAGACTGACAAAGTACACTGCTTAGGGGAGCAGTGAGCAGGTCAGGAGAGATCTGTTGTGCCATGTGGATCACCTCTGTGACGGGGATTGAACTCATGCTGAAGTGGCTTTAGCTTCTTAGTGCTGTGCTTTAACCCACTGTGCCACCAGGAGGGCTCTCAAATCACCTCCTTTTATTTTTATTTATTTTTTTTGCATGACTTAGTTCAAACTTTCTGACCTCCCCTTATTGGTAGCTATTTTTCAATAGCTTACACATTTCAGTTGACTTAGATCATTTATAAAACATGATAGCAACTACCACTATCACTTAGTAGTGAATCCTCACTCCCCAGAGCAAGTGCTCATTTGTGATGAGGCACCGCAGAATTCTTATTGGTTGAATTTGCTGTGGTCCCAGTTAGTGCTGCTTACTTATGTGTGGCTTTGAATAACCACTCTTGTAGTAAGTCATGTTGCATGCGATTTATATTGCATATTTTTTTTGTGTGTTGTTCATTGAATATTTGACCATCTTTAACTTAATTTAATCCTGTAAATGTAATGCTTCAAAATGTGTTCCCTTTTAGAAATAAGTAGCTGCAAATATATGCTAGTTGATGTTTCATCATTTGTTCAAATTACACTTAAATGAACTGGGTTCTTGTTCGCATATATAACATTATTATGATTTGCTCTGAGGCTTTCCATTTATCAAGATCCTTGCACCTGTGGCTATGTTCTCATCTAATGTGTTTGTGACTTTAGGCAAGGTCAAAGAATGTGATGGTTCTTAGTTGAATTCAATACGCTATATTTAATTTATCCCAAATGATATCTATTACATTGTCCTTGACAGAGCAAGCTTACCACTTGCACCCCATGGAACAAGAAAAGAGATTAATAAAATTTCATTGTGTGCTCTGGTTAGGTCTAAAATGGCTCATCAAGTAAGAAACAAACTTTAGTGGGTGCTGAGCCAACAGTTATAGCCACACTTTAGGATATGCTCAGGAAAGTCATGACTAAATCTCTTTGCCAATAGGACTTAAAGTCAGGAGGCTAACAGTCATATTTCGTTGAAGGAGTTGAAGGAGTCAGAGGCTTATCTATCATTGTTGAACCACTTCTGTGGAGTAAATAATATGCTGTGTGGTTGTGTCTGTATTGAGGTTTAGTTAGTCCCTACACAGAACCCTTGTG
This sequence comes from Condylura cristata, assembly GCF_000260355.1. NCBI lineage: Eukaryota > Metazoa > Chordata > Mammalia > Eulipotyphla > Talpidae > Condylura > Condylura cristata. The sequence goes on along the minus strand of NW_004567124.1, from coordinate 22,282,351 downwards.
AATGGCAGAATTCAACAATGCTGAGTACCGAGTACTACACTAGTTGTTTAACCACAAGGTATGTGTGAAAATCTATCTCCATTGACATATTTGAAAGGCCACTCTGTGCTGGACACTGTTGATTGGAGGGAAAAGAAGATTTTCAGGAGTTCGTATAATTAAGATGTGATAGTTGGAGAAAGTCTCTCTAGCTTTCTCCAGGCACTTCATGTATTTAAGGAGAGATTTATTTACTAGTTGTTAAGAATCCCATCTTGACAACATGCTTCCATGCTGAAGGGTTAGAAGACATGTTAATATATTAAAGAAGAACAGTTTGGGAGTGATTGTGGAAAACCAGAGAAATGACTCCAACTTTGACTAGGATGGTTCAAAGTATCTGAAATCACCATCAATCTCTCCCTCCAGTGAAGGAAAAACAAAGACCTTGTAAAAATATCTGGATACGATGGTCCAGTAGCCTTCACCAGAACCACACAAAGGTTTGGCAGATAACTTCTGGCAAAGAGGGAGGCCCCAAAGAATGGCCCCTAGTCTAGCACAACAGAACCATGAATGCTTTCTTGGAGGTGAGGTCTAGAGGGGTGTGGTGGTGAAATGTGTAGTTGGGAGTAATCAGTAGCAGAGGACCCTCGACCTCATACCTGGCAGTACTAACCAATGACTTCAGAACGAAAGACTCAGAGAAACCCAGAAAGCCAGGCAGGCCTGTCTTTCTTCCATATCACTCAGTGATATGGTTGCTATGCCATGAGTTTTATGGATTCATGGAGATAAGTCCATAAAAATTACAAGAAGGTAAGTGGATCAGGGATCTCAGACCCCAGGTATTATGGCATTTCCTTAAAATAGCATCTGCAAAAACACCTACAACATCTGTAAAAACTGTGCAATGAAGGTGGCTGCTTCAGAAAAAGTGATTGGTTCCATGCTGTTCTTTCCTAGTCCTCTCGTTTGCCAAACTGCACAAGACTTTATAAGCACCTGGTCTCATGTCATGCCAGTGTTTCTCAACTCTGAGTTACTGCCATTGTCTGCCAGATGTGTAAGCAAATTCTCATTTCTGTGGTTCCTGCAATAAGTCTAGTGTCCAGGTTAGAACCTGGGTTGTTGACAGCATTGCTGTTTGTGATTGTCCCTGCATGGGAGTATAGCTCCAGCCCCGTGATTGCACTTATATCCTTAAAGCTTTGATTGAATTGGACTCGAGAAAAACATGTCTGCTGCTTGGAAAATAAACATTTGTGTATTGTCTTAATGTTAATTTCAACTGAAAATTGCCTAAAGACTAAATCGTTTTTAAAACATTTTAAAAATCATGATTACTAGGGTGGGCTGATGGAGACTGAGTTTAAAACAATAGTATGTTTTTTCAAGTAGTCTTTTAATAACACTCTCTGTGCAACCTTTTGGAAGAGAACTCAAGGATGACTGTAATTATGGTGCAATTAGGCAGGTCAGCCTTGCAGACAAGAGGGGCCTGAAGGCTACCCCTCTGGCTGTTGCTGCACCCTCCCATTTTATGATTTGTAAAGCTGGTTGGAGATAGTACTACACTTTGTTCTAATGCTATTTCAGTCCACTGGGTTCTATAGATGGGGAGGCATGATAACAGGGTGAGCATTTGAAAAATCTACAGAAATAATCTTATTTTAATCCTCACCACCAAAGCAAGGATATACAAATATGATCCATCAGAAGAGAACAGTGACCTAGGAAGTGCAGGTTCAAGGTGAGGCACCTTCTAAGGGAACAAACACATGTACCTTTTTCACTTTATGCAGCAATTTGGCAGGTTGGCATGACTTATGGTGGCTCTGTGATGCTGTTTGCAGGCTCATTCTGACATTCCACCCAGCTCATAAATCCAAAGAACTGGATGTTTGTTGAGAGCAGTGATTCTCAAATTGTGGTGTCTAGTCTAGTAGCTTCAACACCACTTGGAAATATATTAGAAAGGCAAATTCTCAGGTAACAACTTAATAAAAATAAGGGGATGGGGCCTCCCTGATAGCACAAAGTGTTAAGTCTCAGCACTATGAAGCTATCTACAGCCACTGGGGCAAGATGTCCATTCCTGCCAGGGAGGTGACCCACATGGCCTGGCAGACCTCTCCTCTTACCAGCTGCTCCCCTCAGCAGTGTATTTCAGTAGTTCCACCTGTTCTGCTCCCTACTCTGCCCACATCCCCACTGGGCAGCAAGCAGGGGCACCCTGTGGCCCTTAGCCATGGCAGGGCTGCTTGTCCTGGCCTGGGGCTCTCAGGGCCCCCGAGGGGTCCCTGGACTCCTACCCCTGGGCCAAGCAGGGACCTGCCGGGGTGTACTTGGTGTGCAAGGTCAGTGGTGTGTGTGTGCTTGCGTGGGAGTGCTCCTGGTTGTCTCTGGGTGTGGCTCACAGTGGGGGTGGGGGCCCAGCACCCCCCTTACCCCTATACCTCTGGCCTACACCCAGCTCTTATATGCATGAATAAATAAAATTAATCTTTAAAAAAAAATAAGGGGACAATATCCAGCAACCAGTGCCCTAGGTGATTCTGGTGTAGTTTGGATAAATGCTGGAGAGGATGAATTAAAAGGACATAGCGGGCCCTCCCTGGTGGAGCAATGGGTTAGGAGGCAGCACTGCAAGCAAGCACAGCTGCTTCAGTACAAATTTGATCCCCCTTCCCAGAGGTGATCACATGGCACAGCAGACCCCTCCTGACCGCCCGCTGCTCCACTCAGCAGTGTACTTCATTAGTCGGCCTGTTCTGCTACCTGTGCAGTGTCTGGTGAATCCTTTCACGGTGCCTGCACCTCTGGCCTGTACCCCAGTTCTGTATGCATAAATAAGTAAATCTTTAAAAAAATAAAAATAGAAGGACATAGCTTTCCAAAGGTCTATGGGATCTCACTGCTGATGTGGACAACCAGCTTAAACACTGATTAGGAGACCAGAGTAACTGCTCAAAGGCAAAAATATCTCCCAAGAATCAGACTCAAAACCACTGATGCTCCTCCTGGATTTAGAAAAATTTAAGGGATTTGACGTAGCTTATACATTTTCTTAAAGAACCAGAAAGCAAGTCACCATTGGGCTCTTACATAAATATGTTAAAACTCACCTAGTCACTTTCATATATTCTGTGTTTGAGTTTTCCAGATTACTTGTAGTTAGCAAAAATGTGTTACATCTTGTTGATGAATTCGACAGCAAAAGTAAGTGATCATCTAATCTTTTTCTTTGTGGTGGTGGGCGTGGAGGATGGTAGCCATAGACTATGTATAAATTGTGTCCAGGCATCTAAGTGTCGCTGGAAAGCACATCTACCCAAATTAATGACACATGCAACATGGAGTCTCTGGAAAGGACCTTTGTCTTAAAGGAAGACTTAGCTAGACAGTTTCGATCCAGTTTTGTGCCAGCAGGGGTTGGGCAGGTGGCTAAAGAGTCCCAGAACCTTCAGTGGATTTTTCAGTCTTTAATGCTCTCAGGGAACCAGGTACACAGACACCCCAGGTGAGAAGGTAGCAATGCACTGGCTGGGCGAAGGGAGGTGGGGGTTGTGAGAAGGCAAGCAGCCCAGCCTCCCAGGCCCCCACGATTCTCCTCTTTCTTTTGACTCTCTCTGGTGTTCTCTGCTGGTCTCTTCTGTAGTCACGCCACTGGCCCTCTCATGCCCCTCAGTGATGTCACCCTTCTACCCTGGCCTCTAGTGTGCCACTTACACTCCAGTTGTCCACAATCAGGCATACACTCCCCCAAGAACCTTCCGGATCAGCATTGAACAAAGTTGCAGGTGATAGCCACAGAGGCTAGTGGCACAAGGAGTCCGATTCACTCACTCACCCTACACCCAGTGGCCAATATTGGGTTACCAGTGGGATCCTCCCCTGGCAATCACTCAGGTTTGCCCTCAATCACCAGTTCTGTGGAAAGGGGTGGATTGCAGGTAAAAGTGGAAAGTTGCTTCACGTGAACAGGAAAGAGATCTTGGGGTATTAAAAGAACTGCTCTGGTGTCTCTGAGGAGAAGAACAACTTAGTTGAGAGAGAAAACCCATACTCACTCACTCTCCCGTGAGGAAAATAGCTTTTTTTTTTAGGGCTTTCAGGACTTCAGAAAACAGTGTTTTCCAAGTCTCAGCAATGGGGAGTCAGCTGAGGCTCATCACACCCGTGTAGTTTCATCTCTGGTGCCCCCAGATGACTCTGGCAGTTGCCCTGGAACACAGCATCGTAAAGAGTAGAACAGAATGGAGACTCACTTCCCTCTGCATTTCCTTGGCGCTGTTCTCTTGTCATTTTAAATTGTGTTTATGGTTGACGGGGAAAGTCTGGGTGGGACACAGGACAAATTTGTATCTTTATTTCCTCTGTCTCACACTGTAACACCTAGGACACAGAGCAGTATACATAACAGGTGTTCAACAAATTATGCTGATTGAGACCTCTGAAAGCAAACCTTTTACGAATGATTTGATGCTTAAAAAATGTAGCATGTCTGTGAATTATAAACAAGCTGAGTCCATTTACTTAGCCAAATATATCCAACCAACCAGAAACCTGGTGTTCAACTCCCACTGCTAGGAAACTAGCAAAAACAGACTCCAGAAATGTTAAAAGTTAGGGACAGCAACTAGGCACATAATTTGTTGTTTGGGGTTCTGCCTGTTTCCCACTTATAATTTCAACTTGAAAACTGTGCCAACAACCAGGCCTTTTTGTGAGTGCCAGCTGGTGCTGAGTTTCTTGAGCTCATCCACCTTCTACCACTGATTTTCCTCAGCTCTTCTCAGTTTTGTGGACTCTGCTCACACCCCCCTGTCCTTCACCTCCTGCTCTCAGGTGTGGGTCCTGTGTTTAGGGGGCTTTCTCAGAAATAGCGTCTCCTTTCTGGTGGGGTGGTCTGAAGTTGTCTGGGCTGGCAAGGACATCTGGGACCAAACAGTTGCTAGAATCTGCTGTACTTGCTATGCCAGTCAGCTGCGCTCATCCAAGTTCATGTGAATCAGATTTAATCTCAATGTCACAACCATCATGCTCCCCAAGATCCCATTTCTGGCTCTACCCTGCTTCTCTGTGAAATGATAGGTAGATAGGGTGCACACAGTGAGTGGGCTAAGTAGCATGAAAGCATTGCCTCAAGCAGATCATTAGCATGTTGTAAGAGGGTATTTGTGGACCATCTATACCAAAATCATTTGGGAGTAAGGGAACATAGCAGATGCCTGGACACTACCTCCAGCTACTTTTTGATTCTGTAGGTCTGAGAGGCAACTGAAAAACAACAACAACCACAACCAAAAAACCAACAACAAAACTATTCAATGTGAGAGTGACTGCCTTCTATCTGCTTTGTAGTCTTTGCTGATAGCACCAGGGTAGAGGTGAGGGTTAGAAAACTAGGGGGGTTCTTTTAAAAAAAATACAGCATGTGGGTCTCACCACACTGTAATTAAATGAGAATTTCTGAATGTAAGGAGACATTGGTGTTTTTAAAGTCTCCAAAGGGAATCTAGGGTGTAGTCAAGTTTGAAAACAATGTTTTTAGCCCACTAAACTACTATAGGCAGTTTCCAAAGCTGTATTGAGAAAACTGCTTTAATAAAGTTGTTTCTCCTGAATGGCGTTGCCTAATTCCTGTTTGTAGGTCAGGTCAATAAATGTATCCCCTTCAGTGTTTTGCTATGGACTCATCTTTCCTTTTTTTCTTAATCTTTTTTTTTTTCTAACTAAGTAAATAACAGTAAAGAGATGTAAAGCTGGCTTTGCAAGCTGTTGGTCTGCAGCTGAAGTCTGCTGAGCAGGTGTGTGTTGTCTCTACATTGTGTTTTTAGAAATTGAAAATTCAGACCTGTCACCAAGAGGGAAAAAGGAGTTTCAAGGACTTGGGAACCTCCTTGCCCTGGAGCAGGGGTGAGGGGGTGAGTGTCCTGCTTGCCAGGCCTTCTCTTGCCTGAGGGTCAGATGCCTGTGTTTGTGTCCTTTAGTATAAAGGAAAGGATTTAGTTGGTCAACATTTAAACACCTACTAAGTGTCAGACCCTCTGTGATAAGAGCTTATTTTTTCCTTGTATAAACCTAAGAAACAGGCATTATCTTCTTTTCAGGGAACTCAGGCTGTGCTGGACTGAGGGACTTGGTCAGAATTCCACTCCAAATCTGTCTGCTGCCAAAGCTTCCCCAGAACCTCTTCCTGGTGGGAGCTATAGGAATTTGTGTGTGGGGCGATACCTCGCAGAGGAGGCTTCTGGGGCACCTGCACTGTGTTTTACATTCCATTAAGCCTCATCACCTGGATTAAATAAATTTAGAAATCAGAAAATTTGGGGAGGGTTTTAGTCTAATTAGTTCAAGTATAAAGGCAGAAGTTTTTGGGGCAACTTAAGACAAATTTGCAATCCTATCAAGTGGATGCAATCATGTATGTATGCTGAACACTTCAAGGAGAGTTAATAATGACTTCTCAGGCACTTAGGGAGCTGAACGGGAAGAACATTTGTTCAGTGCAATTAGTTATCTGAACAATTTTTTGGTAACGCGATTCTTGAGTACTCCTCTGGTGGAGTGAGGCCTCCTGCCCCCAGCCTGGTGGCAGTATTTCAGCTCTGATAGCGTGGAGGCCCACCTTTTTAGTATTGTTTCAACTGACATTATAAATACTTTATCAGAATTAGTTCATTAAATAGCATTTTATGTTCTTTGTGTGATTTTCAGGGACATCTTGGGACCAGAATTATTCTTTTAGTAACGGATCTCATGTTACGAGGTATTAGTTGTGAAATCCTGTTTCTAATTCAGTAAGACATCTCTTATAATATCAAAGTATATGACTTTTTTTTTTAAAACTATCTAGAGCACTTCAAGGGTAACTGAAATTGAGTTGAAAGGAAGGCAAGTGGCAAACCATTCTGCTTCCAGAACTCTCTATTTCTTGAAGAGATTGTATGGGCTGATAAGTTTGGGGGAAGTTAGGAGTGGTAAAAAGGAATAGAAAGACATTAAGACAATGGATAATTATCAGGATGGGGAACCCCATTTGTCACTATTTGATGAAGTCATATTCACAGAGATTGTGCCTTTGTATTCCTGCCATTTCTGCTCCAACCTCAGTCCTCATTTGCTCAGTTGAACCTAATCACGAGAATGGTAGATCTTCAGCAACTCTGGCTGAAAGAACTGGAGGAGGTCAGCTAGGTACTTCAGCATTACTGCTTGCGAGGTATTGGAGCTTCCTTGTGCTTTATTGGGGAGTCTATTCCTTCACTCACTTTGACCAGTAGATTACAGCAACTACCGAAGGCTAACAAAGAGGAAGGAAGAATTGACTATCCTGATTCCCAGGTACTGTCTTGGATCAATGAAAGGGTGTGCTGGGAGCTAGTTTTCTGTGGCTGCCTCTTTTCCCTGTGGTATGAAAGGACTCTCAATGCTGGCATCATCTCTCTCAGAAGCTGTAGATGTTGCCTCAATGAGTCAGAAAGATTGGCAACCACAGGCTGTTAAATGGGGGATTTTGATGCTTGGGGTCTTTTGAAAGAAAGGACTCTAGACAGGAGACAATGCCTGGAATTCATGCGCAGGGTACCCACAGGTCAGCCGCATCAGCCGGGTACCCACAGGTCAGCCTTGTGTGTAGGCTTACTCATCCCTCTCTCGTTTCCTCTCCCTCCCTCCTTTTTTTTTTTTTTTTTAATTTTTGGTTTGGCCCAGCAACTGGCAGCTTTTAATGAAGCAGCGTTTTTGTGAGGTGGTGGTAAAGCATAGTGAGTTCAAAATTGGCATTGTTCAGACCAGCAGTTAAATGTTATAAGTTCCTCACTGCATATTCTGGAGCCCAGAACTTGCACCTCAGTTTCCTCACTTGCAAAATGAGGCAATATCAAACCAAGGTGTAAGGATATCAGAGAATTAAATGGGAATGTCTATCAAGAGCTGTCACAGAGGTCGGCACATAATAGATACTGTTTTTAATGAGGAAATATTCCCAAAGTTAGCTAGCTTCTCATTCATCAGAGCTAAAAGGGTCTGACTGTTCAGAAGAACCTCTTCTATAGATCACCATCAACAAAGGTAAAGGTATCATCCACTCTGGAAGCATGCTCAGCACCCTGAGGTCTGTCATTTATCAGAGGCCAAGAGCTTGGCTCTGCTCAGAGGATGAACACACTGTTAGCCATCCATGATCAGTGGAATCAGAAGGGGTCAACACCCTGTGGCCAGTGTTCCATGAGAATTCAGAGTGAGTCTACATTCAAGAAAGATCACTCTTCTTTAGGGTGTATTTCAGCAGGAGTGATTGAAGAGTCCAGCACCGTTTCAGCAGCTGGCAACACTCTCTCACCTGTCCTTTCCTGAACTCTCACAGCTTTTCCCTCTCTATCTGCCTTGGAACCAGCAGCAGTAGTTTCACAAGGCCCTTTAGCTCTGCTCATCATAGGTGCTCAGGACATCCCTTCTACTGTCTTCCCTCCCTATCCATCACCTCCTTTGACTGGTTTCCCTTACCTCATTATCTCTTGAAACTCGTTCATGTTGTCCCAGGAACATAAGGTTGGCTATAACCAAAATGCCCTTTAGCTAGAGCTGTTTCTAGCTAAAGGTGAATATTCTCTTCACTTTTTTTTTTTCTGGAAACCTTCTCTTCTCTTGACAGCTCCTCTGCAAGCCTCCTAGTGGGGTGTTTTCTCCCTTTCAGTTCCAACACACAAGGAATCTGAGGATCAGGAAGGTGTCTTACTTTCTTTTCACGCCTTCTTCATATCTATGTCTCTTTTTTCTCTATATACTCAACACCCAGATTTTAAACTTCTGAGCTCCCACTACATTTCCTTCTGCTCTCGCTGCTGTAGTCATAACAGCCCACTCCTCATTTCTTGATCATCTCAGCTCTCAGCTAACTCGGATGTTACTCCTGTTACAATTTCTTGTGATTTAAAGTAAACATTGATGATCTTTATAATATTCTGACTTCCCAGATAGTTCCTTCTAAAATGTAAGTCCTCATGTTACTCCCTTTCAAAACCTTTTAATGACTTCTTATTTATCTTAAGGAGTGTAATCTCATTGGACCTTGCAAGTTGTAGTAAAAGTCTCAGACTTTTGCTATTATTGTTCCTTCTGACCAGCTATACTTGTGATCTTGTTATTCTTTATGCACACCCTGAATATACCTGCTGTAGGATTTTGCAATTATCCTGTTTCCTCTACCTAGAATTCTTTTACCCAGTAAATATATATGGTTAGATCTCTCAAGTCAGTTATATTTTAAGTCAACAGCAACTTCAGGGCCCTCCCTGGTGGCACAGTGGGTTAAAGCACAGCACTAAGAAGCTAAAGCCACTTCTGCATGAGTTCAATCACCACCTGCCCCAGAGGTGACCACATGGTGCAGCAGACCTCTCCTGACCCGCCCACTACTCCCCTCAGCAGTGTACTTCATGGATCTGCCTGTTCTGTTCCCCACTCTGTCTCTGGTGAATCCTCTCATTGCCCCTGTACCTCTGGCCTATACCCCAGTTCTGTATGCATAAATAAATAAATAATAAAAAAACAACTTCATAGAGGTTCTTGTCTATCCTGTTTAAAATGTTCAATATTCCATTGCGCTTTCATATCTGGGTTGGTTCTTGCTTTTCCCCCTTGATATTTATCACTATGTGGTATGGTATTTTCCTTTATTAATTACTTTCTAAACCCTCTTCCTCTCATCATGTAAGCTTCACAAGGGCAGGAGTTGTCTGTTTTGTACTCCCAGTGCCTAGGGAAATGCCTGGTACTTGATAGTATTTGGTTACTACTAACAGGAGATCACACACCTTGAGTGAAGCGAGAAGTCATTGGAGGATTTTGAACAAGGAATGATACGATCCTATTTACATTTTAATGTGATCAGTCTGGGAAGCCAGGGTATTGAAGCTGGTGGTACTATTCTTCATTAAAATCACCATTCACATGGTGAGTTCATTCAGTAACCAGCCATGTGCATGCATGCACACACACAAGTACCTCTTGTCCATCCCTAAGGAAGAACCAAGTGGATGATGACTGCCTACCTTTTTCCAAATGCAGAGAATCATAAACTAGGTCTAAATTCAAAATTGGCTTCACTATATTCAGTTTGAACAAGCACAATCTTGGTCATTGTCAGCATATCTTTTTTTTATTGTTATAAAATTACCATTATTTTACTCCCTTGCTAGTATTTTGACAGTATAAGACTTCCACCTCCCAGGTATAGTCACCATAATCCTCCTACCACAACACCCGTGGTTCCCCCATCACCACCCTGCTGTTTTCACCGCTCTCTACCCACTTCCACAGATCAAAGGTCAGTTTTCAAGTGTTAGCTTTAAAGTTTGTCTTTGTCTGACCCTTTGGTTTTTGATATTCCACAGAACAGTGATCCCATCAGTATTATCATACTCTTTCTAGCTTATTTCACTTAGTATAAGCCCTTCCAGCTGCATTCATGATGCTACACATGGTTATGAATTTATCTTTTTTTGCTTGCTGAGTAGTATTCCATTGTGTGTGTGTATATGCCACATATTCTTGATCTACTCTTCTGTTTTGGGCATTTTGCTTGTTTCTATATCTTGACTGTTGTAAATAATGCTCCTATAACATGGCAGTGCAGCTTTCTTTTCAAGTTAATTTTTTTTGTTTTTGTTTTTGTGCATAGACACATAGGAGTGGGATTGCTGGATCATTTGGCAAATCCAGTGCCAGCATATTTTGGCACATCGAGTGCCAAATCTCACATACAATTATCAAATGAGAGAAGCTTATTTTGGGTCCTGTATGACTCCTCCAAGCAAAGCTCTAGGACACCCCCTCTTCTTCAGCTGCTTCTCCTGCACAACCCTCTGGAGACCTATCTTAGCAGAAAACAGTATAGCGCTGACTTGGGTCATGAACAGGGCTCAGTGTAGATTTACAATGAAAATTAAAAGCTTAAACTTATTTGTTAAAGACTTCAGGAACAAATTGGCTTAGGTTTTTTGTATATTTAATTAGGAATTATGAAGTCTGACTCATTGTCCTGCTTGTAGAAAAGACGATAAAGGAGAACTCATAGCTTCAGACCTCTGAGCAATGAAGCCAAGGACATTTATAGCTGTTTTTGACCACATTTTTAATACTTTAGGGAAAGAAGGGATAATGATTTGTACTTCTGGATGTTTGTTGACATGTGACCAATAAAATGCCATGCGATGAGGTGCCCTAAATGCCAGTCAAGTGCAAGAGGCAGGTGCAGCACACACAGCTGAGGGGGTGGAGACACATGAATGAATAATGGAAGTTTATTGTGCAAAGTTAATGAAAAGTTATCTTTGCTGCTGAAGCTATTTTCTAATAACATGGTTAAAAACTTGAGACAATAGTCTAGTTCTACCAGCATCTTCACTTCTCTTCTCTTCCTTTTTGAGAAACATAGAGGGAGACAGGGAAGAATGAGACTTCAGGAGGGAAGATTAAAGAGGAGGGAAGATTTAAATTTTTCACTTGCAAGGACACTGTATTGATCTCTGTGTCTTGTGTAGATAAGTCAAGACATGAAAGCACATGCAGAATGTAGCCAGATATTATTTTGTCTTATAAAAAAAGTTATTCTGGGTTAACACTAGCAGTTATATACAATTACTAGAGGTTTATTTCAGTCACTCATCCTGTTTTTTTTTTTTTTCAATGTAAAGACATGTATGGAATGAATTGTTTGTTGCATTTCTCTTTATAAGATAACTTTGTTGTCCTATAATTGATTTATAGATCTTTCTAAGTCATGTGAAGTAGAACTAACATGAACACCGTGTCAATACATACAAATTGTCTTCACCACTAACTAGAATCCTGTGAAATTCATCTTTAAGACATTACTGGAGATGACGTTGGACAAATCTCAGAATTATGTGAAAAAGTTTTTTTTTAATAATGAAAGTGGTTTTTATAATTTGCAGAGATATTTATATTGTTTCAGTAAAATATGTTTCAGCACCCTGATAAATTATTGTCTAATACTATTCAAATGTGGCAGTAATGAAGACATTGAAAAAAATAAACTTCATCAAATGAACATCACCATCAAAATCTTCAATGCTTATTTGAAATTAATGTTATTAAATACAATATGATGTGTGAACACAGATTGTTTCTTTGACTTGCTGTTTTAAATTTTAGAAAACTGACAGTATTAGAGTTGTTTATTTTGGAATTGCATTGCATGTGATATGTATAACATAATATGAGCATTTCAGAAATGGAATATTCACTATTGGGAATTAAATCTTGACGTGCTAAAACTGCATTTTTTAAGCCTACTGGCTTAATATGAAGTGAACACAAACTTGTAATATTTTTTAATGAAATTCTACAGAGTTAGAAAAAAATGGGTGAAGGAAAAATAGATGTATCAGGGAATTGATAATTCAAGGTGACTTCTGTAAAAAATGGAATTGCCCTACTTTGGTTCAAGTACTAAGTTTTCCACTTCCTAGACCTTGCTTTGCAGATGGCAACACAGAATGGTTCTGGTTCACTTAGTGCCCTGCTAGAGTGAATTATGAGAATCCTGGCCATGATTTAGTGAGTTGAGTTGCTGCTTTCAGTTCTGAAAATGGTGAATGTATTCAGGAAACATCAGAAATAATCACAAAAAAATGACCCCATACGTCTTAAACACGTCACTGAAAATATGTCTAGAAAAGAATGTTTACCGAGATTAGTGTTTCATGTTGAGGAAGCGGAAATTTCTTGGGCTGTTCAATTGAGCCAATTTCTTAAGCTTAGCTAGCAAATAATCCATGACCAATTTTACTTTGTCTAAAATAACACACATTAGGATAACATGGATAAATGGGATGCCATCTTTAATTTATAGTTTTAGAGTTTGATGATGATGGCTTTAGTTTGCTCTGTAACACTGATAGCTTTTGGGGAAGGTACTAGAGGGAATTTGAAATAATTAGTAGTAGAGAAATGCACCTGACATTTTATGTGAGATGTCATTTAATGTAATGTTTAAATTTAGAGCACAGTCCTTTGTTTAAAAACCTTCTTATACAGAGGTCACTGAGATGGACAGGGGTTCAAACAATTTACTTGACTGATTTTCAAATTAAACATCTTAGAAACAGTCATGTTCACAGTTAGAACATGAATTAATGGGAAAAAAGCTGCCCCCATATAATTCTTAATTCCTTAAAAAAATGGAATAATAACCTGGTTTCCACAGAAGCTAACAACCTCCACTACTATTTCTTCAAAAGCTTTTCCCTCACCTACTTGCTAGGTTATTTTCCCCAATTCTGTAGTCTCAGCACCTAATGTTTCCTATGTGTTCATTTTATAGTTATATGTCTTAGCCACTTGTTTGTGAGATATATGAAGACAGAGGTCTTGGCTGCTTTTGTTTGTCAATTTATTTTTATTGTATGTATAAGAAGCACTCAATAAATATTCAATTCCTTAATTATGAATGAATGAATCTGGTCCAAAGCCCTGGAATCCTAAGAATTAATGTGAGGCAGTAATGCCCACAGGGTGATATAAATGTATGTACCAATTATACTAGAGAAACACTGTACATCAGGTCTGAGAAGATTTTAAGGAACAATCAGGTGACTATGGACCAAAGAGAATGCAGTAACATTCTCTTATAGATTAACCCAGTTATTTTAATACATCATTTCAAAACGATAGTCACATTTCCCTCTTAATTATTAGGACTTTTTTTTTATGTTCAAGTGACAGCCTAACTCATTGGTACTGAACAAAAAGGAATAGAAGTCCATTTCTGATAACATGACTACTTAGGCATTTGAACTGATTCTTCTCTGAAAACACAAATCCTACATTAAATAGAAACTATTCTGAAAAGTACTGAGCAGAAAGATTGTGAGAAATTATCAATATCAAAGAAGAGCAATATCAAAGGCCATCAAGGTAGAAACCCAGAGAGGCAATATGAACATTTAATCTTATTTTGTTCAAAGAACATTTACCTAGCCTTCCTTATTTTATTTTTTGCGTCAATCATTTATTTTTTAAATAGAAATAGCATTTTTTTTCTCACAAAGGATTAGTAGTGTTATGGAATCTATGTTCTTTAGCTGTCATATAACTATTTAAAATCAACAACAAAACAGTATGATGGAAAATGAAGTAACACTTCATTTGTTTACCTTTGGATTAAATAGGAAATTATAAAGAAAACTAAAAAATGCTTAGAAGTGACTATCAATGAAAGCACAGAAAGATAGGCCCTCCCTGGTGGTGCAGTGGGTCAAAGTGCAGCACTATGAAGCTATTGCAGCCATTGCAACACAAGTTCTATCCCTAGCAAGGCAGGTGACCCACATGGCATGGCAGACTTCATCTGACCCACCCACTGCTCCCCTCAGCAGTGTACTTTGTTAATCTGCCGATTCTGCTCTCCACTCTGTCTCTGGTGAATCTTCTCAAGCTCCTGCACCTCTAGCCTGTACTCCAATTCTGTACACATAAGTGAATCTGTAAAGAAAACAACAACAAAGCACAGAAGGATGAAAATTGTGAGACAGAATCAAATAGTAATATACTTTAAAAATAATCTCCATGGCCCTCCTTGGTGGCGCAGCAGGTTAAAGCGCTGCACTAAGAAACTAAAGCCACTTCAGTTCAATCCCCGCCTGCCCCGGAGGTGACCACATATCACCGTAGACCTCTCCTGACCTGCCCTCTGCTCCCCTCAGCAGTGTACTTCATCAGTCAGCCTGTTCTGCTCCCCACTCTGTCTCTGGTGGAAGCCTTTCACCGTCCCTGCACCTCTGGCCTGTACCCCAGTTCTGTATGAACAAATAAATAAATCTTAAAAAAAAATAATAATCTCCATGTTTTTGCTAAATTTACTTCATCTGCTTGTGTTCCCTACAAACCACATCTGACAGAAATCATATAGTGTTTGTCTTTCATTGTCTGACTTATTTTAATAAGTACAGCTCCCTCTAGGTCCATCCATGTTAGTACAAATAGCAGGAATTCATTTTCTTAATGGTTGAATAATACTCTACTGTGTATATATACACCAGACCTTCTTTATCCACTCATCAGGTAATAGGCACATATGTTATTTCCATATTGTACATAGTGTAACAGACATGGGGTTTCATATAGTTACTTAAACTAGTATTTTTATATGGGGGGGGGGTAAATACCTGGAGGTAGGATAACTGGATCACATAGATTTTCTATATTAATTTTTGAGTAACCTCTATATGGATTTCCATATGGCTATACCAGTTTATAATACCACTAAAATTTTTCAGACAACCCAGACAGCTTTCCTTTTCTCCAACATTTGTTTATGTCTTTGATTGTAGCCATTCTCTCATATGGAGGTGGTAGCAATGCTTTGATTTGTATTCCTGATCCATTCTATAAGATGTCTTTTCATTTTGATGCAAGTTTCATTTGACATATAGAAGCAGTTTAGCTTGATGTAGTCCCATTTGTTTAGATTTGCTTTTTTCCCTCCCATTGGAGTTGGGTCCCCAAACATGTCTCTAAGGCTGAGTTTAAGGAATGTATCACCTATATTTTCTTTTTATTTATTTATTTTTTTTATGGCTTCAGGTCTTACATCCAACTCTTCAATACAGTGTGAATTATTTTTTGTGCATTCTATAGTAATCTAGTTTCATTATTTTACATCTGGCTTTCAGTTTACCCAAGATGACTTATTGAAGGCTTTCCTTGCTTCATTATAAGCTTTTGATACCTTTGTCATCAATTAGTTGTCTGTATGTGTATAGTTTCATTTCTGGGCTCTCAATTTTGTTTCATTGATACACATGTCTGTTTTTATTTCAGTCCATTAGTTGATTCCATTGCCATAAATTTAGTTCCTATCACTTCATTGTATGGTTTGAAGTCAGAGCATTTTGCTTCTCTTTTGTTCTTGGAGGTCTTTTGAATTTTCAAATAACTTTCATGATATTTTGTTCTATTTCCGGGCTATTAATTTCTGAAAGGCCCTGACTAAAGAAAGTTTGAAAGTCAGATGGAAGAAAAATGATCTTATACTAAGAGTTTGATGTGGAAACAATCTATTAGTGCAGAAGTAGATAAGTGAGTTGAAGTCCTCAAAAGGAGGAAGGACAGAACGTGCAGATTAAACATTATACTGTGATGGGACACATTGTGATTTGTTGTTACTAAAGATTAGAATGGAAAGTAGTGTAAACTCATTGAGGAAAAAATGGAAAAATGATGTAATCAACTCAAAGTCAAGGAAAGAGAAACAAAAGAAAGATGGGAAAGAAAAGACAGTATATAAAAATGATGAGATTATATCATGACTTGAAGCTCATAATTAATGCAACACTGTGCCTACAGCCCAAGAAAAGTTGAAAAAAATAGGAAAACCAAAATAAGAAAATGAGAGATAATAAAGTTGAGGGTAACAATTACTGAAATAGGAAAAAAATGCAAAGGTGATTTTAAAAATCTATAACTTATTTCTTTATGACTGACATTGTCAGTTTTTTTTTCCAAAGGGAGAAAGTGTAAATAAGCTATATCAAAAATAAAAAGGACATCAACTATAGATCATCCAGTTCTTAAAAGGTTAATGAGAAAAAAATGCAACTAACTTTATGCAAAATAACTAAAAATTACAGGAAATGAAGAATTTGTATTTGTTAAAACAGACAAAAGAAATTGAAAAACATGAATGTCACCTAATGCAAAATATTGAAGCCATAATTAAAGCCAAAAAAATTCTAAATCACACAACTCATAGAGTCCTTTATATCACCCAGGAGAAATAGTGCCGATCTAAAGCTTTTTTAGAAAGCTGAAATGATATTGTTCCCAATTAATTTTATGTCATTGTTACCTTTCTACCATATATAAAGATGTCAAAATATACAACTCATTAAGAGAAGTGCAAAACTTTGTAGAAAATACAAGGAAACAGAAATCAAAATTGTATAAAATAGATAAGCACAGAATGAAAAAATTGGGCTTGTCAGTCGTGTTAATGTTTTTATCAGATATTTTTTGGCATTACTTCAAATCCTTGTCCTTACCTTTCACTCCAAAAAATTGCTAGGGAGACCAATACCACACAGGTGTTGCCATCTTACACAGCTGTAACCTGGCAGCCCTTCACTTCAGCTGTGGACAGTTTCTCTGGCTCCCCATCTGATTTTGTGACACTTCAGCATGGAGTGCATGTAGGAACCTCTGGCATTCATGTAGGTACAGCACGAAAAGGCATGGAAGTTACTTTGAGCATCGTTTTTTTTTTTTTTTTTTTTTACCAATAGGGGACTGGTAACCATTGAAGGTCCAATGGAGACTGATTGGTAATGCTTCCCCTTTTGATCCCTGGATAGACAATTCTG
Organism: Condylura cristata; assembly: GCF_000260355.1. Taxonomy (NCBI): domain Eukaryota; kingdom Metazoa; phylum Chordata; class Mammalia; order Eulipotyphla; family Talpidae; genus Condylura; species Condylura cristata. The sequence goes on along the minus strand of NW_004567124.1, from coordinate 22,264,979 downwards.
AGATGTAATTCATAAGGCTTCTCAGAATGCACAATGTGATCGAGCATCAGTTTTCTTCAGAGGTGGCAAATTTGATAGTACATCTTTATGTGGGCTTTTCTTCTTTATTTCATTCCCCTATCACTTACCCCTACTCCCCTTCTCTGCTATTTTCTGGGATTATAACTAAAAAAAAAATCTGCTCATAATAGTTCATCTTTGACTGTGATTTGGAAGATGATCAATCAAATTGAGAAAACAGAAAATGGATGTAATTTGTTACATTAACATTTTAAAGGAGAAAAAAATGCTTTGAAAGTCTCAATAGATACAGAAAAATCCCTCTATAGAATCCAGCATCTATTCATAAGAAAACCTTTTAAAACTTTTAAATGGAAGTATTTCTTTAACTGATTAACAAACATACTTGATGGTAAAATAGTTAAAGCTTAACTTTGATACAGTGAATAGCCTTTTATTTATTTTTTATGGAAGTAACATTGCTTTACAACATTGTATAGGTTTCAGGTATACAATTTCCCACCTCAGCAACTGTATATATTGCATACTTCTTGTTGTACTTAGTGTCATAGCCCAGTCTGGAAAAGAAAAAAAATGAAGCCATTTAAAATATTTCAATAAAGTGCATTCAATACAGGAAAATGATTGTATAAGTAATGGAAGTATTGAGAACCCAAGAGGGAATGGCATGATGGATCTTACTAGAAATTAGAAGATGCAGGAACTCCTTGGGCTGAAGGAAACATTTTAGGGGGCAGGGAGGAGGGTTATGAGAGCTCAGGGCTGGGTTCTTAGAGGTTAGACACTTGATGGCATGGGGAACACAGAGATAAGGCTATACTTGGCAGGAATCTCACAGAGAGAAAGCTTATCTGTTGCTAGATAACTGTTCCAGAGTGGGTGACAAAGAAATTCCCTGGTTTCTCTTCTATTCCTCTATTCCTACATCTTTTTTTTTTTTTTTTTAAGACACACCACTGAGGGCAGCAGTGGGGAGACAGGAGAGGCCTGCTGCACCATGTGGGTCAGCTCCCTGGCTGGCCGGGACCAAATTCAGGCTGTAGCGACTGGAAGTAGCTTGACAGTAGCTTGATAGTGCTGTCTTTAACCCCTGTACCACCAGGGAGGCCCCCTATGGTGAAGGAGCGATGCTGGATCTGGAGAAAACAAACTATGGATCTTTAAACAAACAATGAAGTACAGAGGGGAAATAGTTACCACAAAAATCAGACAACTAGTTGTTTCTGGGTGGGAGAATATACAAACACCTTCTAAGTTGCTAGCAATGTTTTATTCTTGCCTTGTTTGTGGTTGCACTGTTATTTTCTTTATTATTGTCTTTAGACCTCACATTTGTAAGGTTTTCTTTTGTGTGTATATCTCATAAACGTATGAAAAAGAGAAATTTATAGATTTACATAACTGAATAATTTGGAGGTAGGACTACCTGTCAGTGTCTTTTATCCAGAGGCTCGAATATTGCCAGTATTCTCTGCTATTCCAATTGATTCTCAAGGGGGCTGCAGTAATCTCTCCTGTGACTATTTCTCCCTTGCTCCTTTCCAGACACTTTGATAACTACTTCACTGGATCTTTCTGCATGAAATGTCCATCCCTACTGTAACAGGTACAGGCTTCATGGACTCCTCCCCCACTCCAGACACTGGAACTCCAAATCCCATCAGTAACAAGGAGAAGCATGATGGGGAGTGTGGGCGGAGCTGAGCAGCCAGGTTGGGATAAAACCAGACATGTGGGTTTTGGGGGGTCTCTTGGCCTGGTGGAGTCCAAGTCAGCAGAACTGGTAGGACATTCTAGTTAACTTGGTATTTCTCTCCCTCTTTCCCTGGGTTGTTTCCTTTACCTTTCTCCTTGTAAATAAATCCAATATTGAATCTTTTTGTGTGTGTCCATAATACGATTAAATCTTAAGCGTGTGGGTGAGGACCCACAGACAGGCAGCCCAATTCACATTGGGGTGCCCTGTAACACTATGACAATCAGTGTGGCCAAAGCTGGGGGAGACTTGCAGGGGGAGTATATCCCAAGTGATCACTCTTCACGTCAGTCTGTCCTATCAACCCAACTCCGGGGCTATAGCCTCATGCCTGGTGTATGTTCCCATAGAGAAACAGAAAACAAAGGAGTTAGAAACTGAGAGCTTTGTAAATTCATTTCTTCTCTGATTCCTGACAAGTTGTCTTTAAATAATGCTCAGTAGTTGATTCCAGGAAATAGTACCAAATACTTGTCTAAATCACAGGGCAAATTTCTCTAAGTTCTCCTCCTGCACCCCAGCCACCTTACAGGTCACTGCCTATGACTTTAAGCATTACGAGATAGCAGCCAGCTCAGAGATAGGCAGAGTGAGCATGCCCCTTCTGTGTAGCGCCGATAGTATAAACCCCACATTTGGCTTACTGTGCTTGGAAATAATAATTACAGGATTCTAAACACCCTTTCTCAACCAATTCTTTAGATCAAAAGAGGCATATGTCTTTCATGTCTGCACCTTAGTGTACATTTGACCTTTGCTTTGAAATAACATTGAATATGGTAAATTAACTTTAATTGTAAATGGCTGACTTTGGTTAACCTCACAGCTGTGATGAACACAGAGGAGATGCTTGGGCTCTGCTCCAAGGAAGGGCTCACTGTCCCAGCTGCTGGGAATGTGCTCAGCAGATTGTTTACAGCTGTTGGCCCTTGCAGGGCTCGCCTCAGCTGTAGAAAGCCACTTTCCTCAAGAGTTTGCCTTTCTGGGCTGGGGTGACCATGCATTGTACATGCCAACTTGGTTATACCACTGCAGACACTTAGGCGGTCAAACTTTATTCTAGCTGATTTTGAGAAAGTACTTTTTAGATGAGATTTAATTGTAGGTAGATCAGTAGACTTTAAATAAAGCAAGTCGTCCTCTGTGATGCAGGTGTGAGTCATCCAATCAGCTGGAGTCTTTAATATAAAAAGACTGAGTGCCTGGGACAACTCTGTGAGTCATCTACATTTGGACTCAAACTGCGGCTCCTTCTGCGTTTCGCTCCTGCTCATCTACCCTGAGGATCTGGAGTTTACCAGGCCTCCACAAATGTGAGTCATTTCCTTAACATCTTTTAAAAAAATTCTATACATACATATTCTGTTGGTTCTGTTTCTTTGGAAAAGTCTGACATTGTGAGTGGGCCACGTTCAATGACTAGTCAAGGTGGGAATATAAAAATCCAGTTCTCTTTATTTTAAAGAGTTAGTTATTTATGCATACAAAAATGCGGTACAAGCCACAATCCTCTGGTGACAGGATTCACCAGAGACAGAGAGGGGAGAAGAACAGGTAGATGGATGAAGGACACTGCTGAGGGGAGCAGCAGGCGGGTCAGGAGAGGTCTGCTACGCCATGTGGGTCACCTCCGGGGCCTGGGATGGAACCCACACTGAAGCGGCTGTGGCCAACTTGCAGTGCTATCGTAACCCATTGTGCCACCAGGGAGGGCCCAAAAGTCTGGCTCTTTTAACCCAAGATATTGATTCATATTTCATTCTCTGGAGCTCCCTCCAGAACCTCCACTTGCTGAGGCTCTGAGGATGGTGCTGTAGCCCAACTTCTGTCCAGCCTGGCTAATACCCCCTTCTTATCCATGCTGATTCCAACATCATTCCTTGATAAATAGACTGAACAGTACACTGCATCCGGGTCTGCTCCTCAGAGAACCTAACTTAAAAAAAGGGAAGTTGAATGTAAAACGGAAGTATAATGTGAGGGCCTTCCCATTTTCCCAATTTTGAAAGGAGGATAGAAGAGAAAAGAACAACTGAGGTCAGTTCTTTAAAGCAAAATGACTGAGGGGAGCTTTCAACTTGGAAATAAAGGAAAACATCGGGAAAAAGTTATCAAAGTGCTAGTTCTTTCCATTGGCCTAGAAGACAGTGTTCTCCCCCAAATCCTCTTTCAGGTTCAGACCCCAAGTCTCAGATTTAAAGAAAAAGACTTGGAGACAGTAAGAAACACATACAAACATTAGACTGTCTCAGCACGGCTCCGTAGGAAATGGGAATGTAGGAAGTGTATCTTCTGTCTTTGGAGAAGAAAACAAATAACTGAATAAACTTTGTCCTCCTTTCCTGCTCTCCCTCCCACCCCAGCATACTGGGACCAATAATTTACATGCTCACACTCTAATCCATACTTAAAACATTTACTTTTAAAGGTTAAGCTTGCTTTTGTCCTGTGATCACACTACTAACTAATCAATTACTCAGAAAAGAAAAAAGTCAGGGCAATTTCATTCAGCCTATGTGTTGGTTTTGGAATCCTTTACTAGGCCGCAGACTTTAATTATTGACATTATTTCTCTTTTAAAGCTCATGTTTCTTGGATTTTCCTGATTGTTTAATCTCTGTGCAAGTATTTGTCTTTGTCCATGTCATGCAAAATGAAATATAACTTAGCAAGATAACTTAGCTGATGAACATTTAATGGCATGGAATTATTCTTTGAGAAGTGAACTTAGGTTGAAATTCTTGCTGCTGTAGACTCAAAGAAACAAGGAAAATTGGGGATTTTAAAGGGAGAGGCTTAAGGTTGTTAGAGTTGCAATACCATTCTCAGTAACACAAGAAGCACTGTAGTGGAGGGGTAAGGGGAGGCTTTTTAGAGACTGAAGATTATGTTGGAGGGGTGAGGTTTTTGTATTCCTGTGGAGATCAGTTGGGGAAGGAGCATAATCTTGGTCAAGCAGATCCTTCACCTGAGGGCAGTCTGCCAAAGAGCATGTTTGTGGATCTACAGTAGATGCATTTCCAGAGGCTGGGACATGGAGTGCCTTGCTCTGCATTCATGGAGGTTTATTTTTCTTTTAATGCCACTTGGATCCACTTGCTTCCTATAGTAAACTCATACAGTCTGTGAAAAGGTCCCCTCAGGGTCCTGATGAGTTTGTTTTTCTGGAGAAACTTGCAGAAAGAAAATTAGTGGGATAAGCTATAGCTTGTGCTGCTACACCTGGTCTTAATGACACAGCTGATGCTCATTTTCTTCCTCTGCCAATATCCATTGTAAAAGCCTCTACTCTTTGTTAGGGTCTCTGTTGGTATAGGGCTTAACTGAAGGGTGATCCAGGTCTTGATCTGTGAACTATAGAAAGATGGCTTGTTGGTTATTCAATAGCCTGGAGGAGAAACACTTGTAGATCTGGGAAAGGAGGTCGAGGGAAGAGGCAGTTAGCAGAACTTGAAGGAGTTTGCATAGACTGCAAAGGGGTTTGTAGCACATGTTAGCATCCACAAGATCATGTCTGGCACAGAAGAGGCAGAAGGGCTTGGCGGGTGTCAGTCATTTTCTGTCTGAGGCCTGTATACACAGGCCTTCTGAGCAGTGAAGATGACATGGGGGAGACTGCATGGCCCCCAAAACACTGGGCCTCTGCTCTCCAAGGATTATTTAGCTTTTGCCAAATGCCCAAACTTCAAGCAACAAAGACCAGGGCTAAACCTCTGACAGGGGGTCATCCCTCTAGGAAGTCAACAGTCCTACTTTAGCAAGTTATAGCTTGATAGTAGTATTAACAGGCAACCATGGAAATGTTACCCGGCAACCCTTATAAGATAAGATATCGGTTGCCTGACTGGGAGTCCTCACCTGTGCACTTCAAGGGACTTATAATGAGACTCACCTGCAGGCATATACAAAAAGATTAATAAAAGGTTTATTTACAAAAGAAGGGGGAATGAACAAGTGAATTACCTAGGGAAAAAGAGGGAGATAAATTGGTTACTGTGTCCTACCAAACTGGAAGCCCAGTGGCATGCCTTGAGCTGGCAAAAAGCCAAGAATCAAGAGGCTAAGAGATCCCCCAAGGCACATATGTCTGGTTTTATTCCAAACTTGGCTGCTTAACTCCATCCTCAGGGCCCAGAAATCCTCCCTTCATGGATTACGGGATTTATAGTTCCCGGCCTCTTGATGGCTTTAGTGTGGCGTGGGGATGGAGTCCACAAAACCCATGAGGACTTTGTTCAGGACATCATTTCTCCCTAACAGAGGAACAAGGATTCATTGTGACTGGAAATGAAACCTATTTCTTCCCCTCAGGACCTCAGCCAGCAGCAAGATCTGCAAACACAGTATTTAATTCTGTCATTGCTCCTTAAACAGCAAAGAGACGTGGCCTTGCGTCTGACTATGAGGTGAAATCCACTGCTCTGTCACATACCCTACTACTCTGAGCTGCTGGTGTGATAAATGGATGAAACAGATAATTAAAAAAAAATTCATTGACGCTATTGGTTGACAATACTACAAGTTTTGGAAGCACAGCTTTACACGTCAGTAGTGTATATGCCAGGCCTGGCCCACCACCAAAGTTGTAGTGCTATCACATCATCACACTGACCCCTTCTATCCTTTTCTCTCAAACCCCCCACTTTGATGGCTCCCTAGTCTTCTCAGAGTCTGAGACTTACTTTGTTAACTTCCACCTTTGAAACCATCTGATAATCATCTTTAATTATGCTACTTATTTTGCTTATCATAATCACCTCAAGTTTCTTCCATGTTGTCATGGAAGGCAAAATTTCATTTGTTTAAATAGCTTGGTAGCATTCCATTGAATATATATTCCATACACTCATCATGGTTATTTTAAAGTGTTAGCTTTTGTTAATGTTTTGTGAACATAGGGGCATACACACACAAACACATACATACACATAAATATTAGTGCTTTCAGTCTGCAGATAAACACATAGGAGTGAAATTGCTGGATCATATGGTACTTCTATTTTTAGTTTTCAAAGGAATATTCATGCCATTTCCTGTAGAGGATGCACCGATTTTCATTCCCACATTCTATTCTCTACACCTTTCTCCAGTTTTTTAAAGTTGCAGCTGAGGTGATACCTTGTGACATTTCCATACTATCACACACTCTAAATCAGCAGTCATTTCTTGGCATTGTGTTAGGTGATGGGACAATAGGTAGAATCCATGAACCTGGAGACCAAGGAAGGGAAGAAGAGTGGCTTTAAATTCTGTCATTCCTGGTTTCTACATTCCTTTTTGCTAACAATCCATCTAGTTCATCACCCATAGGAGTTTTCAAAAATTACATACAACAGCAAGCCAGGGTCTAGCGCTATGCTTGCTGCCAATAACTGGCTTTTCCCTTGACCTTCTGGTCAGTCCCAGCTCCAGGTGTATTTCAGAGCCTGCTTCGTGGGGTCACTTCCAGTATCAACTGTTGCACATCGACTTCCCTGGTAAATAGACTGTCTTTGTTATGCAGTATATTTGCTTGGGTGTTCTCTTTAGATCAATACCTTTGGGGAACAATGGAGAGAGAACTGGACTCAGCGGGACATGAACTGCAATGCAGTTTCATCAGTGGCTTCAGCAATATTGTGGAGAACTTCAGTGATTTCCCAATTTAGGTAAGGGCCCATCTTATCTACTAGCTATTGAATCTGGTTGCTTCTGCAGAGGAAAAGTAGTGTTTTCAGTTTTCTTTTGTTAAGGGTAATGCCTGGATAGCGACACCACTGTGAACCATTGGTAGCCCTTTGTCCTTGGGGGTTGTGGGAATGACCTCACCGAGGCCTGAAGTGTTATGGAGGTTACAACACAGTATTTAATGCAAGGCTCTTTGAAATTTAAGTGATCTTATTCCAGAGACATACAGTAATAGTGCAATAAGGATGGAAGAACATCTAGCTTTTTCTGGGGTTTTGGGATCCTCTGACTTGAGAAAGGATTACACTATCAAGTTTTATAGTAAATTAGTAAACTGAGGCTGCTTGAAAGCAGAGCCTTACAGGCAGGTGGCTCACTAGAGTATATGACTATAACCTGGCCACTTAGTGCCCTGTGGGTTTTGACACACCTAAGTAACAGATTGCCCTAGAGCTAGTGAAGGTATTATCAGACTTGTCAGACTTTGAGTGGATCCAGTAGTAATGCAAGTCCCTAGATGAATGCATAGTGCAGATAGAGAGATCTTATCCCACAGAGGTCAGAGAGCTGTGACTCCCAGAAGTGGTGCCTGTACTGTATATCTTCAATTATTATTCAGGATTTCATCTAGACAGATGTGGACAGAGCTCAAGATGTGGACAGAGCTCAAGGTACCAACATTGGTGGATCAGTAGTAAGAATTTCAATGACCCTAATTAGGTCAGGCCCTGCAAATGATTTCTTTGAAAATGTCTCCAAGGATCTGCAACTGAATCCTAAGGGCAAATATTTAAAAGCATCATGCTCAGCATGTAGTCACAGCCATCGAGTTACCTTCTAGTTCCTAAGGAAAATAATAAACTGGAAATAAGGGCTTACCTATTGTCTGAGCCCTGTTATTAATGCCGCAAAGTGTGATCCCCATCCTATTAGGCCCTAAAGCACTCAACAGATTAACCAATCTGAAAGGAACATTTTCATTTACCAACAGAAATCAGTGTTAAAAATGCTCTTGGGTACTGTTTCTGTTTATTTGCCTCTAACTCTGCCTCAGGCTCATTGAACATTGCTCAATAAAATGAGCATCTCAGAAATAGTTCAAGGGAAGACTCCAACCTTAAGAAATTTCGTATTGACAATTCTAAAAAATGGAGAAGAAAGAGTATGCCTGAAATGCTTTCTCCTCTGTGAAAAGAGCAAGTACCTCTTTTATCATACTATTGCCCCAAGATGTATTAGCAATGAACAGTGCAGAAGTCGAGTATCACTTATACTACAATGTTTCTCATTCCCAAGTGTGTGTGTATTAAACTGAACATACTGAAAGAGCCAAAAAGTGTTGCTTCTAACAGATCAGCTCGGTTGTGAATAACAGGACAGTCTGAAGCCCCTATTCCATATCTTCCTGAGTGGTTATTAGCATAGAAATTGTGTGCTGTCTCCACCATCTATACCTATTTCATTTTAAAATGTAGTTTCTTTAAAATGAAATAGGGTATCCTGAAATTAACTTAAGGGTTAGCATTTGACTGGGTCTGCTTATGTGGTTGTTTTAGCCCCTATCCTTCAGAAAGTAGAAACTGGAGAAGGATTAAGATGCTAACTTTAACCTTTGGGAGGTTCAGGCCCATTTTGGTGAGGATTAAGTGGAAAGAAGACAGAAAAGTGTGATGTGATATATTTTATCAAGCTGGCTGCTATGCACAACAAGCTATGAAAAGCAAGTGACACAAGAGGCCAAGACTTCCTTGGCCCTGAAGTCTTCCAAAGGAAACAAAATAAAACAACTAAGAGTAGTTGAGAGGATTTGGGAAAGGATGGGAATTTGGACATTTATGTTCATCTTTCTTCCCGTCTTTCACTTCCCATTGGTGAATCTTTACTCTTTGTGGTGTTAACTCTCCTTTATTTCAAGTTGTATCAGTTGACTCCAACCACCACTATGTCCCCAGGAGTGTATATTTCCTCAGACCCTAGGTCCTAGAAGTGTATATTTCCTTTTATATTAGTTTTCTTTGTTACATAACAACTCACCACAACTTAGCTTCTAAAAGCAACACAGTAATTATACCAATTACTGTGGGTCAAAGTTACTGTCTCTGTAGTTCCTCTGTCAGGGTATCAGAAGGCTGACATCAGTGTGTCAGCCAACTGAAATTTCAGTGCTCATTTTGACTAGGGAAAGGTTTACTTCCATTCTCCTTTGACTTGCTGCCATAATTCATTTCCTTGTGGTCTTATTACTGGTGTCTGTTTTCTTGCTTGCTGTTGTTGGGGGACTACTTCAGCAACTAGAGGTTCTTCTTGTGTCTTTACCACATCATCTTCCTCACCACTTGGCAGTTTGCCTTTCAAGGCCAGTGGGAGCCTTTTCAAGGCCAGTGGGAGCCTTTTCAAGGCCAGTGGGAGCCTTTTCAAGGCCAGTGGGAGCAGGATGTCTCTGATGTCCCACTTAAAGGACTCCTCTAATTTGGTCAAATCAACACTTTATTCTTTTTGATTAATGTGAAGTCTGTGGATTAGCAGCCTAATCCATTGGCGTGATATCCCATAACAGTCACAGGTTCTACTCATACTAAAGAAGGTTTTGCACAAGATATGGTATCAAGGGAGGGACAGTATATAAGGATTCTGCCTACCACAATCCAGTACCAAAAGAGGAAGGGTGATCACATGTCATTGTGGACATCTGAGACAGAGAAAACCAGAGGTCAGGGAACTCTGAGAACACAAGTGGCTTTTGTTCCAATATGATGACCTTGGTCAATTTTCTCTTATATTTTCTAAAAATGGGAAAACAGAAGCTAAAACATGTGTCATTTTGTGGGATGAAATGTTAACATTAGGGTGTATGTCAGTTATTCCTGTTTCCTCTGTGCTAGACACTGAACTGTGCATTCCACTTGTATCATTAATTACTTCGATTTTGACAAACCTATGAGTTTGATATTCAAAGCTTCATTTTGCTATGTGGTTGGTACTGTCAACACAACATGTAGTATGCTTAGCACAATGTCTCACAAAAGAGCATATTTTAAATGGCGGCTATTGTTTTAAATGTACATGATTTTTGGTGATTCATACTTTTATATCAAAGTTAAATAATATGGACCAGTAGGAGTCCAGTCAGGTCTCGCCCCAAAAGAGGTAAATTAGACAAACACACACAATCAAAATTCTTTCAAATAGTAAACAAAATCTTTTAGCTATAGGTGCCACTATTTTAAGTATTGAACTTCAAGGAATAAAATAAAAGCTTAAGCTTATCTCCCCTGTGTGTGTGTTTATATTTATACACTTGTGTGTATGTCTGTGTGTGTGTTTACATCCAACACATATGTACTATCTTTGCAGTGTAGGCCTAGGTGCAAGAAAGGCTTATGTTTTCCCCTTAATCTACCCAAACTTCAGAACTACTTATAACGTTACTTTCAGAATAACACATTACTTTCACGTTACTTTCATTAATAACACATATCTTCAAAATGCAAATTTGGAATTAGCATTTTATCATTTTTGTCCTTTTAATGATAGAGCTTTGTTACCTTTACTACCTTTACTCACCCGCCCCATCCCAGTCAGGGATTGTTTACCAGTTGATCTCCCCTATACCCCACACTCTTTCTTCTCCCAGGCATTGCTATTGTCATGAAACTGAAAGCAAAGCAAAACACCAAAATGGCCACATCGTAGGAATGAGGTACAAAAGCAAATTTTACTTTAGCATTAACCCTACCAGAGAGAAGTCCTACAATCTGGTGACCTCTGGTCATTTTGTGTGAATGACCAAAGTTTCTGACCAAAGATGCACAAAGTAAAAGCTATAAAACATGATATATAGCAGTCAGGGTGGCTGACATTTGAAATGGAGGAGCAAGTGGGAATGAAGGCCCAGTGAGAACTTTGGAAACAGACATATGCTCAGGGAGAAGCTACATGATTTGCTAGCTGATTGTCAGAAGATAGGAATTGCCAAGATTTTGTATCTAGATTACCAGGAGAATGGTGTCATTGACTGATCTATAGAAGGTAGTTTACAGAGATTGGATGGGACTCATGTGGACTTGGAAGGTTAGGTTTGTAATATGTCCAATCCTAGTAGAAGCCTACTGATAGTACACAATTGAAAGTGTGATTCAGTAAAAAAGGGTGGGGTTAGAGGTTTTTCTCAAATATACATTAAGTTTCTATTTTGAACAAGGATTTTATTTCAAGAGAGATGAGGTGTGTTTATTATGTAGCTGAAACAAAAATGTAAAAGAAAATGTTCCATGGATGGTACAAATAGAAATGAAATCTAGGGGAGAGAGTGCCTTTCAATTGTGTTTTTCTGATCTTTATTTTGCCAAGGGAATACACACATGGCAACCTAATAGAATTGTTCCCCAATTGTATTAGATTCCTCATTGTTTCATCCATGATCTTATCATCTTTATCCTATATCCTCTGGTGAATGGGCCTTAGGTGAAATGAACTCATTAAAATATGTGGGTTTATAAAAGATAAATAATGCAGCCATCTCCCTCCAATGAATATAATCTTTCTGTTGACTTTTGCATTTATTTAAAAATCTACAGAGTAGACCCTTCTGGGTATTGTTTTGGTAAGATTTTACAGATTTCTTTCTTACCTGAGGTACTTTTAAAGTAAAAATGACAGTTGTTTTAAACTGGTTTTTGGTAGCGATATTTCACGGATATTTCAGCAAATGGTATAAGCAAGTGTGTCTGGAGGCACTAAGCACATCAGTGGAATTCTTTTGTTTCAGTATAAAACAACACAACCTGTCAGTTGCTCTCAGGTCTATGTTTCTTTAAGCTTATTTGAACATTTGTTTCTTCACCTTTGAAACAGAGGAGCTGAGTTACATTTCCTGAGATCTTTTCCTTCTTTAGCTTTCTAATTTCTAGTGATAAGTCAAGAGTGATGAGGTAAGTGACAGCACCAGACATTTCCCAGGCCTGCATGAGGATGAAGGAAGCCTGGCTAACAAAAATATCGCTGTTTTCTGAATTGAAGACCAGGTTTGAAGACTGTTTGTTCCCAGTACCAGTTATTAGTGGTGAAGGAAAAAAAAACCTTTGGTTCCATTTTCATAGAGGAGCAAAATCAGTCTCACATGGCATTTTTTTTTTCAAGGTTGTCTCTGGACCTAGTCAGTTCTGTTTCCATTATACTAGGAGGTACCTTTTAGGATCATTTCATGACCATTTGTTATGTTGAAACCAAACTTTGAGTCATCACACTTTAGTTCATAAACAGGGCATCCTGCAAAGGGCTCTGGGAAAGGAACTGTTAGTATCATCGCAACCAAGTTTTAGCTTAATTTTTTTTTTTTTTAGATTTTATTTATTTGTTCATACAGAACTGGGGTACAGTCCAGAGGCTCGGGGGTGGCAAGAGGCTTCACCAGAGACAGAGTGGGGAGAAGAACAGGCAGATCGACTAAGTACACTGCTGAGGGGAGCAGCGGGCGGGTCAGGAGGGGTCTGCCAAGCCATGTGGTCACCTCCGGGGCAGGCGGGAATCGAACTCTTGTGGAAGTGGCTTTAGCTTCTCAGTGCTGTTCTTTAACCAGCTGTGCCACCAGGGAGGGCCAGCTTAATTTTTTTAACCCTATAATTACATTCTTCTGATTTTATTTTCAGTTTGTGAATTTATGATAGGAATAGCATTTACTGTTGTGACCAAACAAAAAGAAGCAAGCACAGAAAGTTGTTCTCTCTGAAAAACAACATTGTGTTTTAAATATGAAGCTATGTCAAAATGACAGCTCTCACACTGCTTTGACTCTCATCCTGAGCAGTATGAAATTTTTCATAGTTCTAATTGAAATGACTCTGATACTTCAGCCATCTATGTGTTCTCTATGTGTAGTACAGGGACCAGCAACATAGCATTAAGACAGTACACATTGAATGAATCAGTGCAAGTCCAACCCTTCACTATCTTCTTAAGGATAGAACCAGAATAGTTCCCATTTTAAAAACTCTGACCTCTTGTTTATTCATGTTTTCCATGGTACTGATGTTTTTTACTTTAATAATATATTTCATATATGTCTCATACATGACTTTAATGTTGTGTGTGCCATGATAGGTGTGATGAAAAAGGAAAACTATTGTGTGCTCATTGGAACAGGCTAGTTGGTTTAGCAAGTTTTTCAGTGGATGGTCACCACTCATTATATTGGCAACTCTGTCATTATCTTGGTATTAAGAATGTAAGTGAGGAGTAAAATTTTCCTCTTTCACAGACTTACAACTAGCGATTATGTACTTAACATCTTGAGTCTTGAGTGTGTGGGTCCTTGCTATACCGTTATGCCACAGACAACAGCATGCAAGTGTGGCAAAGACTTCCCCCCACTTTCCAATGGACATAGTGTGAATTTTCTTGTGGTGAAGTTGCACTTGAGGTTGATTGGCAAAACTTCCAGTAAGATTCAGCTTAGTTACTGAAGTTAAATGTAGAGTTTTGAAATGGATTCCTGAGTTTAGTGTGTGTCTTCCTTGGTTATCTAGAAGCAGGGGACAAGGTCAACTGCCTATATAGGAGGTTCTAATACTAGGGAGCTAAGGATGAGAAGGAACAGGACAGAGGAAGAAAAACATGGAGTGTGTGTTCTATGCTACTAGCTACCTTTCACAGTTGAGTGAGGACACACTTGCTGTGTGTGTTCACTTGACAAAAGGAAAAGACCGTTACGTTACCTCGTTGGGTTATTGTGGGCATTAATGACATCTGTGTAATATTCATAGAATACTGTGTGTAGCAAGAACCACTTAAGTATTCAATATTATTTGGGAAAGAAAAGGGATGTATGCTGCAGGGCTGCAGGATATAGCTCAGGTGAACTCAAACTACCACCAGCTTAGATTATACTCTATAGCTAAAAGATAGTTCTCATTGGATCATTCAGTAATCCTTTACTGAATTCTTACTGTACTAATAAAACAAAGAATAAAATAATGTCTTAGCTCAGGGCATCTAGATATTAGATTCTGGGACAAGGATTAAGTTACTACAACTTTGTGAGATAAAGACCAGAGGAGAGAACATATGGAAAGGAAGTGGGTAGCAAGGCAAAGAAAGATGTGAAGCAATTCAAGTGTGACTATATGGCTAGATGTAGGCTGCTGAAGGACTTAGTATCTTGCTGGGCAGTTGTGTTCACTCACCACATAGTATTTTTCCAGGAAAGAGCCAGTCCTCACAAGTTCATAGAGGAGAGAATAAAAGAACCTTTTGTCTATCTGCCTTCTCTGTTTGTTGTTTCCTATTGGTTTTCAAGGAGAGCTAACTTTCCTGTATCACTACCATTGACAAATTTCTAGGGACCATATTCTATGACATAGTTATACTAGTAAGATGACTTGGTCATTGTCTTTAAGGAGCTTATGATTCTGGATGGATGGATTTACAAACCATCTATATCATAATTATTACCATATTATGCTCAAGTTGCACGGTGAGCAGAAAGAAAAGAGGGAGGGTTTATATATATCTGTACACACAGACACACATTTTACATCATTGTTCATTTTAGTACAATGTTTAATTTCTCCTCTTAGGTGTAAGCCCCCATGAAATTCCCACCACCAAGTCACCTCTGCTCTGTCAGCATAGTCTTTTATGCTCTTTCCACCCTGTTTTGATTCCTCTCTCTCCTCTGCTATATGGCTCTGATTTATAGTTTGCTGGCTAGTTTGTAGAAAAGTGGGGAGTTTTAAGGCAGCTTTCACCAAAGATACCATTAAGCTTGAGTGGTGGCAAAAAGAGTGGTGAATTAATAGGAATGTATATAGGGTAACATGTTGTGCAGTTATGGGGGTTCTTGCATGTGTCGTAGGGCTACACTAAAGGAGCAAAGTCTCCTTGCTGTGAGGTTGAGGTAGAAGAGGAGATATGGGGCGAATAGGAGTGATCAGGTTACTGGGAAAGCTGAGACTAGCACACGGTGGACTATGGACACTGTGCTACTTCTCTCAGGGGCTTAAGGGAACCACAGAAACCCTGTGAATGAAAGAGATTGCAAGCTCTTTGATGCTCAGGACACATGTCCCAATGATACCTAGTGGAGTTGCTTGTATTAGTTAGCACTTAGTGAATTTTGGTGAAATGATACAGTTCTCATGTTTCTGGGATACCAAATAATGTGAGTAACTCACACTTTAGCAGGATTTACAGCAAGGCAGTACCTGCTTGGGATTCTTTGTTCTTAGAGACAAACTTCTGAAGTATGACCTTGTATTTCATATGGCTTTGGTCCTCAAAAATTGCTGCTGCATAATACTTTTTGTCAATTACTTGGAATTGCATTCAGTTAATGGCATATGTAATTAGCCATCTTATCTTGCTTGGAAGGGCACCTAACAAGAGGTAAAATAAGCTATTTTCCGTGATTGTAAAACTACTGAGCCACAGAAAAGGAGGTTGAAACCCTTGAAGGGTTCAGAGGAAATGGAGCTGAAACTTAAAAAGAAAAAACAAAACAAAACAAAACCACACACACCAAATAAAAACACACCACAAACAGAAACTGTCCCATAAAAGGAGGGAAAATTTAGGTCTGGTATTTTGGGATAACTCTGTCATATACATTTAGTCAGTTAACCTCCGCTACTATTTACCAAGCCTCACTTCTCTTTTTTCTATGAAGCTAAATATTGAAAAAAATGGATATAATTACTTAGAATTTCATAAATCTATCTTGCCAAACTACAAAAAACCCCCTATTTAACCATTAAAATTTAACAACCAGCTACGTAAATAAGAATATTAATAAAAAGGCTTACATTTTATGCTTGCTGTGGGGCAGGTATTGTTTGACATTCTCTAAACATACTTCTGTATAATCCTTGTAATTACTCTTTGAATAACAAAATAGAATAACTGTTTGCTTACATATTAAGAAAATAATTATTCACTCCATCCATGCATGTGTCTTTAGAACTGGTCCAGCATAGTAGTCACTAATCACAAGTGGCTAGTCAAATTATTAGTTAAAAAATTCAGTTCCTCAGTCACACTAGTCTAGTTCCATGTACTTGACAGCCATGGATGGCTAGAGGTTACCATATTGGGAAGCAAAGATTTAGAACATTTCCAGCATCATAGGAATTTCTGTTAGTACTGTCTAGAGAGCTGACAAATACTGTTGTAGAGTTCAGAGAACTAAGAGGTCATCTGGTTCAATATCTTTATTTCCAGTTGAAAACCTATTGGCCAAAGCAGTTGAAGAGCTTAAGATCTCAAGTTTATAATTAAGAGTGCCAGGTCATCTTTATCTACCACTTGCATAACTGTATCATGCATATTTTGATTCATTCACAGCAGAATGAAAATAATTAGGACCTGGTGATAACAGTCTTGGCCATAAATACTTCTGGTAACAGTAATCTCAGGGAAGCGGACGACTAAGCCAAAGGGCAGAAAGAGGAACATGAACTGTAATGAGGGAAAAGGCAAAATATAAATAAATGGAATTATATTAAATTAAAAAGTTTCCACATAACAAAAGAAAATATGTGCAGAATAAAAAGAGCCTATGAATGAAGATATTTGCACATCACACTTCTCCTAACGGGTTAATATCCAAGTATATGAGAAGATCATGCAGCTTAACGATAGAAATATAAGTAATGCACTTAGAATAGGAGGATGTTTAAGCTTCTGAAAGTATTTATCTATTGATAATTTTCCCAGCACCATTTGTTGAAGAGACTATCTTTTCCCATTGCCTACTCTTGGCTGCCTGTCAAATATTAGTTGACCATTGATACAGGGGTTTATTTTAGTGCTCTCTAATCTTTTCCACTGCTCTGTGTCTGTTTTTCTGCCAGAGCCATACTATTATAACAAATTTGTCATGCAGTTTGAGTTTATGAAGTGTGATGCCTTCAGTTTTTTTTTGTCCTTGAGATTGTGTTGGCAATTAATGGTTTTTGTGACGCTATGCAAATTTTAGAATCGATTTTTCTATTTGTATGAAAAATGTCACTGGAATCTTGATAGAGGTTGTGTTGAATGACTAGATGACTGAGTCATTTTTCACAATATGAGTCCTTCTGGTGAATGTACACACTAGTTTTCCATTTATTTGTATCTTTGTTTCCTTCTTCAAAGTATTGTACTTTTCATAGCACAGATCTTTCACTTCCTTCATAAATTCTTTCTTATCTATTTTATTGCTTTCAATACTATGACAAATCTTGTTTTTCAGTTGCTTCTGTGTTAATTTGTACAAATATAACTGATTTATGTTTACTTTATATTCTGCAAATATTTTGAATTTGTTGATTACATTTTTTTTGTGCAGTCTTCAGTGGTTTTTTTAGACACAAATTAAATCATGTGAAAAATGGCATATTCCTTCCTGATCTGGATTTATTTTATTCCTTTTCCTGCTTAATTGTTCTAGCCAGGACTTTCAGTACAATGTCGAGTAAGTGTAGTGAGAGTTGGGCATGCTTGTGTTCTTGACCTAAATGGAAAAGTTTTCATTTTTCCAGCATGGCTATACTATAATTTGTGGGTTTGTCATGAATGGCATTTATTATAGAGAGGTATGTTCCTTCTGTACCCAGTTTGTTGAGAGCTTTCATCATGGGCAGATGTATTTTGTTAAATGCATTTTTCTGTGTCTATTGAGACCAAGCAATTTTTAGTTTTCATGTTGCTAATATCATGTAGCCCATTTGTTGACTTGTGTACGTTGAACCATCCTTGCAGCCCTTTGTCATGATGTATAGTCCTTTTAATGTGTAGTGAATTTGGTGGACTAATAATTGAAAACGTTTATATCTTTATCCTTTAGAAATTTCCTATAGTTATGTTTCCTGCAGTGTCCAAATCTTACTTTGGTATCGGAGTAATGCAAGGTTTTATAAAATGAGCTTAGATGTATTCTCTCTCCATTTGTGGGGGGGAGAGTTTGAGAAGCTTTGCTATGAATTAATCATTAAATGTGTGATAGAATTCACCTG
Source organism: Condylura cristata (assembly GCF_000260355.1). Lineage (NCBI taxonomy): Eukaryota > Metazoa > Chordata > Mammalia > Eulipotyphla > Talpidae > Condylura > Condylura cristata. Next base: position 22,246,547 of record NW_004567124.1, on the reverse strand, counting down.
GGAGGCCACCTGCTCCTGTGGTTTTCTGATTCAATCTCCTTGCTCATTATTTGTTCAGAGTTCTGTTCCTTGTGAGTTGGTAAGTTGTATGATCTTTGGAATTTGTTTCTTGTATTAAAGATGTCTGTGGCATAAATTTCCTCTCCATGTGTTCTGATATATTGTTTTATCATTTATATTCATCTAAAATTTTGATTAAATATAGAAACTTCATTTAGTATAGTTTAATTAACTTCCTTTAGGTGCTATTATTGTCTGAAATATACAACACATATAAAAACCCAACAGTGCAGCTTTATAGTTATTTATATAATCATATATTTAAAGTAAATTAAATGTATAGAGAAAGATATATTTTATGCAGTCTGTTATAATTACTTATGAATCTACTCTTGCCTCCTTATTTGTGTGGATTTCATTACTATTCGGTGTTATTTTCTTTGACAAAGGACTTTATCTTATATTATTTTAGAGACAGGTTTGTTGGCAACACATTTTCGGTCTATTTATTTGGAAATGTCTTTACTGCACTTTTATAATCTCTATATTTGGAAGATCAATAGACTTTACTTCTAGGGCATTTTTAACTTTATATAAATATTGAACAAAGTACAAAAAGTTCCATATACTTTCTCCGCCTCTGCTCACAGGTTCTCCCATTATTAGCATTTTCCATTGGTGTGGTATATATTTTTTTATAAGTGATGAATCAATATTGCTATATTATTACCAAATGGGAGCCATATTTGCATTAAGGGACACACTGTGTTATCCAGTTTTGAGTTTTTGCCAAATGCATAACATTACATCCACAATTGCAATAACATGCAATACAGTTTCACTG
>NW_004567124.1:22242216-22243778 GCF_000260355.1 Condylura cristata | reverse complement strand
AGTAGAACAATTGCGTGGTATATTTGATGATGTAAGAAATTGCCAGATTGTCTTCTAAAGTAGCATTATCAATTTGTAGTCCCATTTGCAGTCAAAGTTTCTGTTGCTTACAACCTCACAAGCATTTGGTGTTAGTAATGACTTGGATTAGCCATTCTGATATGCAGTGGTATCTTATTATTTAGTTTTAATCTTGTGGTTCCCTTGTATATAGTTTGTCTTAACTAAATATAATGTTAAGAATTTTCTGTATGTGTCTTTGTTGAGGTGTCAACATCTTTGCCAACAGTTTTGGGGTTGTTTTTTACTTTTAAGAAAGTTAAATTAAAATCCTCTATCAGATTATGTTTGCAAACATTTTCCCAGTCTGTGACTGTCTACTTATTTTTGTTTTACTCATAATTTAAATTATTGAAGCTAAATTTTTTCTTTCATCAATTATGCTTTTGACTAAACCATACATCAGCTATATTTTCCCTCCCAGGAGTTTCATAGTTTTGTTTCACATGTAGATCTTTCACTCTTAGTGCATTTATATCTGAAATATATGATCAGTGTCAGCATTCAATAATGTTTTGCATGTGGGTGTTCACTTGTTCTACTCCTTTAAATTGCTTTTGCTACTTTGTCAAACATTAGTTTACTGTTTCTGAATGGCTCTAATTTTTCACTTTTTTGTTCTTTTTTGTTCTTTCATAACTGATAAACACCAAACTGTCTTTATTACTGTATTTGTATGGTAGGCTTTGAATTTGGGTAGTATTAGTTCTTTGACTATGTTCTTTTTTATTATCAAGCCCACTATTCTAGGTTGTTTGCCTTTTCATGTAAACTTTAGAATCAGTTTATTGACATTAAGAAAATAAACTTCCTGGGATATTGATTGGGTTTGCATTGAATCTATAGATCAAGTTGAGAAGAACCGAAATCTTAAGAATTAGTATCTGTATCTGAGTATATAATATTTTTTCCATTTCAGATTTTTTACTTCAATCAGAATTCAGAGGCTTTTCCCACATAGCTCTTGTACGTATGCCTGTGGTCTCATTTTCTGAGAGGTGCTAATGTTTTTCTTTCAAATTCTACTTGTCGATGATATATATAGGAAGGCAGTTCACTTTTGGTATTGTATCGTTCAAACTTGTATTCACTTAATTGAAGTTTTTTGTCTTTTTTTTTTTTTGGATTTTCTGCATAGCCATGTCACCTGCAGACATTTTTTCTTCCTTCCTATTTTGTCTGTTTACCTTTTATTTCATTTTCTTATTGTATTAGTTAGGACTTCCACTAAAACATTGAGTAAGAGTAGTGAAAAGGGGCAGTTTCATTTTGAAGGCTATGTTTTGCTGAATATAGAATTCTTGGTCGGTATTAATTTGTCTTACAATATGTTGTAATAACAATAATAACCTCTGGTCTTTTTTTTTTTTTCCTGGTCAGCTATTAATCTGATTCCTTTGTATGTGATAAGTCCTTTTTCCTCTTATTCCTTTAAACTTTTCTCTTTGCTTTTCAGCTTTTGACTCAGACGTATCTGTCTATATTCTTTGTATTTCTTACTT
>NW_004567124.1:22234149-22240461 GCF_000260355.1 Condylura cristata | reverse complement strand
CTGATCTCTCAAAGGCCATTTTATTGCCTTCATGTTTCCCGTATATGGGTCACATTTTCTTACTGCTTTGTCTCATAATTTCTGACTTAAAACTGGACCTTTTCAGTAATGTAGCTATTCTGGATATTTATTCCTCCTCCTCCTATTATTTGATCCTGGCTTTTGGGTTCCTTAGTCCTTGGCTTTGGCCATGAAAGAATTCAGTCACACCTACATTGAGCACGTTGAGCAAAGCAAAGCTTACTTAGTGACAGTACACCCAGGCAGAGGTCTGGGTGGGCAGTATCTGTGGAACAACAGCATGGAGGAATGGTGGGAAATTCCTGGCTTAAATGGAATGTGGGAGCTGCTCACTGTAACCCATTCTGGGCTGTATTGTGCAGACATTGGGGATGTTCCTTTGCCAGTTTGTGCAGGAGTTTCTAATACACTCCCCCTTCTAATTGTGCCAGAGTATGGTTTTATCAGCTTGGCAGCCTGTTGGTGATGGGACCTGCCTTCCCCTTTGGGTGTTCCTTGTTCTTCTTTGGCTTTATTGGCAGGCATATTAATGTGGATAATTGCCTTCTCCCGTCTGGGCATTTTTTGGCTCTCCTGAGGCTTTTTTTTTGACCCTGTAAATGTTATGGTCTTGAATGTATTTGCCTGTTAATTTGCTTTAGATATCATTCTACTTCCCCTAACTGCCTAGGGTTTATGCACAGTCACTCTGGCTACCTCAACGCTCATCCAAAGGTTGACAGTGGATTTGGCTATTAACTTTAAATGTGTCTTTCCCTCATCTCATCATTACCTGGTTTATCTCTGTTGGTGTCACATCTAGCTATATGCTGGGCATGAGCTATTTCATAGTCTGCTTTCAAGAGTAGTCTCTGAAGCTCATTTCACCCCCAGAAGGGTGCTACTTAGCTGTCTCTTTTCCTGATTCCATTAAATTAGTTGGTCTACTACTTTGTTAGTTAGTATTATGGAGTTATCACTAGTTAGTTAATAGCTTGCTACCAAACCCTCTTTGTTTTTGACATCACTCTTGACTAACTTCTCTGCTTTGTTCCAAATAAAGTCAATTCTCTGGCAGTAGTCCCTATCTCTCCCCATGGCAGAAATTCTATGCCACTGCTCCTGGGGGAAGACTTTAGCCTGCTTCTCTCAGTTAAGCCCTGACCTATAGGCATGTCAGTAGATGGGCGTGGTAACCCTGCCTTGTCTTTTTCTGCATGGAATGTCCATACTGTGAATGAGCTGATGCTCAGCTGGCGAAGAGCTCAATATTCTCTCCTTCATAACTACAGTAGAGCTGCTACTCTGAGTGAGGGCTGGGTGGAAGACATCTCAGCTGCATTTTCTGGGAAAGAGCTTCTGCAGTACAAATCTATGGAAAAATAGAAATTCTGGCTTCCTGTGAGAAAACACAAACTTAGGCTGGGAGCTCAGCAGGAGGGATTGCTCTCATGGTGCCTGAAAGTGTCACTATAGAGCCCCGGAGCAGAGCTGACACAGACATGGGGTGTAAAGGAGCATTTCATGACTCAAATGCCACACACTCACCTATTTTAGAGAGTTCACAGGTTTTTAAAAATATATTTCTATATTTGCTGTATTCCCTTAGTATCATTCTAGACATTTTCAATATCTCTTCTTTAGATATAAATGTTGGTATTTGTGAGAAAAGATCTGCTAAATTCTTCACACCACCATTGAAGGAGTTTGGCAAGTTAATTTTTTTTTTTTTGTCCACTCCCTTTAATTTCATTTCTTTCTCATAACAGGAAAACAACATGTGTCTACATTGGATTTGCCTTGTGATTCGGGCTCCTCTGAAATACTTGAAAAGCTGTATAAATACAGATCTTTCAGGGTTGGATTTATCAGGAAAAAAAAAAAGTCCTACAGGAGACCCACAAAGAAAAGGAGGTTTAAATGATACTGTTTCAGTCACAGGGGAAGGGTGTTCACAATTTAGATTCGAGAGACTGAAACCAAGTTGGAAGAAAGAGGGGCTCTTTCTAGATAGTGTGGAACAGTATTCTCACCAAGTTGGCAAAGACACTTAACTGAAGGTGGTGAGCTTCCCGTGGGATATACAGGTAGGAGGCAGGGATAGTCTACTCAGGAATGGCAGGGTACCGTTCTTATACTTCCTTCCCTCCTTCAGATGCAGATATGAGCTCACTAGCACAGCAATTAATTTAAGGACTAGTTGACCCTGATGTGGACAGCACTTCTCTAAATGGAAGCACTGAGACCATACATCATTTGTCTAGGTTTTTCTTGAATGAAATATGTGCAATCTGTTACACTAGTAAGCTTTTATTTTGACAAGATGTGTCTGATATGTATCTTGCTACTTTGAGTCTTTGAGCTGGTGGGTGTTGATTGTACATTGCTATATGCAACTTTGTAGATAAAGGGGATTGGGATTTCAGATGGGGAGCCTCCCAGAGTTTACACAGATTAATGGTATCTAGGTTGGATAGAAAGGGAAATCTGGTGCTTTTGTTAGGTTGTCTTTGCTCCTCAGTGACATGAGGATGTAGGCCCATAGTTTTTTTGTTACAACAAAATGAAGGTGTCACCAGCATGAAGCATAAATAGCGTAAGTGGCGTTGGTATCTTGAAGATTTAAGTGGACATTGGTCTCCCTGGTGGGAGGTTAACCAGTGGTTGGTTGTGTTTTCTGGTAAGCTCTGAGAAGAAGAGAGACACTGGGTGGTTTTGTCCAACTCTCTGCAAATAAATAATAGTAGTGACTTAGAATGATAGTGTGTTTTTGAAAAAGATTGTTTTAGTTACACAGCAAAATCAAGAGGAAGGTACAGAGATTTCTTATCTACCCCACGCAAGAATGGCCTCTGTCAATATCACATTTCTCAATATCACAGAAGTGGCACATTTGTTCCAATTGGTGAATTTCCACAAACAGGTAATTTTTATCCAATATATAGTTTATTTCAGGGTTCATTCTGGTGTTGTACATTCTCTGGATTCAGAAAATGCACAGTATATCCCACATTATAGTTGATATAGAGTATTTTCACTGCCTCATCGATCCTCTGCTCTGCCAGTTCATCCTTCCACTACCCACTATTTACTGTGTGCCAGCAAACACTGGAAAGTCACCAGGGTCTTTTGTTGACCTCATTTTATAGTGAAACAACTACAATGTACATTTGAGAGGCTTGCATGTACCGGACCAGATCTGGTACATGGAGAGGGAAGGCTGGTTCTTAGACCAGTGCATGCTGTCCCCTTTACAGAGATTCTTAGAAAGATGTATGAATGGCCCTGGGAGGTCATAAAAAGGAAGATACGAGGGAAACCTGCTTATATCATGTCCTCAGTTCTTCATTTCATACTTCGGGCCTAGGGTGCTTTCAGGAAGCAATAGTCACACATACTAGTATACTTGTAGTATTTTAACTTTGGCTTTTTTTTTTATTGTATATAATACAGCATTTGGTAGACATACACTTTACATTTTTATTTCCAACTGTGTACTTGTCAAGAGTATTAAAAGCCATATTTTCTTTACTCATTTATTTACAGATATTATCTAATATTACAATGAAAATTGGGTAATTTCTTTTGCAAAGATTTCTGTATACACCAACAGAAACATTAATCCTTATTATATATGTTTATTCCTTCATAACATTTCTACCATTTTACTTATCCACCTTTGAAACAAAGCAATTAAGTTACATTTTTCTATATTTCATTGTCAACAGATAATCTGTATACTGCAGTGTAGTGTTATGAATTTATTTTTTATCTTTACTGAGAAATGAGTTACTATTATTTATGATGCAGTAATAACATTTGAAGTGTTTAAGGAAGAATTTGTTGCACTAGACCATCTGCCTAATTTTCTTATTAGCATTCTTTTGAACTGATAACTCTCCAGATATGCTGCCAGCTGAGATTTTCTCTTTTGGACTTCAGAACTCTGCCTCTGTTACCTGCTGAGCAATCCCAGTAGTGGTACCCCCGTGGGGGACTCTGATGCTCTATCTACTTCCCAGTTTAGAGATAAAGTGCTGCTTCCCTTAGCTGTGAGTGTCCAAAGCTAACAGCCCTTTTCAGGCATTGTCCTGGAAGAAGGAAGCATCTCAGTCAATCTCATACCCCTATTAGAGGCAGCTTCCTTCCATAACAGGTTGTCTTACAGGGCTATGAATACTTGACCCTGCCACTCAGTGGGTGAGAACTCTGGATGACTCCATCTTCAAAACTCACAGGGATGCCTGGGCTTCCATGGAGACTACATTGCAGTGTAGACTTCTCTCTCTCCACTCCTGCCTCCTCTCCATCCTCATTGTTGATTCCAAGGACACTCTCTAATAAATCTGCATGGTAATCTCTATCTCAGAGTTAGTTTCTCAGGAAACTGGGGAAATATAGACTGATCTTTTCAAAAAGGACATGCCTAATACTTATGGGCTTAGGGAAGAGGATGAGGGCTTTTGCTGTATATCCTAAACAGGTTATGGTATCAACATTCACTCTAACACCCAAGGAAGTGATCTGAGAATTTCCCTGGTCTCTTCATCTCTGTTATTTTTATTATTATTATTTTTTGGTTTCTAGTCTTGTAGACCTTCTCACATTAATTTCTGGGTACTTTCTCTTCTCTCCATCCATACCACTACTGCTGTGGCTCAAGTTCCCAATAGTTCTTGCCTGAGTAGAACAGCAGCCTTAGACCTTAGTTACAGATATTTAGCTGGTTCTATCAGTGTCCTATCACATTCGTTGTCATTGGCTATTCCTAAAAAAGCGCCTGCAACTCGCTGAGGGCTTTCACTGGATTCTGGAGCATTTTGTTTGTGTCCTGGCTATATGGAAAGTGCTGGGAGTTAAGGGACAGGGAAAGTCTTCAGCTATAGGTAGATGGGAGTGGGTGGTGAGATACAGTGATGAGAAACTCTGAAGTGTGTCTACATGGTCTTTCAGAGGTCACTCACTTGTGATTTAACTTCAGTTGCCTATAGTCACAATCTTTGCAGTGGTGTAAACCTCCATGACCAAACTTCCTCTCCCTGTCTTCCTTCTTTACTCCTTTATCAATGTTTCCTACTATCACAACTCTTAGGAACTGGCTCTCAGAAGGATCTGATCTTAGATGACCCTGTGATAAAGGTTTTGCATGCAGAAGAGTTTATGAATAAATTGTGGTCATGTTATCTTACTTAAAAATTTAGACTGCTAAATGTAACACCCAATGTATGCCCTTTAAGGTCCTTTATGGCTCCCAGCAGAGTCTTCGCTGCTTCACTGAGCTAGTAGATCAGAATTATGGCCACGAACCTTCTGAATAATCCTTAGTCATCTTTTACTCAGATAAGGTAAAACCTTAAACTGCTTAGCCTGGCTGGTTTGGGCTAGATGTAGGCCTCCCAGGATAGTTCTAAGAATAGTTCAGATAAAACTTCACTAAGGCAAGAAATAAAGTAGCTTCTATATTCTAAACAAAAAAAGTGTGGATTTATCAGTAGCACCTGAATGATAAGCTTCTCCACCATCACCCTATTTTAATGGGATTTGGACAAAGATGTCTCCACAGTTGAGCTGTCTTCTGCTTGAAGATGATGAAATTTTAGAGCTCACAGGACAATCAAGGAGAGAAAATAAACCATCTTTCTTGTTTATGCCTTTAAGTTGGCCACTAGGGTCCAAATGGAAATGAAACACAAGCCATATTTATTAGATTTGAAAACAAGACAAATTGGTACTCTCACAGGGATGTGTATGGAACACCTATTGTACAGGTGATGTGAGAAATAGTGGGAGAGATTGAGGGGCAAGGTAAGGAATAAAAATTAGGACTGTCTGCCCATAAACCTTCTGCTAAGCTGTTATTTAATCATACTTACAATGTAAGTCTCCGCTTTTCACAAACACAAACCCTATTTCTCCAGCGATGACTTTCTGACCCCATACTCTTTTTCATTATCTTAAATGTCCTTTTTATTGTCATTATGGTTTATAATTGTTGATTTAAGTTCTCTCTTCCTCACTGGACTATAAGCACCTGGAGGCTGAGGGCCACATCCATATTATTGCTTCTATATTAGTATTTACTGCCTGAGAGAGGGTGGAGAGTTCAGTAACAATTGAATTTATGACCTCAGATATGACTTGACATCCTTGTGTTCTTTGCAGTACATACTTTGAGCAGATTAAGAGGCAAAGATAGCACAATGCACATCTATAAAATAGGTGCTTAATTACATATTGATTAGTGTTGTTAAAGTGATTGGTCACTGAGCATTCTGAACAAACACATAGGGCTATGTGTTACTTAAAAAAAAA
>NW_004567124.1:22204822-22233824 GCF_000260355.1 Condylura cristata | reverse complement strand
ACCCCCGCAAAATGTCTCTGGTATATGGTTATTCATTATTTTTGTTACTTTCTCGCCTGGCAGGACATGGCTTCTTAATGCTGGATTTTACACACAAACTAAATTAATTGCTGGAAAAACATCTACACTCCATTTATCTAAACCAGGTTTAGCCCTGAGAAAACCTTATTATTTCCCACAATGGTTAGCATTGTGACTGGGTGTTTAGGGCTTAACTTTCACGGCTACAATGGGGCTGCCTTAGCTCCTGATAGTGCCTGCCAATATGTGGCAAAAATAACAACACATGTCATATTTTTCCTATAGGTTGCTGGATTTTATTTTTAATTTTATTGAGGTGACATTGGTTTACAACACTGTATATGATAAAACATACACCTCAGATGTATGTTACTACATTGCACCTACTTCCAGGGCCACCACAGTTCACTGGGTTCTCCCCCTCCCACCCTCCCACTTTTGTTTCCCACCACCATCTTCCTCTAGTAGTCTCTGTTCTACAGACAGATTTCTAGAGTTTGTTTTGGTATAATTTTGTGAGTTTTAGTTTGGTTTCTCTGTATTCCACAGATGACTGACATCACTTGGTACTTGCCTTTCTTCTTCTGACTTAGATTTTTTGGTTTTGAGTTAGAAAGGAAAACTTTTGAGCATTCTGCCCCACCTATGGCTATGCAGGTGCCTCTCACTTCTTTCTACTTTTCCTAACAAACCTGTCTTTTTAAAATGTAACAAACAAACAAAAACCTCAAAATCCTTCTCAGAAGCCCCCATGTAAATATTCCTCAGGGACAATTGCCCCAGGTTGGGTTCATGGAAACAGGGCTGGCAAAAAAAATGCAGATTTGTCATTTTAAAGTTCTTCACCCATATTCTTGTCTTTGGGTTCTATCTTCTAGTGAGAGTGGGTAAGGCATAGACAACCAGAGATACCTCCTCTAAGAGCTACTGTTCAGTGGAATGGAGTAAGTGTAATGTGATGATGTGAGTAAGTTAGTGGCTAAAAAAATGTCATGAGAATGTCTGTTTCCAGTATGCCCTAATTTTTCTAAAAATTAGTAGTGGTAATCCCATTTCTCTTTTTTTTTCTCATCATATGGAGATCTAACAGCTGCTGTTAAAAGGCTAGAAAATCAATTATGGGATAAAATGCTATTTTCCTTCCCTCTTCTGCCCTTTACATACTGGGGTTCCTGAAATCTCAAGAGTCATGATGTCCTTTTACATGTTCCCTCTGCCTATTAAAATCTTATGAATCTTTTCTAAAACTGGTTCTTACAGTCTTTTGTGATTTCTCTTTATCTAATCATCCTTCTCAGCACTATATAGCCCATATTATTATCATTGTTTTGTTTTTAATTTCCTTGTGCTCTGTGGCCTCTAGGGTTTCAAAATAGTGGCTTATTTATCTTGGCAATTTTATGGTCTCCACCCAGCATATGGTCAGTGCTTGACATTGGTTCACTTTTCTTCTCTGTATCCATATCCTTTATAATAGTACCAACAGACTCCACCCACTGGGAAGAATTGCAATTTCCACACCCCTTCAAATAGGGCTGAATTACTACCTACTAGTCATTGGGCAAAATAAAAACAATATATTAATTCTGCACCTTTATATGACTTTATATGTTTCTGCTGTGATTTGCTATCAGAGTAGTCTGCACTTGTTTTCCCAATACAGAAGAAAGGAGGATGGGGGAGGGGTGGTAGGGGGTAGGGAAAGAGAACATGTAAGAAAAACAGGCTATCCTAGATAAGCTACAGACATTTGTCCCCCAAATAAATAGGAGAACAAAAAAATGAGCACAACTGCTTACCCAGATGATTATATTCACATTAAAGGTATACTACAAAACAAAACAAAAAAATACCCATCTAACCTGTAAATGTAAGAAAAAATATAAAATACTAAGCTTTTCAGCTACTGCGTTATTGAATGGCTTGTTACAAAACACTAAACTAATTATAACATGCTCAGGAATTTACTGCATTGAATCACCTTTTGAAGTTGAACAAGAATTTACATCCTTGAGTACATGGCCCAAATTCTTCATCATTATAAAATTACCATAGAAAGTGAGCAATCTTAACACAAAATGAGAAACAAGTCATTAACAAGATAACCTTTTAAAAAGTAACTGGAAATGTTATCTCTAAGTGTACTTGATATAAAAACCAGATGAAAAAGTCCAAGTACAAAATTTATACTTTTTGTTCTTGAATGAAAGATTTTCATGTTCCTAGAGAGAGGGTAGTAACATTTGAAAGTCAAATTTTTCTAAATGACTTTCAAGCACTCCTTTACTGTTAGGATAATTAATTTATAAATAAAATAGCAAGTTGAGATGTATTTGGCAAATGTGGTCTATTAAGAAACACTTAGGTCTGTAACTCCTCTTAGTTGACTAAGTTCTTAATACCTCATGTTTTTTTCCTAAGTCACATGCATAGTCTCACATTTAAGTGATAGGCATTTCCTGAGACTCTGCATTTAGTTATGTCTTCATGTAAACATCATGTTGTCTCAGATGTCTATATATAGAGAGATCTATAGTAGCAAGAACTTCCTAATTTAATATTTCAGATATTATGTGATTGGCGTCAGAATATTTATCTGAATTAGGACTGCAAAAGATGTTTTAAACTGCAACATTTGAAAGTAGTTACAGAATTCTTTTTTACTGAGAACTCTGCAGCATTCTATTTTACTGAGAACTCTGATAGATCTAAGACTTTACACTATATTTGTTCTTCTATGTCTGGCAATCAGTGTTGTCTAACTATAAAAAACTTGAGCCAAAGAGAAACTAAGGGTCTATAAGATGCTCTCAAGAGCACTTCCTTACTTCGCTTTCTTTTCTTTCTTTCTGGCTTAAACATGTACAGAATTGTCCTGCTGGAGTTAGAATTCAAGTAAGAGGCAAGCTCTTAAACTGTGGTTCCTACTCAAAAAATTTTCTTGGAGATAAGAACTGGGATTGGGGGCCCTCCCTGGTGGCGCAGTGGGTTAAAGCACTGCACTAAGAAGCTTAAGCCACTTCTGCATGAGTTTGATCCCCACCTGCCCTGGAGGAGATCCACATGGTGAGGCAGGTCTCTCCTGACCCGCCCGCTGCTCCCCTCAGCAGTGTACTTCGTCGATCTGCCTGTTCTGCACCTCACTCTGTCTCTGGTGAAGCCTCTCACCGTCCGCATCTCTGGCCTGTACCCCAGTTCTGTATGAATAAATAAATAAATCTTTAAAAAAAAAAGAACTGGGATTGGGAAATAGATCTCACCATTAGAGGTGATAGTTTTACAATATTTCTTTGAGTCTAGTTTTCGCTGAATATTAGTGACTGAAAATGCAGTTAATAATGTTTGTTGAGTACCAGCTGTTTCTGAGGTGCATTTGGTGAGGCGTGACCAGGGGTGAAATGGACAATGTTTTTCCTTACTGAGTAAGTTTACTGTGTTTTTGAAAAGAGAGAAAGAATACTTAATGAGCAGATCTCTGCCCTCTGCCCGCCATACACATATCTACACGATTCACTCCTGTTTCCACCCACCGTAGGATGGACAGAGGCTCTGAAGTCACATAGCTTACCTAAGATCACTGGTAGAACAAGTATTCAAAAGCAGGTGTGACTTCCAAACCCATGTCCCTTCTACTACAGGATGCAGAAGAGCAGAGAGAGCAATGCTCACAACTGTGGTGGTTTCTGTGAGAAAGCTCATAAACCAACATATTTAAGTTCATTTATTCCCAGGACAGATTGCTTACAACAGAAGTATAATTTCCTGAGGTTCAGGCTGCTAGGTCTTTCTTGAGTCCAATTACATCCAGTCTTTTTTTCTTTTTGAATCTAGTATAATTTCCTTTGGAAACAAAATTGTCTATAAAGGCATAGTATCAGAGATGCATGGGAGTCATTGGGGAGTAAAATAAGTTTTTTTTTTTTAATGGCAGTTTTTATGCATTTGAAAATGGTAGAAATGCTCCAGACACAGAGGCAATGTGCCTAGCCCCATTGTTCTTGCAGCATTGCTAGGATGTGTCAGTTGCCAAGATATATAAACAGCAGAATGTGTAGTTAGTGAAAGCAAATTTTTTCAAGCAGAGTGTGCTTGAGGCTCTCTCAGGAGATCTTCCTCATAGATCATTCCAGGTTGTAGATGATTGATCTTAAGCCTCTTGTTTCTTGTAGCTTATGACAATTTAAAACCATGTTCATGTATATATATATATAGCCTTCTTAAAAAAATCTTTATTGAGATATAATTAAATGCTATAAATTCAACCCAACTGAAATATACATTTCAATGGTGCCAAAGTATTTCCATAGCTGTGCAGCTATCACCCCAATCTAAGTTTAGATCATTTTTGTCAACCTAAAAATAAGCCTCATAATAAATTTCAAAGTCTATTCTTCATGAATATTTGAATTTCACTTTTTGATTATCATGATAGTGTCATGAGCACTTGTGTACAAGTTTTTATAATGTGGACATATAGGAAAGGAATTGTTGGGTCATATGATAACTCTATATGTGTCATCTTAAATAACTGTTGAACAACTTTTTAAAATGCTGGAACATTTTATATCTAGTGATAAATGCAGGCTGCAATTTTCCCACATACTCAACAATTTTTATTGTTTCTTTCTTTTTTTTTTTTTTGTTTGAGCTATTCTAGCACAGGCAGAGTCCTACCTCACAGTGGTTTTGATTTGCATTTCTATAATAATTCATGGTATTGAGCATCTTTTATCTCCATATTGATCATTTTTATATCTGGAGAAATGTCTTCAAATATTTGCTCATATTTAGAATGGATTTTTTTTTATTGTAGTTTTATAAAACTTTTAAAAAATGTATTCTGGATACAAGTCTAATCTTGGATATAAGATTTTTAAGTGTCTGATATTTTGCAGATGTCTTTTTACTTGCTTGATGGTATTATTTGCAACATGAAAGTTTTTCATTAAGTCCAGTTTCTGTATTTTTAATTTTGATGCTTGTGTTTATGGTGTATTTAGCTTTCTGGTATCATATTAACATTGTCTAATCCAAGGTCACATTGGTTTAATATATTTTCTTTTAGGAGTCTTAAAGTCTTAGCTCTTAAGTTTAGGTCATTGATATATTTTGGATTAATTTTCTGCAGGAGATGAGAAGATGGTCCAAACTCATTCTTTTGTGTGTGTATTTATCGTTCCAACACCATTTTTTGAAATATCTTTTCCATCATTGATTTGTCTTGCCATTCTTGTAGAAAATCAATTGACCATAACTGTAAGGGTTTATTTTTGGCCTTTCAATTTTGTTTAATTGATTTATATGTTGATTCTTATGCCAGTATCACACTGACTTAATCATTGTAGATTTGTAGTAAGTTTGAAATTGGGAAATGTGAACCCTCTAACGTAGTTTTGCCAGATTATTTGGCTATTTGGATCCTTTGTATTTGTCTGAGTTTTAGAACCAGCTTATTAATAATAGAGAAAAAGCCATGTTGGGATTTGGGGAAGGGATTATGTTGAATCTGTAGTTCAAATTGAGAAAAATTTCCACCTTAATAATAATGGTTTCCAGTCTGTGAATGTGGCACTTTACATTTGTTTAGGTCTTTCTCAATACTTTTGAAAAATGTTTTAAAATTTTCGGTGGGTCTGCTTTTGGAGGATCTACTAACTTACTTTTTAAAATGTACTGTACTGCTTTTGGTTGAGGAACTAGAGTGACAAAGCACTGCTTTATGCTGGACATTGCTTCATCCCATAAGAAGCTTTGTCAGCTGTCTTATGTCTGTGAGGCCCCCTCCTGCCTACTTCACTGTGAGCCTGCTTCAGCCAGCCTCCCTCTGTAGTGCCATAAAATCACGAAGGCAATAGACTCCTAATTATGGAATATGGCCAGCCAAAAAGCTGTTAAAAATCAGTTAATTATTCACAGGGTTAATGAATCCAACAGAAAACTTGCACTTTATCGCATCCCTATTTACAGTTGAAAAGACATGGATACAACCTGAATGCTCCAAAACAGAGGATTGGATCAAGATGATCTGGTATATATACAATGGACTATTACTCAGCAGTCAAAAAAGATAAACTCATGCCATTTCACCAATATGGGTGGAACTGGAAGGGATTATGCTCAGTGAAATAAGTGAGGAGGAAGAAAACTATTGAATGGTTTCACTTATAGGAGGAATATAGAGGAACCAAACAAGAAATCTGGGTGGGGGAGACAAAACTAGCAGGCAAACTATAAATTTGAGACATTCAACAAGGAAGGAGAGGGAACAACACAAGAGGCTATGGTGATGGTTTTCAGGTGAAGTGGTGGAAATTGTGTAGGGACTACACCTAAGAGGAGAAATTAAACACTGTACAAAAATTAGAAATGATGTAATATATATACACACAAACACATATATAATGTACAGGTGTTATATATATATGTATATATTTATATATATAATGTATATATATAATGTGTGTGTATATATATACGTAATGTAATATTTATTATAATATTTATATATAAACTCATGGGTTTATAATAAAAATGTAGCTAGGTGGAATTTATATTCAGTTAAGGACCGGCCTCTTAAGGGAAGTTAGACATTATAATTAAATCATTACTTAGACCTATGCCATTTTTCTAGATGAGATACTCATATCTCACTGAATTTGAATAGGTACTGAGAACTAGAATGAAATGTGTTCAGTGGGTCCAGTAGTCATGTTGAGACACATTCTTCAAAGTCTAGATCTGTGAAGGTAGGAGTCCCCCACCGGAGTTCTGCTTTACACAACCACAAGTAGAAAGATGCTGAAAGAGAGTGAGTGAGTGAGTGCTGATACTGTGGGATGTGTGAAAAGCAGAGCAAGGTGGCAGAATGATTGGGGATTTCCTTTTAGAATATTAGTCGAAGAGCAATTTGAAGCAAGGAAATCAGCATGGTTTTTGAGAATGTGTGAAGTTTTATTATTAAAAAGTCAAGTCTTGAATCTGAGAGCCTGCATAGCCTTGGATAATGCTACTTATTTTACTGGACCTCAGCTTCCTTAAATTAGGGCCCAAATTTCATTATTATGAATCCAACTTACACCCCCAAATGAATGCTATTATATTTATTAAGATCTTCATATCACATTATTGTTGTGAAGATTATTTGGGGCTTTGGGGAAAAAAACAATAGGTTTTCTTGTTGCCAGTCATATTGTTGGAGGAGAGAGATGGATTTGAGGGGAAGGTAAAGGAGAGGTCAAGCTCCAGAAAACTCTGACTGGTGAGAAAGTGTGAAGTTTTATGACATGCATTTCTGAAAGTGGTGATGAATTGATTGGTGTTCAATAAAAAGAGAAAATGAAATGCTTCATTTCCTCTTCATTTTTTATGCTGTTGCTGGGCGTCTGAGTTTCTGGTCCACCTGTCAAGTGGACTGACTCTTGGGCGAATGACAGTAATGACAGCCCAGTAATAACGAGGACAGCAGATAAAAGTGATAGCATTTCAGAATGGCCAGGAGCAAAGACACTCAGTTCCTCCTGCTGAGGAGTCACTAGTAGCTTTCCAAGATCTTTTGGAGACAGCAGCTTCCAACAGCACATGTGAAGCCATCCAGTTCGGAGGATGCACTTTGAAATTTTGAGTTTCAGTGAGAAAACAGTGAGAATTCAAGGTGTGTATGTCACAAATTTGAATAGCATTTGATTGATTAAATGAAATATGACCTGTACTCTGCATTAGGAATTGCAATGTATATTTCCATTCTCTGTCCTCTCCCAATGACTGGCTGGTAGAAACCCACCGCTTTTTTCCTGAGGAACCTTAACATATGTATTCTATAATAATATAAACATTTTTATATAATATATCATGCATAATGTAAAAATGTTATTATATGTTTATAAAATATAAAAATATATTAGACATGATATATAAATATGTTTATGATATATGATATATGTTTATAAAATATACACATCCACATCTATATTAGGGGTCCTTGGGGGAATATAAAATCTACATGCTAGATACTCAATAAGTGATAGTTATAAATATCCTAAAATTGAGATCAGTAGTTTCATTTTTTCCCCTAAAACTATAATGAGTAAAAAAGTTGAACCAAACTTAATCAAACACGCTGAAGGGATTTCAGACTGATGGAATTTCCTAAGCCTCACCTTTGGTTAAACGATGCCATTGTAGTGGCTTCTTGTGGGCACTCGCTTGATGCTCTCAGAAGTGCCCGCACCTGTGCGTGCAGGAAAATCTGGACATGCAGGGCGCCACTGGCTGTGGGTTGCTTTGGAGAGGAGAGGTCTGGGCCTCCAGACTATGGGGCAGGTCTGACTTCGTGGTCAGTGCCACCCTTTTAGTCTACTTGATGGATAGGGGTGCAAGAACCAATTATCTGTGGGGCAGCCAGGTAACATCCTTGCATTGCCCTTGCCCACTTCCTGTTTTATTCTTTGGTCCTAAAATCTTGCTCCTTGGGATACATTTCCTAGTTCAGTCACATCACACAGGCCTTCTTTCAGCAACTCAGGCTAATTTTGAGGCAGAGCAGCCTCATCTAATGGTAGCAAAACATTAATTTTTATGACTATGCTGTCATTGGGAAATCTTTATGGAAACAGTTGGATAATTAGAAAAATTGCAAAATGGCAACTTAAACATACTGGGATAAACTTTTTCATGTAAGAATTTCTTTAGCATTGACTGATGGTGCTAAGGTTTAAAAATATTCTGTCTTTCCTTTTGGGGCTTGGTAAGATTGTATTTCTCTATGATCTTTGAAATTAGGTATCCTCGTGAGATTTACATTAGCTGATGAATTTTGAGTGCAAGTAAGAAAGACCAGGTTCATGTTTTATGGGTGAAAGCACGTTTTTTTTTTTTGTTTTTGTTTTCATTTTTTTTTTACATTTCTACCTCTTTCCATGGTTTTTATGAAATGAGAATTTTTTTTTTTTGCATCAGCCTGAACCTCAGAGTAACAGTGAGAGCAGATCTTATTTGTTGATCTGCACTGAACAGGTAACAGTAGCAGGAAATCAGCCTTCTATGTTGAATCTCAGATTTCTCAGTTGGCGTGCTGGTATTATTGTCAGGCTAGGAGAGGCTGTATTGTGAGACCGAGTCACAGTGCACAGCACACACATGCACTCTGCACCCTTGCTGTAGAGATGAAGATAAGACAATAAAATCCAATAATCATGTAGCAGCCAATGACATGAATCTATCAACTGTGAACTGGCTGTTCTACTAGCTGTTAAAAAATATAACAGCTTGCTAAGGATTACCCGGTAGAAAGCAGAAGAGCCAAGATGCAAGTTTCAGACCCTACACCTGTGTCAGTGTCTCTTGGTGTAGAGGTCACTTGCTGGTGACCCCTGGTGGCCTGTCAGTAGTCCACAAGGGAGCTTCATAGCTTTAATAGCTTCTCTCATGATATCACAAATTTTATATTTGTTATTAATTACAAAGTTGCATAAGTTCTATCAAATGCATTTCATTAACACACACAATTGATATTAACTAATAATTTGTGCATATGGTAGACTGAATTGAATTTAAGAACACAGTAATGACGAACTGAAGATTTCTGTGAAAATAGATGGTAATTTCTTTTTACTGTTGTTTCTCTACTTTATTAAACTTTGTAGTTCCACAACAGTGCAGGAAGTAGTACATAAGGAATGGAAAGAAATGAAGGCATGATAAAATAGGAACAGTCACTGCTACTCAAAAGAATGCTGCATGTGTAAATACTTTATAGTACTGCAGAACTTAAAAATTAGTATTTACTGAAAAAGTGTTAGACTAGAGCCATAAAGCATTCAAAGAAAGATGAGGAAGAATATGAATATTGATATAATGGGTGAAACCACAGTAAAGTCTCATAAAATTGTCATGAAATCCTTAAAACTTTTACATGGTTTTATAAGCAAAGCACAGTGAGCATGCTAGCATTTTTTTTTTTTCCAGGAAAAGCATACCTTAATGCTATCTAGTGGAAAACTGATTGCCACTAAGACAGATGAGACCAAAATATCAGAATTCTCATTCCAAATTATAAAGCTCATAGAAAATACACTTTACCCTCTAGTCTAAGAAGCCTGTATCATGCATACCATTGAGAAATAGAGCACATGCAGAAAGGACAAGCGCTAGGTACAATTTCTTTACTAGAAAGATACCTAGGATATGGCCTTATAGTGATGGTGTACAAAGTCAAAAAGCAATTACTGTCGCATAAGTGCTGACAGATCATTTGCTTTTATAGTTGGACGAAACCAATTCCAGCATATATAAAGCAATGAGGATGAAATACCAGGCACGCTTTTTGTCTCATCACTAAAAACTCATTTTGTAAGCTGTGTTATCAAGAAGAAACCTTTTCATTAATATTAAGTGGGGGGGGGAGGGTTGGGATCAGTATTGTCAGAACATCAGTTATGACTACAATACAGAAGAGCGTTGCTACACGGAGGCACACACTCCTATATTCATAACTAGTGGTTCTGGGCCAGTACTAAGTGTGAAGGGAATTCTCCACTGGCTTCATGAGAACAATGCTTTATCATTTGGGTTGGGGATACCAACAAAAAGCAGAGAGCATGTTCTCAAAAATAGGATGGTTTGTTACAAAGGAACTAGAGATGACTCTTGAGCAGGCTGGGGTGAGGGGCGCTGATGGCTTGTGCAGTTGAAAATCCCCCTGGATCTGGCAGTCCACTTCCTGTCCCTACCTGCATGTATAGTTTCTACATCTGCAGTTGATAGAATCTGTAAGTGCAGAATCCAGTTAGGAAAAAACACATGTATAAGTGGATCACAGAAATTCAAGCCCCAGTTATTTTAGAGTCAACTGTTTATAAATAGGTGGTGCACAAGACACTGCACCAACACGAGGCTCAGTAGAGCCCACCCATTATGATGTCTTCACTCCTTCCCTATGTCTAATGGACTACAGAATGCAGGCATGTAACAACTGATGCACAGAGGTCAAGAACATTCTAGGGCTCTTGTATCAAACTCTTCTTACATAAAGTCTCATAGCATCTGTGCTTCTCCTGATGACTCTGGCCAAGGATATCACACTTCATCATCACCTCCCCGACCCCAAAACTTACACTAGTGGGGCAGGTCTCTTCTGCTGGGGTCTTCAGATGTCATCCATGTGGGATCCTGTGGGAATGCACATACCCAACTCAGAAGTGTGGGGGATTTGATACCCGAAGGAGCGATCTTCAGTCAAACCAAATGGAAGTCACCCTACGTAGAAGTATATTCTGTACAGACCACCTCCCCTTCTCTGTTTCTCTGCAGACAGTACCCAGAGGGGGAAGTGACAACTTCCAAGAAAGGAACACACTTTCTAATCTGCATGCCCCTAGCTGGCATGATTTCAGGCAATGGCATCTGTGGGAGGGCAGGACATAGCAGAGCCTTTGGAGGCCTAGTTTTTCCCTTCAAGTTCAGATTTTTCACATATCAGGTTTGGATGGCCCTGCACAGAAAGTGAGGGACTCCATGCCTGGTTCAGAATAAATCCAGGTTAGGCTGAGTAATTTAACACATGACTTACCTGCAAGTCACTTTCAGTTCTGCTCAAGTTTTATTTTTCCTCCACAGTCTAAAAAATCCCCATTTATCATCCTCAATTCCTTAGTACAGTAGGACCTGGGAAAGGGGAAGAGATCAGTGAATTATGGTGGAGAATTTTTGGTACTTTGGGAGTGGGTGTGGTATGATAACATACATGTGAATCAGCCAAATTAGCAAGTAAAATGAGATTTAAAAATGAACAAATGTAATAGATCAGTGCTATAAAAGAGGAGTTAATGTCCTAAAGTTTCTTGGAGTTCTGTTAACAAGCTTTTAAACCAGCTCCAAAGTTAACCCTACAGAAGATGACAGTTTTCCTCCTCTTTTCTAGAATCTTGTGTTCATCTTTACATAGTGATATTTTGGTGTCAATGTCAAGGCCTTCAGTTGTGGCAAATTTTTTTTTTTTCCTGAAAGTCTTTTTGTTAGAACTGCCAGGTAATGGATACCCTAGGGCCCCACATCTGCCTGTTTTAAATGGGCTCTGTTACCTGCTGCATTGAGACAAAACATCCTCGAGTGCATAAGACCTTCAATAGAAGGGAACTTCATACAATTCATGTGTGATAGAGACACGAGAATATATTTTTCAAATCATGCACCTACAATTCCATCCCTCATGGGTCAATGCCCAGCCAAACAGATGTGGCCCAAAGTAGGGCCACTGCAGCCCAAAAGCCTGATGCAAGTCTAAGGCACCTCCTGGTGGGGACCTGGAGGAAAGAGGCAGAAGGGGCCAGGCAAGTCTGGAAGGAAAAGGGCAAATCAAAATTGACATAAGAACTTCTATTGTCAGCCTCCCCTCTGAACTCTCACCCATGTTTGTTTCAACTGTCTCCATAAACATCCCCCAAGTTTTTGGTACAAGTCCATGGCTGAGAAACAAGTTGAGCTCCCCCACCTATCTCTCAGTTCCCAGTGCCTCCTCCAAGCCATCTCCTTGATCCTAGTATTTCCCTGCCCCTCCTCAGCCAGGTCTCTCCTCTCTGTCTCTTCTCAGTTTTTTTTATCTTGACTTCCCATCCAGCTCCGCCCTTCCTTAGGTTGAGGCAGGGAACATGGAACTCCCATTTCCCTGGGAACTGCCCTGCTACATTTAGTGGAAGAGTAATCTCAAAATCTCAAACATTCAGCACCCGTGCCTCATCATACCTTATTTTTTTTTTTAAAGATTTCTTTATTTGTGCATACAGAACTGGGGTACAGACCAGAGGCATGTGGAGGGTGAGAGGATTCACCAGAAACAGAGTGAGGAGCAGAACAGGCAGATGGACAAAGTATACTGCTGAGGGGAGCAGCGGGCAGGTCAGGAGAGGCCTGCCACACCATGTGGTTGCCTCTGGGGCAGGCAGGGATCCATCTCATGCGGAAGTGGCCCAAGCCTCTCAGTGCAGTGCTTTAACCCGCTGTGCCACCAGGGAGGGCCTCATACCTTGTTTTACACATTTTAAGTGATACTGGGAGATTTTTTAAAAATGCAATTTTAAATGCACAGCCCTCAAGGGTCAGCCTCACAATTTATATTAACCCTTGTTTAGTTTTTGTAGATTCCACATATAAGTGAAACCATCTGGTATTTATCTTTCTCTTTCTGACTCATTTCATTTACATAATGGCTTCCAGTTTCATCCATGTTGCCACAAATGGCATGAGTTTATCTTTTCTGATTGCCAAGTAGTATTGCTCTCCCGCTCTCCCGCTCTCCCGCTCTCTCTCCCCGACATTTTTTCCAATCATAATTCTGTCCTGGGGCAGTGAGTTTGTTTCCATGTCTTGGCTGTTGAAATAATGCTGTTTGCCCCCCCCTCCCCCGATAGTGTAGGGGTTAAGTCTCAACACTATCACAACTGTGGCCTGAGTTTGATCCCCAGCCAGGGAACTAATCCAAATATGGCACAACAGACCTCTTCTGTCTTGCCTGCTGCTCCCCTTAGTAGTGTATTTAGGTAGATCTGTCTGTCCTGCTCCCCACTCTCTCTGGTGTATTCTCTCAACCCCTGCACCCCAGTTCTTGTATGCATAAATGAATGAAAATAAAGTACTTTTTTTAAAAAGAAATAGTGCTACTATAAACATAGGCATTCATGTTTCCTTTTGAATTAGTATTTTTTTTTAAAGATTTATGCATACAGAACTGGGGTACAGGCTAGAGGTGCAGGGGCAGTGAGAGGATTCACCAGAGACAGGCAGATGGATGAAGTACACTGCTGAGGGGAGCAGCAGGTGGGTCAGGAGAGGTCTGCTGCGCCATGTGGGTCACCTCCAGGGCAGGTGGGGATTGAACTCATGCTAAAGTGGCTTTATCTTGTTAGTGCCGTGCTTTAACCTGATGCACCACCAGGGAGGGCCCTGAATTATTATTTTTGTGTTCTTCAGACATCTACCTAGAAATAGGTGAGTTACATGGGGTGGGGTATCCAGTTTTAATTTTTTGAGGCATCTGCCTCAGTCCCTAGGGGCTGGACCAGTCAGCATTCCCGCCCACAGTGTAATAAGGTTCCTTTTTTTACACATGCTCACCAGCACTATTTGTGATTTTTTTTTTTGATATGGACCATTCTAACAGGTGTAAGTTATTGTGTCCTTGTGCTTGTGATTTGCATTTCTCTGATAAGTGATGAACACTTTTTCATATGCCTGTTGTTCATCAGTATGTCTTCCTTGGAGAAGGATCTATTTAACTCTTCTGCCTTTTTTTTTTTTTTGTCTGTCTTCACTTTGTTGAGTCGTTGCATAGTTCTTGTAGATAATCCATATGGATCTCTTATCAGACATATGATCATATGGTATGCAAATATTTTCTCTCAATAGTATGGTGTCTCTTTGTTTTGAATCATTGTCACTTTTCCTATGCAGAAGCTTTTTTATGTGTGCATACAGAACTGGAGTACAGATCAGAGGCTCAGGGGCGGTGAGAGGATTCACCAGAGACAGAGCGGGGAGTGGAACAAGCAGATCGATGAAATATACACTGCTGAGGGGAGCAGCGGGTGGGTCAGGAGAGGTCTGCCATGCCATGTGGTCACCTCCAGGGCAGGTGGGGATCGAACTCATGCGGAAGTGGCTTTAGCTTCTCAGTGCTGTGCTTTAATCCCCTGCGCCACCAGGGCAGGCCACAGAAGCTTGTTTAACAGCCCCAGTGGTTGACTTTCCCCTTTGTTTTCCTTGCTGTTTGAAATGAATCTGCAAAGATGTTTCTGAAGTTTGTCATGAAGTGTTTTCCCTTAAGTATTTTATGGTCTCAACTCTTATATCCAATAAGTTTAATCCATTCACTCTTGTTATGATTTACTAATGTTTTGCTATTTTTAACAGGTTATTTTGTATTGTCTTAATTATCTCTCTTCAGTTATCTTAATTATCTTTTTTCTCTTAATAAAAACTTTATTCCTCTCCCTCACTGATTTAAATTTAAACAAGTTAAATTGATATTTTATAATAATGTATAGCCACACTTGCTTAATTACTGTGCTGTATCTCCTAGAGGAACCCAAAGATACCATATCTTCTTGTTTGTTTTTTCAATTACTGTTGTAAACTTAATTCTCTCTTTCAAAGTATCTGTTTAAATTTTTTTTTAAAGATTTATTTATTTGTGCATATAGAACTGGGATACCGGCCAGAGGTGCAGGGATGGTGGAGGCTTCACCAGACACAGAGTGGGGAACAGAACAGGCAGATCATCGAAGTAAACTGATGAGGGGAGCAGTGGGTGGGTCAGGAGAGGTCTGCCATGCCATGTGGATCACCTCCGGGGCAGGCGGGAATCGAACTCATGCGAGGTGGCTTTTGCTTCTTAGGGCTTTAATCCCCTGCGCCACCAGGGAGGGCCCGTATCTGTTTAATTTTTTGCTCACCATTTGTTTTGCATTCCATTTTTCTGGTCTCTAGCTATAGCAGTTACTTATAGAATATAAAATCCCCTAGTCCTTGCTGAAACAACATAGTCATTTCAGTTTTACAAATACCTACTATCCTCTTCCTGAGTATTAATATAAATGGTCAAAAAAATCTATAAATTTCACATTCCCCTAAGAATTTTGGTTTGTTTTCTCCTGTAACTTATGTTGAAGAATTGTCTGTTCATCTAGAGAAAGATGAGACAGAATATGTCTGATGGGATGACAATTAGACTGAGAATATCCACAGGTTATTATAAAGTACTTGTATATATTTTTTCTAAATATGGATTTATTTTTATTAATGTTAGAGTGTAGTTAAAGTTTTTCTAGAAGTGAGGAAAAGCACAAATCTTCAGATTTAAAATGCACAGCTTTATTTTTTAATATCAGTTAAGTTTGTACCTACTGGAACTTTGTTTGACATGTAAAGATAATTCTTTCATGTCTTCATTTCTTTCACATATTTTTGACATGATTTCTGGGCTGTTCTCTGGGTGATTTTCTCAGGGTTATTCTTTGCTCAACTGTCTTGTATCTGAAGTTTATTCCATATATATGTGACTTTGAGATAGACTCAGAAAGATCTGTCAAAACTATTTCTCAGATACAACAGATGAATAAAACAACCACCTTTCTCATAAAAATCCCCTATTTAAGGTCATTTATACCAGTGAGAAGCAACTGATCATTTACTTTAAATGCTATTTTTCTATGATTATAATGTTAATATTTTGCTAAAATGGGTCTAAACATTTGTTTTTAAATTTTGCATTAAGATTTGAAGAACATCTTTAATCCTATGTTTAAATTTTCAAATTTTCATTTTTTTTTTTTTTTTTTGCTATTCCTGAAATCCAAATTATAGAAATGGGAGATAACAAATGGGTCTACTATTCCATATCATCTTGACATTTGCTTTGACCTATTCCCTCTGCAGACAAGGAGTGTGTAACAACTGTGAATATTACTAGTTCACTCTGCAATTTGAGTGCTGTTCTGTTCTTCAGTGCACATTCAAATTATTCATTTTTAGATTATACATACATACATATATATAGATATACCTATCTATCTATATATATTTTGCCCATCAATTTTTTTTTCTTATCTTGAACTTCTTGCAACTTCTTGTTTCTGTGCCTTAGGGACCACATTTTCATGCATTTTAGTAGAATGAAAATCCATTTTTCCTAAAATACTTCTCTAAGTTTTATGGAAAGTAATTTTTAAGTAATTTTAAGTTCACTCTTCTTGAATTTATATTTGTCTTTTTATTTTCAGTGTACATTTAGCTGGCTGAACAAAAGAAAACCAATATGAGACATTTCTTGATTAAATTTGTATTTAAATGTGTTATGTGGATTACACTCAGCTTTACTCAACCCCCCTTGTCAGATCTATAATGGAAAGGAAGCAGTCTTGCATAATTCCCTACTCAATTATTAGTGTTTCAGGATTTTTGGCTTTGCTTTAGTTCGATAATGACAGAAATATCTTTTTCTACTTTTGCCTTATGCACCTAGGATATTTTATAGTTGGCTCAATATCCTCTCTCTCAGAACACTGTGGGCAAAAGAGATGAAGAAGCTCAACTGGCACAAATGCTAGCATTGGCTTGGTATTAGATTCTAATTCTTCATTCTCCTTTCTATTATTTTCTTTGAGTTATAGCTTTTGAATATTTATAGAAAATATATATTGATGGGGGCAAGAGGGACACCATTCTACTTGTAGGTAATGATTTTTGAAGGAAAGAGTTGGCTGCTAGATTATCTTGTTCTATAAACCTTTTACCTATAATCTAAGGAGGACTGTAGGGGGAGGGCTGGAGGGGTATCTGCTCCCATGCCAGAGCAATCTCTCTAAGAGGACATCATGCATTTCTAAATACTTTTTATTGGGAAATTGAAAGGAAATGTCCCAGAGACTGTCAAAAATCACCATCTCTCTTATTATTGGCTCCAAATTCTGCCTGTTCATTAGTTTTCTTTCAATATGGAACTGTTCTGTTATGCTCAAGTTTCTCTAAATTGTGGTTTTGATGATCATGTGTCTTTTCAAAGTCTGCAGTGCTTGTGTTTCTAGAGGCAATGGGCAAACTTCTTGTCCTTGTGATCACTATCTTGTATAACAGCAGAAGGACAGGCTGAGGGAATCTTTTCATAGTCCTTGTTTATTGGATTGTATAT
Organism: Condylura cristata; assembly: GCF_000260355.1. NCBI lineage: Eukaryota > Metazoa > Chordata > Mammalia > Eulipotyphla > Talpidae > Condylura > Condylura cristata. Next base: position 22,216,126 of record NW_004567124.1, on the reverse strand, counting down.
TCCAGTTCAGTTTTCCTACAACTCACTTGAAAGTGCAGGTTTTTTTTTTTATATAGTACTCATTCCATTTGATCGATGAATTATTCCCTCCACTTTCTCTACCCTATACATTTGTGTCAATCTTACAATATTCTTTTGAGACCTCATCTTTAATCATCTTCTTTGAATTTTACATAGCTAGATGTTGGAGCCATTGAAAGCCCTTGCATTTCTTTTATGTATTTACACCACCAGTTACCCTTCCATATTCTTATCCATATGTCTGTATACTACATAGTTTACAGTTTTTATTTATATCTTTTAAAGATTTATTTATGCATACAGATCTGGGGTACAGACCAGAGGTACAGGGGCTGTGAGAGGAGTCACCAGAGACAGAGTGGGGAGCAGAAAAGGCAGATTGATGAAGGACACTGTTGAGGGGAACAGTGGGCGGGCCAGGAGAGGTCTGCCACACCATGTGGTCCACCTCTGGGGCGGGGATCAAACTTGTGCTGAAGTGACTTTAGCTTCTTAGTGCTGTGCTTTAACCTGCTGTACCACCAGGGAGGGCCCTTAACAGTTTCTTATACTTAATAGAGCTTCATAAATTTTATTCAATATTTGGATTCAAATGTACACTGGGCAGTTCTAGAATCTTTAGTTGTTGTTTTAGCCATGTAATTGAAAGTCCTGCTTTCTATGGCTAGTGAATTTTTTCTCTTTAAATACTTTGTCCCTCCAGATTTAAGCAGAAGTTATCTCTTTTGTAGATTGATAAAATACATTACCCAATCTTGTAGACCATGGGAAGGCTCAGGAAGTTAAGATACAGTAACTCTGGGTTATATGTAATGCCTTTCTGGATTTATAGCTAAGATGTAGTTTAAATTGCCTTAGAATACTCAGCTATCAGCTAGAAGGACAGCTTCTTAAGCAACTTGTTGAATGCAAGATTGAAGGTCATAAAATTGTTAGTGAGCAAGCAACAGCGACTGATGCATAATTAACTCTGAAAACTAAATAGCATTCTGCTAACGAAAGTCTCAAGTATAGTTCATGACTCTGTAAAACATTCCAGGACTTGGTGATTTGGGGTTAATAGCTTATCTGAGTCAACTGCATAGAATCAGTCACTCAATAATTCACAGAGATCACTTTCAATAAAGTTGTTTGACAAGCAAGATATATGAGAATTAAGTTTAGTGAGATCACTTTGCCATCAATGTGGGAATTGGCTGGCAAAATGAGTCTTCTAGAGTAGTCTAGAGCTTTTTGATTAGTGCAAATTATTAGAGCCTAAGTACAACACATTGAAAATGTAGCTTAAAGAATGTATTGAAAAGATGTGGTAGATTATAAGAAAGCTTTTCTTCTCTGTCTCACCTATTTATTTTCCACTTTCAAAAGTGATTGTCTACAAACTTTCTAGTTTGGGAAATTATAGCAGCAAAGTTGTTAACTGGAAATGGATCATGAGAAAAGCAGCCTGCTTTCCTGATGTGAAGCACTATGAGATGCCCTTCTTCTTGCTTGGGACTTTGAGAATCCCTAGAAGAATGAGACAAAGAGAAGAAAGATTGGGAACCTGACATTGTATAGGTTTGGGCTAAGACTGGTGCAAATTAGGCTGGGAATTTTGGAGTCCTATGACTCTCAGTACAGTCTACTGACTATTGTGGTCTATCGATTATCTTCATTATAGGAACATTACTGCCCACAGATTGTCAACATAGTAAATTTGGGACAAAAGGCAGCTCCTTTGCTAGAAAGGAAGGTTTGTGGTTATAAAGATACCCTTGGGTGTGTAGGGATACCAATGAACTGTGAAAATGAGGAAAGTGGGTACATGCTTTAGGCTTACTGAGAACTATAGTTCTTTGTAAAGTGTAGAGAAAACATCAATGCAGATTTGCTAGTGATTTCCTAGGAAACTGATCATTTGGCAAATATAAGTTTGATTCAGGAAGGGTGGAGACCTGGAAAGTGTTAAATATTAATCCTTTAACTTAAAATTTTGCAACAACATGGATAAAGAGTGAGAAATGTCATCGGTGTATCTCAAGTAGAGGGTCATAAGCACCAAATCTGAGATACATGTACCTCAAATATTGGCTCAACCCACAGGCATGCCTGTTACGTGTCTTGAGAAATTACGAGGTATCCAAAAGGCAGAATATTCTTAGTTTTACTGAGCCCAAGGAAACAATCCTTTCCCTATGGCTAAGGGAGGGCTGACTTTAAATAATGAACATATAAGGTCCATTATCATGAAACTCTTTTCCATTTCAATTTAAAAATATTTTAGCATCTCAGTGTCATGAAGTAGAATATTTTAGAAATTTGGCCTGATTGAAGTATTTAGTCATTAATATTTGCAGATATCCTCCTGTGTTCCTATGGGTTTTCAATCACATGTCAGAAGGCTGAAAAGTACTCACCTAACAAAATGACTGCCTGCATACATATGGAGATATAAAAAAGGCAATAGATCTATTTTGAACAAGTGAAGGACCTTTGTATATAAGGTTTTAGTTGAAACTCTTATTGCTACATTGAGGAGAGACCCTAATGATTTCTTTGTTAACCAAACCAAAATAAAGTAGGTGCTTCTGTGGAGGAAACACACTAGGGGAAAGCTACTGAGAAAAGGATGTTCCCAGGAGTCTCAACAGTGCTATGATACCAAGCGAGACAAAGATTTGACTGAACATCAGCACACAGGGGATTTCAAGGACTGGAGAGAAGAAAAAATGCTGGATCCTGAGAAAAGACAGACAAAGCAGAGCAGAACCCCTTGATTTGCAAATTGCTGTGGGAAAGGCCAAACAATGTCAATCCTCTAGGAAATGGGAAAAATCCTTTAGTGGGTTAAAAATCACTAGGTGAAAGTAAGGAGAACATGTCTCTGGTCCTTCGAGGGCAAATCCAGCTTTGGTGGCCTCGGGGTTACTTCCATGAGGGTAGAAGGCCCCTGGTGGGACTAAGGTGAAGGGGACTTGGTGCAACAGGAGAATGGTTCAGAACTGTACTTTTCTTTAAAAAATCACTTTATTTTCTTAGCATTGTCAATTATTGGATAGTATTTGATTTTCCCCCTCTGTAGCTCTCCCACCAGCATAGCCCCATGATCCCTCTCCATAGTCCTGTGTGTGAAGTCCAAACTCTTAATGTGATGGTGGAACCCTTGAGAAGTAATAAGACCTCTATTGGGTTTCACCCAATAGAGGCAGCTGAGTGAAATGTTGAGGTTAGTGACCTTATAAAAGAGAGGCCAGAAGGAAATGTTTTGCAAAAATATTTGAAATCTTCAAGACTTTTCAAAGAAGATTATAAGCAGTTGATTTTTTTTAAAATTTAAAGATACAGACGTACTTTAAAATTATATTTTAATAAATATAAATACCATTGATACAATATTACAGATGGATGTGGCTTTAAAAAACTGCTTAAAGTTTGTAACTATTTATAAAAATTTCTATTTTACCACTTTGTATTATATAAAAATAAATTGGGCTCTCCCTGATGGTGCAATGGGTTAAAGCACTGCATCATGAAGATCTCCCAAGCCTCTGAAGCATTAGTTCGATTCCCGGTGTGGGAGCTGGCCCACATGGTGTGGCAAACCTCTCCTGACCTGCCCACTGCTCCCCCCAGCAGTGTACTTTGTCAATCTGCCTGTTCTGCTCCCCACTCTGTCTCTGGTAAATCCTCTTAATCATCACACCTCTGGCCTGTACCCCAGTTCTGTAAACATAAAAAAATCTTTAAAATAATCATATATATATATATATAAGAGGCCAGAAAGCTTGCTTCCTCTCTATCTGGGGACACAGCCAGAAGGAAGCCATCTGCAAGCCAGAAAGAGGCAATGCACCAGAAACCCAAATCAGCCAGCACCTTGAATTTGGACTTCTAACCTCTAGAAAAATAGGAAATTAATATCTGTTGTTTAAGCCACTTAGTCCATGGTATTTTGTTATAGCAGCCCAAAGGGATTGTTATAGACAGCAAGAGAATGTCAGGGAAAGTCCATGTTCCATATACACTGCTCCCTGCCTCTATTGAGTGAAAGCAAGCTCCTGATCAGGGCTAATTACATTCCTCATGGTGGTGACTGTTCCTCTTGCTTGTTCATCATGGGCGCAAAGAATCCAAAATAGTAGGTGTTGGCTGTATTTAGAAGTGCAATGGGATTCTTGCTGTGTTCCCTGGCAAGAGTGTATTTTTTTAATATTTATTTATTTGTGCATACAGAACTGGGGTACAGGCCAGAGGCTCAGGGGCGGCGAGAGGCTTCACCAGAGACAGAGTGGGGAGCAGAACAGGCAGATCAACGAAGTACACTGCTGAGGGGAGCAGCGGGCGGGTCAGGAGAGGTCTGCCATGACATGTGGTCATCTCTGGGGCAGGCGGGAATCGAGTTCATGCAGAAGTGGCTTTAGCTTCTTAGTGCAGTGCTTTAACCCGCTGCGCCACCAGAGAGGGCCCAGCAAGAGTGTATTTTTGATGAACAGAAATTCCAATCTTGCAAAGCTGAAAATTATGGGGATAAAAAACAAAGTCCTCCAGTACATCATTGGAATAAATATAGCCTTTCTGGCTTTTACTTTCTCGTTTCAAGGTGTATATATTCTTTCTCCTGGGACACATTACATTATCTTCAGATGCCCCTGAACCTTTGTCTCTGAGCTGGTCCTTCAGCTCTTTCTTCACCAGACCATTCCAATATTTTATCAGGCCAGAAGATTTGAATGGTATAGGATGTGATAGAACCAATAGATCTGAAAACATGGTCCCACTTACACAAATCTGCTGGGAAGTATGTCCAAATAGATATATTATCATGAAATAAATCAATAACCTCTCCAGGATGCAGTGGCTTCCTCTAGCCCACTGTCAGCAAGTAACCAATTGGTCTTTTCAAGGAATAGTGCCAGATGGAGGCTGTTTGTTTTCTGATAATGGCGGGATAGATATCAGAGCTGGCAAGGCAAGATGCGCTTGGTAAGGAAAAACCTCTGCTGATGAAACCAAGCATAACTGCTTTCTTTGTCCCTCCCTGGTAGCGCAGCGGGTTAAAGCTCAGCACTGCAAATCTGGCCTGGCTGAAGCTGTGGCTGTTTCAGTGTGAGTTCTGTCACCGCCTAGAGGTGACCCACATGGCACAGCAGACCTCAGCAGACCTCTCCTGTCTTGCCTGCTGCTCCCCTCAGCAGTGTACAATCTGCCTGTTCTGCTCCTCTCTCTGCCTCTGGTGAATCTTCTCACCACCCTTGCACCTCTGGCCTGTACTCCAGTACTGAGGCATACATAAACAGATCCTTAAAAACAAATAATAGCTTTCCTAACTACCATGACCCCTTCTCTCACATTCCTATCAGTCCAGCATGGTTGATGCTGACAAAAGCTTGCTACCAGAAACTGGTCACTTTATCTAGCTGATAGTTTAGTGTCTCTTCTAAGGTGAATGCTTTCTCATGGCCATAAATATGTTAAGGTGCACATTTAAAATGTCATGGTCATTTCTGTATTCCCATTTCTTCTGAACTTCCTTTACCTTTATTATTTTTTTTTTAAGATTTATTTGTGCATACAGAACTGGGGGTACAGGCCAAAGGCTCAGGGGTGGTGAGAGGCTTCACCAGAGACAGAGTGAGGAGCAGAACAGGCAGATGGATGAGGTACACTGCTGAGGGGAGCAGTGGGCGGGTCAGGAGAGGTCTGCCATGCCATGTGGTCACCTCCGGGGCAGGCAGGAATCGAACTCGTGTGGAAGTGGCTTAAGCTTCTTGGTGTTGTGCTTTAACCCGCTGTGCCACCAGGGAGGGCCAACCTTTACTTTTTAATCTTTTTTTTCAACATATATTCTAGCCCTGGGACATTTGAGCTTCTACATAATGCCAATTGTACTTTTTCCAGTGGGAGAAATTCCTATTTCCACTAAGCAATCTCTTCAGTGAGAGACCTTTCTTTGGATTGCACCCACATAATAGGGTTATTATGTCCATTTCAGAATTTTCTTCTTCACCTTTTTAGAAGCTGCCAAGGGCCTCCAAGGAGGAGGATAACCCTTGAGACCACCAGGTCTGAACTGTGTGGAGATACAACAGTGGTGGCTGACTCGGGGCCTGGACTGGCTCCTCAAGGTGGCTGCATCTGTTCCTGGCTCCCTGCTTGCTTGGCCGTGACTGTGCTGTTCCACAATTCTATGAATTACTGCCCAGACCACACAGTTGCATGACTTGGGCTTTCTTGACAGCTCAAGACCAACACTTAAGGTTACAGGGGCACCTCGTGTCCCATGGTTAATATGGTAAGCTCCAGCGCTGACTTTTCCTTTTTATAATGCAAGTCCCTGAACCAAGCTTGATACCTAGGCACCCGTATTGAAGGGCATCCACTTCAGTGAGGGCTGACTCAAGCGTGTGGCCAGCCTAAGACCTGATGAGAGTCAGACTTTCCTCCCACACCTGTCCGCAGGGAGGCTCGTTTTACTGGTCCTGGTTTATTTATTTTTAATTTTTAAATTTATTTTTATTTATTTTGTCTTTTTAAAGATTTATGCATGCAGAACTGGGGTATAGGTCAGAGGTGCAGGAGTGGTGAGAGGATTCATCAGACACAGTGGGGAGCAGAGCAGGCAGATCAACAAATATACTGCTGAGGGGAGCAGCAGGTGAGTCAGGAGAGGTCTGCTGTGCCATGTGGTCACCTCTGGGGCTTGGGATTGAACACGTACTGAAGTGGCTGTGGCTAGCTTGCTGTGCTGCATCCTTACCTGTTGCGCCATAAGGGTGGGCCCGGTCCTGGTTTATTTAGATGGCAGGTGAGTTTGGGACTGATGCCTTTCCTTTTTCCTTCTTTAGTCTCTTCCCATAATGCCATTCCCTACTTTAACTGCTAGACCTCCAACCTCAGCCCCAGTTAAAGCAGGATTCAAACTCCTGCTGTCTATGTTTCTACCTGCAACCTCACTGTGCCCTGATATGCTGTTTAATTTCCAAGTCTTGTAAGTAATAAACATCTATTTTTTTTCATCTCCTCACAGTTATTGCTGAAGGGCATCTTACAAACTTAAGACCTCTGAGGGCCATTGCTGTCATAATATCAGCAGCCTGAAACCAAGACAAACAGTCAAGCACTCCATTTATATAAAATCCCAGGAACATGCTAAGCATGTTTGTCAAAAATGGGTATCTTTGCTGTGGGTGGTTTAACTTTGCCCTAGAAATCCTAAATTGATTCCCTATTGTGAATGGATATGGTATTCTATTCCATGCCAGAGCAAATTAGACTTTATTTTTCAATTATAATGTATTTGAAATACAACATTGTACAAGCTTAAGTAGTAACTTAAGTAGTACATGTCATCTGATACATTAATATGCTGTAATATGATTATTGTAATAATTTTAGTACTTCTATCATGTTACATAATTATCCTTTCTTGTTAGTAGCTAGAAACATAAGTTGTAGACTCTTAGGAAGTTTGTTTTATTAATAATATTGCTGTCTATATTCACCATCCTTTGGATTAGAACTCCAGGATTGTATGCTTACTGGCTTATACCCTTACACATCTGTCTCATTCCCCCTTTCCAAATCCTATTTTCTAATAGGATTACTTTTCTTTCATGAGTTTGGCTTTTTAAGATTTCAATTGAAGTGATACCATATTGTATTTAGTTTATCTCCTTTAGCATTGCATACTCAAGTTCCATCTAGGTTGTTGTAAATGGGATGTCCTTTCTCCTGGCTAAATAACATTCTATTGTGAGGTATCCAATGACTACTTATATGTTTATATATGTAATTATAATTTATATGTGTATCTTTTATATGAATCTTTATTCATTGATGGACATTGAGGTTGATTCCATATCTTGACCATGTGAATAATGTAGCAGTGAACATGGAAATGCATAGATCCATTTGATAATCCTGTTTTCATAGTCTTGGGGTATACACTAAAAGATCATAATGATAGCTGTATTTTTAGATTTTTTGTTTTCCATAGTGGTTGAACTGATTTACATTCCCACCAGGGAGAACAGGGCCTCCTTTTCGCCACATCTTTGCCAACACTTATCCTTGTATTCTTGATGACAGCCATATGTGATGTGGTATCACTATGATCACTATGATTTTGATTTGCATTTCCTTAATGACAAGTTATACTGAACTGCTTATATGCACCATTTTGCATTTAAGTATCTTTTTTTTTGGAAAAATTAGTTCCTTTTTCCACTCTTTAAATGGCTTTTTAATTTTTGTTATTGTGTTGTATGAGTTCTTTAAATATTTAGGACATTAACTTCTTGTCTAATAACATAGTTTGCAAAAATTGTCTCCCATTTTCATTTTGTTAAATTTTTTTGTTGTTGTATAGAAGGTTTTAGGCTTGATGTAGTCCTGTTTGTTGATTTTCACTTTTGTTATTTGCTATTTTTGATGTCAGTAGCCAGAAAAGTCATTGCCCGTACTTAGAGGACCGTTTCCCCTAAGCTTTCTTCCAGGAGAAGGTATCAAATCTTATCCTTAAATCTTTGATCCATTTTAAGTTCATTTTTGTGAACAGTGTGAAATAGGGGACCAGTTTCATTATTCTGCATGTGTTTATTCAATTTTCCTAGTATCAGCTGTTGAAAAGACTATTCCGACCCCTGTTGAGTATTCCTGGTTCCCTAGTCAAAGATTAGCTGAATTTATATGAAGCGTTTTAGTTTGGGCTGTCTATTCTGTCCCAGTGGTCTATATATCTCTTTTAATGTCAGCACCATACTGATTTTGTAACTGTAGTTTTGTAGTACAGTTTGTGAAAGCAGGAGGTGTGCTTCAGTTTGGCTCTTTTTCCTCAGGGTTGCTTTTAATATCCAGTGTCCTTTGTAATACCATATAATTTCTAGCATTGTTATTTCTACTTCTCTGAAGAATGTCTTTGGCATTTTGATGTGATTTCATTGAATCTATAGTTGGCTTTTGGTATTATGGACATCTGAGCAATATTCTTATTGATGGGGTATTTTTCCATTTGTGTCTTGATTTCTTTCACGTTTTAGTTATTTTAGTATAGGTCTCTCACTTCCCTGGTTAAATTTATTCCTAAATATTTTATTATTTTTTATGCTTTTTTTTGTGAAGGTGAAAGATGTATGTAATCTGGAGACAAACCAGGTATGTTTTAAGCTATTTTGCACTGGATAGTTTTATTTCTTTTCCAGATGTTTCATTACTAGTATAGAGAAAGACAAACAATTTCTGTATGTTGGTTGTATTTTGTCAAGTATTTTGTGTTTATGAGATATTGTATGATTTTTATCTTTCATTATATTAACATGGTATATTACATGTATTGATTTCTGTATGTTAAACCGTCTTTGTGTCCCAAAGATAAATTTTAATTGATTATGAATTAAATGTGTTTCTTAATTATATTTGCTAGTATTGCACATTTTTAAATTTAGATTCATCAGGTATTTTGGCCTATATATTTTTCTTGTGTCCACAGATTTTGGTATCAAGAAATTGCTGAGCTTATAATTTTGGAAATGTTCCTTCTTTAATTTCTGGGAAGAAATTTGTGAGAGAATGGCATTAATTCTTGTTTCAGTGCTTGGTATAATTTGCTAGAGAAGCTATCTGGTCCTGGGATTTTCTGTATTGAGAAACTGATTACTTAATCTCTTTATTCTTTGTTGATCTTTTCAGATTTTCTATTTTTTAATGATTCTATCTTGGCAGGTTTTGTGCTTCTATTATTGGTAAACAAAATCTCCAAATTTAGAGATCTAATTGGCTTTACTAAATAATTCATGGATTGGCAGCATCTAATCTGGATATTGCAAGGGAGAAAATAAAAATGGAAGGTTTGTGGAGTCAAGGATAAGGTTATTATCAAAAGATGAAACCATTTCCTTGCAGAAATCAGGAGAGTCTTATTAATGCAGATTACTTCATAATGCTGATTAGAAAATTCCTGATTGATTGGTTTAGGATTACACTTCTGGGAGAGGTTGAAATTGCAGTGGGATTAGGTATTAAGTATTGGGGGGAGGGTGGAATGAAGGTCTCCATTTTGAGCTTCCTCTATTTTTTAATATTAAAAATTAATCTATTTTTTCTAAGGTATCTAACTTGTTGGCATTATTAATCAGTCTTATTTGATCCTATGTGTTTCTGTGGTATCAATGTAATGTTTTTTCTTTCTAATTCTATTTTCTTTTCTCTGCTTTTCTTAGTTTAGATAATGGTTTATCAGTTTTATCTTTTTAAAAATAGTTCTTAATTTGGTTTACCTTGTCCGATTTCTTTGTATCTATTCCATTGATTTCTGCTGAGTTTTATTATTTCCTTCCTTTTGTGAACTTTGTATTTAATTTGTTCTTCTCCTAGTTTCTTGAATATGAAATTATGCTGTTTCTTTAAAAATAATTGAGGTAACAATGCTTTATAATTTGTAACATTATAAAGATATACAACAGTAGATTTTGACACCTGTAAATCCTACATTATAATCACCACCAAAACTCGTTTCTACCTATTACCCTACAATGACCCCATTTACCTACTTACCCACCTTCTTCCACTGTCCCTTGGTAACCATCACTCTACCCTTATAATCTGAGTTTGTTTTTATTTTACTTGGTCATTTGTTTCTATATCTTCCACATGTGAGTAAAATTGTAGGTATTTGTCTAATTTCAAATGGCATAATACCCTCTGAGCCAATTCATATTGTTGCAAATGACAAGATTTTTTTTATAGCTAGTGTTTCGTTGCATTTATATACCACATGTTTATCTATTCATCTGTCACTGGGCACTGAAATTGTTTCTGAATCTTGGCATTGGCAATAATGTTTCAGTAAACAAATTGTACATATATATATATGCTTTGAATTAGTGTTTTCATATTCTTTGGGTAAAAACCCAAAAGTGGAATTGCTGGGTCATAATTTCTCAGTATATGAATTTCACAGTAAGCTTTCTTAGTTAAACTAAGTTTTTGCAGCATCTGATACATTTTATCATTTTGTCATTTTGTTTTATGATAATTGTTATTTCCCTTTTGATTTATTTATTATTTGGGCCATTGTTTTTCAAAAGTGTATTAGTTACCCTATATTTGTAGAAAATATGGACAAAGAACTTGAATAAACATTATTTTCCAAAAAAGTACATAATTATGGGCCCTCCCTGGTGGCGCAGTGGGTTAAAGCACAGCACTGAGAATCTAAAGCCGCTTCCGCATGAGTTCAATTCCCGCCTGTCCCGGAGGTGACCACATGGCGTGGCAGACCTCTCCTGACCCGCCCACTGCTCC
>NW_004567124.1:22194216-22203737 GCF_000260355.1 Condylura cristata | reverse complement strand
AAACCTTTCTATAAGAAAGAACTTGTTTCCAAAATTTATTGCTCCCCTCAGAGACTGGATTCGCTATCACTTTTACAAAGGCAATCTTTATAACTCTCCCTCCAGGAGCTTTGCTTAATTTTTAGCCCTAAAAATGTTCATTGAGTGAAAAGATGGGTATCCTTTTCAGGTATGACCCATTAGCATTGGCTTGTAAATATGGAGCAGACTCAGCATTGCCTATGTGTTCTTTATCTCCTAGCTGCAGTGGGTAAAAAAGCACTATGAAGTTACAGGCCTAGGAATGTTCTAGAGGACAAATTTTAAGTATCGATACAGCAACTTCTCTGAAAACAAGCTCTATGATCCTGCGAAAAGGGAGTGGAAAAATAGCTCTCTGCCACCCTTCCTCTTTCCCCTAGTAGCCTTTAAGTAAGTACATGTATAGGCTACACGTAGGAGAAGCATTCTAGAAGTATACGAATGCTATACTTTCTGTGAGAGCTTCTTGGTGCAGTGATATCACAATAGCAGTGCAGCTGGGTTTTGGTAAAAGATGTTGGGTAGTTTAAGGGAAGATAGATTCTAGGTGTAGTGAGATTGGTCTTCCTTAACTTTACTAAGATAGCTATTTGACAAACAAATAAAATGGAATGAACTGGTGGATGACTTCCCAATTAGGACCCTCTGGAACCATTCAGAAAACAAAGCAAATAGATCAGTCCACCCACAAGATGCCATTGCCTCTTTATTGCAAAGCCAACATTGGCATTTTTCATCAAGGGACCTTAATCGAGAAATATATTGTTGGATTCTGTGCTTCTGTAAATGGTGGTGTTTGCATTTAAATCATCGGCTTACGGAACCAGCTGAAAAATGTTGATTAACTGGCACATATGAAACTTGGGATTGTCTATAACCAGATGTTTGTTGCGGCTGTTACCCTCATGTCCTGTTACAGAATGATCATACTGTCTGAGGAGCAGAATGTTCATGGTTGGGTTTTAGTCAGGGTGGCTGGGATGCTGCTGGCTTTGGGTCTCAGCTACAACATATCTGTGCCTCTTGCTGTGTCATGAAGTAAAACCTAGTCCAACTGTCGTGGAAAGCATGACTTCATTGGCTCTGTTTCTTAATAATAGTTTGAATCTCTTCTGTTGTGACCAAATTTATTTTTCTCATGGTGCTGAATTCTGTGCTTGTTATCCACTCTCATAAAGGGGATTTGACTGAGACCTATACTAGGTTCATTCTGGCTGATCAGTTCATGGTGACCTCACATTTACAATATTCTTAATCCTACTGTTCACAGTAAAGAAGGCACTAAAGGAGTTAACTTGAGGCATGTAGGCAAATCTCTACCTCTGGGAAAATAAAGCTCTGGGAAGGACTTTGAAGGTGTTGAACATGAAGCTTTGAGTTCTGAAATATTTAGGTGTACCTTAGAAGTAAGCAGTCATCATCTGTCAAAGTAGGTCCAGTAAGTCCCTATTAATAATCAGGGCTGTGGATGGGACAAAAGCTGTTACCTCATCTACACAGCCACAGAACAGACCAGTCTGGAAATATAGAACACTTTATAATTTTCCTAGAGATCTCTTTTACTCACTGGTTTAAAGTCCATGTGAAGCAGGTGGTCTGTGTAAAGAGTGCTCACAGGATTTGTAGGCACAGACTTGACAAACTCATATAGCAAGGAGCATGTGACAAATGTGACAGAAGGCAAGCTGCAGGAGCATTTCTGAGAAAATTCATGTCCTGTGAGGGAAGCATGATCCATAAAATCGACTCAAATTTGCCTCTCCCTGGTGGCACAGCGGGTTAAAGCAAAGCACCAAGAAGCTAAAGCCACTTCAGCATGAGTTCGATCCCTGCCCTGGAGGTGACCCATATGGCACAGCAGACCTCTTCTGCCCCACCTGCTGCTCCCCTCATCAGTGTACTTCATCAGTCCATCTGTTCTGCTCCCCACTCTACCTCTGGTGAATCCTCTCACCGTCCCTGCATCTCTGGCCTGTACCCCAGTTCTGTGTGCATAAATAAATAAAAAAAAAAGTACTTGAATTTTCTCAGATGCATCATCACTGTTCCAATTTAAAGAACTCATTTTTTCCACTTGAATTTGTGCAAAGTTCCTCCAGAACTATTGTTGGAGATGGCTGACCCCTTGCCTAGTCACTTGTCCCAGTCAGTAGTGGTGGTGGGTGCTGAATCCTGGAGTATTCAGGGAGAATTAGCATTGGTTGGAAACTTCAGTTTCACTTGATATGGCTGTGCAAATGGGAAGCATTCAAATTCAAGAAAGTGTGGCAGATAGTAGAATCTCAGGCTTCTTCCTGATAAAGATTGAGTCAGGGAGCTCTAGAACTGGGTCAGAGTCTCGCCTGCTGTGCAGTGCTCTTGTCACAGTCCACTACCTGCCTCTCAGAGAGCAAGGATTCTCAGCACAATGTGGTGGGGGTAACAGGAAATACTGCCTCTTGTTCTAGCACCTCTGTCCTAATTTACATTGGAATTTATCCATCACTAACTTATTGAGGCCTTGGACTTGGGTTTGTTTTTATAAAGTCTAAATATGCTGATAAAGATCACCTGCATCCAGTGGTTCAAGATCAATAACCTGTTCTATATTGTATAAGATCCTATGTCACATACCATCTAAATCTACAACAAAGTACCCATCATAAATTTGCTGCTAAAGACTATTTGTTAGAAAGTGAATCCTGCTGATATCGTTGGTTTGGATTGAAAATGTGAGTCCAAAGTGTGAGTAGAAGATGAACTCTTTAGGTTTGAGATCAGTTCTACAAAGTACTTCTTTTTTCATCACAGACTCTTCATATTCTTCATATTCTGTACCTATGGACTTGAAGTACTTGGTCACCCTATTGTTATGCAGACTTTTTAAATGAAAAGTTTAGATAGAACCATTGTCCTTGATTCCTTGATTTCTCTGGCTCAGTTCTAAGACTGGTTAGATGACTGCAGAGAAGAAAGCTCCCAGATGAGATCATGAGACCCCCTTACAGAAAGCCATAATCCATTTTGACTAGTCAGTGTTGAAATTCTATCTCCATGAGTTGCAGATAACGTTTTGTGCTTCAATTTCCTGTTCTTCATAAGGGGGTGGGGAAGGCAATAGTGTCTTCTTTTTGGAATTCTTAACATTAATGACATGATTAGTATGAAGTCTTATGTAGAATAATAGTAATAAAATTTCTGGGTTGTATTAGAATTGAGTGTGATTATGACTTGAGCAACTCAGCTAGGGCCTTGGTGCTGGCTTGAGGACTGAGCTGCAGAGATGGGGTTCAGGCATGTGGAACCAGCTGTGATGACTGCAGGTGTGGTCTGAGAAGGCAAGAAGTTGGAAACTGTCCTGCTTCAGCTTTGCAGCAGGTGACTGGGGCTACCCCTTCTGACCACATGGGGCTTTTCCAGGGTCTGGAATCTGGTATTTTGGGTTTCCAGGAAGCACTGGAGTCTGGCAGTGTCTGCTTCCAGCTGACTGTGCTTTAGGAGGTCCTTGGGGTACTTGCTGCTACAGGGGTATAGCTGCTTGTCAATAGGTAGCTGGCAGGGTCTGTTACTCTGCCAGGGGTAGACTCTTGAATACTGTCTCTTGGCCCCCAGCTAACTTGTCTACTTCCTGGAGGCAGAATGAGTAAACATTACTTTATCTCAGGGCCTGGTAATATTGAAGGTGGATTCCAAGATGGCACCACCCAAGCTGTTACTGACAAGGTCTCTAGAGGTTGCCAAGACTGCATCTGTCAATGATCGCTAGTTATTCCTCAGTGTCCCTTGTTTTGCAGGCTAACAGGGTAAGGCTATCTGGAATTCCTTCACCCACAGGTTCAGGCCATTGTTACTACTTTGAATCCCAGAGTAAGTGAGTTGTTCTAAAACTTACTGAGTGCATTCTTTGCTCTTACCATATCCTCAGATTTTCCGTGCTGCTTTTGTGACCCTCAAAGCAGAGTAGGTTAAGAACTTGATTAACTATGCTTAATCATAGGGTTGGGGTGCCAGGTGTTAGCCACAGTTCTCTGCCCCTACTTCTTAGGGTAATTTTTCCCTTTTAACAGTGTCTTCCTGATTGGGGCCCATTACTTTTGCTTGGGTTTTTCTCCGTGGTTAAAAGGGTCACTTCTATCCTCTGTGTGCTGTCTTTATCCTTTGTTGTGGAAGCTCTTTTGGCCTGGGTTTCACGTCTGCTCTATGTAGAAGAGTCCATATTTAGGTGTGGGTAAGTGTGGGATGAGGTGAGCATGAGTTCTCCCTGTTGTGTTATGTTGGGCATATTTCTCTCACCAATTATTCTTTTATTTGCCTTTGTAATAGAATCTGGTAGTGCTCACAGATTCTCATAACTTAATTCTCTATCCTCTCATAACTGATTTTTTTTCTGTATTCCTAACCTCCCACCTCGTCTTGCTTCCATCTGATCTGCCTTCTTGCCTATGTGCTCTGTTACATTCTTAATATCATTCATCAGCTTGTTCAGCTCCTAAAGATCTATTTTGTTCTTTTTGATAATTTGGTAAAGAACTTCTGTTTTTTTCAGTTTTACTTTTGAGTTTGAGTTTATTGAGTTACCTTTCTGAGTTTTTTCATACATTTTCAAATGTCCCCTTTGAGTTCTGCTTTTTAAATTCTTTATTGGTAAGAGCACAACATTCTCATTCTTTGCATTTAGTTGCTTGAGAATTACCATATTCTTCTTGTGATGCCATAATTTCCTAATTTTTCAGTGTTTGATACATGTCTGTGCTTTCACATTTGAAGTAGAAGACAACTCCTTTAGTTAAGAGTTTGCTTATTCTGTCTTTACAATTCAACAAGCTGACAATTAGAAGCATCCCCCCCCCCAAATTGTTGCTATGGGTCAAGTTTGTGGTTTTTCCTGCTGGACTAGCTGCCATGGATGTGCCTGGAAGCAAGAATAAGAGACTGGCAGCAGAGTTGAGGGTGATACGGGCTTAGCAGCTGGATGGGAAAAGAGATTTTTTGATTGGAGTGCTCCTTAAGTTCCATAGGAAGACCTCCAGCTGAAATCCCATAGCAGACAGTAGGAAATGTTTTCCTTCAATGCCCGTCGATATTCTTGTTTGTCCCTTTCCCTTTTTCTTTGTCCTCTCAGTCATGGAAGTCCTTTCTGAGAAAGATGGGTACTACTAGAAAGAAATGTGTTCCTCTAACCTGCACAGCTAATCACAACCTGAGGCAGCTAGGAAGTCACTTACCATCTTTGCTTTTAACCTCCTTGGCCAAGACCTCACTTCTGATGCTACCAAAATCCCACATCATGATAGTATCACCCTGGGGAGAGGAGCCAAGCTGGACATTTCAACTTCCTCTGCCTCAAAACTCACCTCTGTTCTGCTCCAGTTGCAAGCCAGGTACCCCATCAGGCAGACTGGACCTCTACAAGTGATCTCTTGGGCTGTTGGTTTAGTTCTGCACTTTTAGGGTTCCATTTTCTCTCCTGAGTGTGATGAGTAGGGCTGGGACATACACACTGACTCCCTTGCTGGCAGTCCCATCAAGCCCCTCAGTGTCTACTTTGAAACGTACAGATGGGTAGAAACTCTGGTGTCCTGGTGGGATGTGTAGAAGCACTTAGGAACAATGGGGAAAAGAAGGGGGAAAAAAATTAACTTTGTCCTGATCACACATATTTGTTCTTCATTGGGATATAAAATAGCTCAATTCCAAAGTAATAGCTGAATATCATGTGTCTACTCCAGCATCAACACTGTGGGCTACATGGAGATGACTACAACTGTGTAGCTAAACTTGCATGGGGAGCCAGAGGTTGCTGTTCCACACAAGAGTTAGCACCTCCTGACAGTCTAGGTGCTGAGCTGAGTGGGGTAACTGGCGATGACCTCCCTGTTCTCTCCCTAAGGCCAGTTCCTTAGTCAGAGCTGGGCCAATTACCTCGGACTGACACTGACCCTAAGCTATGGTTCAGCACTGATGTTCCGATTCTTTGACAACTAGTTTTCCCCGGGGGCGTGGGCTAGAGCCCAAAGATCTGGGAACTGAGGCCTGTGGCCACTTGCAGGGGAGGGCTGTGTGTTGTCAGGGTTGTAGGCAAAGACATCTGCTCTGATAGTCCTTCTCAGGCCTCTCTGGGGGACTGTGGCACTGGGAAGGGCCGAGGCTAGATGAAAGCTGTATCTGGTTCTGTTCTCAAATGCTCTCATGTGCTAAATTTCCTGGGGTGCAGAGGCCTGCTGCCTGAGCCTGGGTGCTTGATGCTCTGACCACTAGCAGCAGCCCCTTAGTGTTACCCTAGCAACGGCCCTAGAATGAGAGTGGGGGTTTCATGTAACAGAAAAGCCAGTGGAAGACAGGGTCTGCTTCAGTGCAGAGCAAGGGGAGCTCATTTGTCACCCCTAATTCCTCTGCCAGGCCTCCTCACTGATGCCCCAGCTGACTGTTTCCTGGGCACCGGTTCAAGGCCAGCAAGTGCTACTCAGCAAGTCCTTGCAGAGACCATCTGATGGCCTCAAGCATCCTAGTGGCGGCGGAGGGTATTGCACCCTCTGATCCTGATTGATACCTGGGTTGATTTCTAGCAGTACAAGGTCAGCCCCTGCTGGCATCTCTTTGTTCTCCCAGTGTCAGAGACTTCCACTCCATAGAAGCCTATTATTGCTCAGAGGATGGCTCCTCTGTTTCTCACCCTTGATTGTGTGTGCCCCCCTCCCAGCACAGTGTCTAGGCTCGTAAGTCCCTGATATGGAGCTTTGGTCACAAATGAAAATGTTCTGTATTGCAGCTCTCCCTCCCGCTAGTGGGCTAACTCTACTGCATTTATGTGGCTTGCACGCTGTGTTTTCCTTGTGAAATTGGAGGCGCTAATTACCCTTCAGCGGCTGTGCTTTTTATTAATGTTGTTTTGTTGTACATGTGGTGGGGGAAGGTGAACCTCAGCTACTCTTCTACCATCTTGTTGGAATTCTGAATACTTTATAGAATTGCTTATCACTGCAAAAATTTACTTCTGTTTAGTAGGTAAGCTTTTGGTTTTTGGTGGTTTAATTTGCAATTTTTTTTTAACTTGATAGTCTCACTTGTTTAATATTGCTTTTGTTGTCTTTATTTTTCGATCAAATTTAAAAAGTTGTGGTTGATATTAATGTCAGGTTGTTACTTGATTGAATTTTTGTGTATGGTGTAAGGTAGCGCTTTAGCTCTATTCATTGCATGTAACTGTCCAGTTTTCTTAGTACCATATATTCAAAAGATTAGTTCATAGTGTGTTGTTGGCTGCTTTTGCTCTAAATTAATTTACAACATATGAATGGGTTTATTTCCCAATTCTCTATTTTCTATTTTGTTTTTATGCTAATACTAAATACTATGTTGTTTTGATCAATATGTATTTGTAATAATAGTTTGAAATTAAGGGGCAAAATGCCTGCAGTTTTGCTTTTTTCTGAATATTTCTTTAGTTATTTGAGGTCTTTTGTGGTTCTATGCAAATTTAGTATTGTTTTGTTTTTCTGAAAAATGCATTAACTTTTGATAAGAATTGTAGTGAATTTGTATATTGCTTTGGGTAGTACGGGCATTTGAATAATATTCTTCCAATTCATTGGCATGGAATATCTTTCAACGTATTTGTGTCTTCCCATTTTTTCATCAATATCTTACAGTTTTTAGTGTACAGCTTTTTCATCTTCTTGGTTCAATTTATTCTTAGGTATTTTTGTTTTTGATGTAATTGCAAGTAGGATTTAAAAATTTCTGTGATAGTTTATTTGTAGAATGAAACAGCAGATTTGTGTGATTTTGTGTTCTGCAACCTTAATGAATTTGTTTGTTTTGATAGTTTTTTTTTTAACCCTAGGTTTTCTATATATAAGATTATGGCAGCTGAAGCATAGATAATTTTATTTCTTTCTTTTAGATTTCGACAACTTTTTTTTTCTTGCCTAGTTTCTCTAAGAAGAATGAATAGAAGTAAGAACGAGCCCCATTTCTTCTTATCTTAGAGAAAAGTCTTTTATTCAGAGTATGATGCTAGTTATGGACTTGTCATATATTATTTTCATTATTTTGAGATGCATTCTTTGTACTTGATTGGTTGAGAGTTTTTATCGTGAAAGTTTGTTGATATTTGTCAAATGTTCTCCTGCATCAATTGATTGTCATGATTTCATCCTTCATCCTATTAATGTGTGTTAATGTGATATTGTTGATTTGCATACTTTACATCATGTTGGCATCTCAAGGATAAATCACACTTGATCATGATATATGATTTTTTAAAATATATTGCTAAAATTGATTTGTTAGTGTTTTTGATCCCGTTTGTGTAGGAATATTCGCCTGTAACTTTCTTCTAGTGTCCTTTCTTGGCTGTGGGGTCCAACTAATGGTAACTTCATAAAACTCATTTGGAAGCATTTGAAAAGAATTGGTGCTACTTGCCCTATAAGTGTTTGATAAAATTCACCAATGAAACAAGGTCCTGGGGTTTTCAGTGTTGGGCAGTGTTTGATTGTGGACTCAGTCTTTTTATCCACTGTTGGTTTGTTCAGCTTTGTTATATTTTCATTATGCAGTGCTTTGTTATATTTTCATTATGCAGTCTTGGGAGGTTGCAAGTTTTAAAGAATTTGGGCATTTCTTCTTGGTTGTTTAATTTGTTTGCTATCTACATGTTTATGGTGCTTCTGTGATCCTTTGTCTTTTTTGTTACCAGTTGATTTAGTTCTGATCTAATTGTTTTTATTTCTGATTTAAGTTGGCCCTTGTTTGCCAACTTTGATCATTTTTAAAATAAACTTCCACTTCATATTTTATTTTTTATATATTTTTCTGGACATTATTTGCTTTGTTCTTTACCTTTATTGTTTTTTTTTTCACTAATTCTCATGTAAAGTTGGCATGTTCATTTGATTATTAGATTATTTATTTTTTTAGCAGAGGGTTTGTTTATAAACATCCCAGAGGAATCTTCATTGTTTCTCTTAAGTGTTAACATGTTTTCCATTTTTATTTATTTCATGATATTTTTTAAGTTCTCTTTTTCTCAAACCATTTGTTGTTCAAAGTATGCTGTTTAATTTGCATATTTATGTTTTCTTGAATATTCCTTTTGTTACTGATTAGCTTCATACTATTGTGGTCTGAATAGATACTTGATATGATTTCAATATTTTTAAATTTAAGGCTTATTTTATTGCAAAGCAGATGGTCTATCCTGAAGAATGCATGCTTGAGAAGAATGTGTATTCTGTTGATGTTAGAATAATCCCAATATTTCTGTTAGGTTAGTTTGGTCTGTTACTGATTTTTGCCTGGATGATCTCTCCATTAATGAAAATGGATTATTTAAGTTCCCTACTCTTAGTTGCATCACTTTTTACTTCTCTCATCAGTTCTGTTATTACATGCTTTATGCATTTAAATGCCCTGATGGTGGACGCATACATATTTATAAGTTTAGCCTCTTGATTATTTGGTTAATCAATTGATTCCTTTTTCACATCTCTACTTACACTCTCTGTCCTTTTTTTTTT
>NW_004567124.1:22177305-22193431 GCF_000260355.1 Condylura cristata | reverse complement strand
ATATTGTACCATAGTCCTAATAGTTTCCTGGGGTGGCCCAGGAAAAGTTCAGCAGTTCAAAATAAGGATGCAAAGGAGTAAACACCTGAAGATTATCAGCTAACTAGAGACCCCTCATACCTGGGCAAGATCCTTTATCAGAAGGGAAGGTGACTCATGACATCACTATACCTGCCACAGTTGTGGGTATTATGAACTACTTCCAATTATTGAAGATGGATAGAACTTGATGATGTTGCCTGAAACTTAATGTTGGTAAAAGCTGCAGGTGGCAGTCATTTTTTACCTTGGTCTGGTGTGCTGTATAAAAGTAAACAAGTTCTATAAATGGGGGGTTTGTCTCTACTATTTTGAAAATGAGATATGGAAAATTAGCTGAACTGTAAACTATTTCAAAGGCAAGAATAGCTGATCAGGTCCTATTTTAAGAGAGATGTGTTCAAACAAATTTTTATGGTAGAATTTTTCCATTAATCTGTGGATTCCACCCAATAACAAATTTTGTTTTGGAGGAAAAAAGCCTCTGAAATAGAAACATTAGAGAAACTATTGCTCCCAAAGAATTGAACTCTCTTGAGTGCTCTAACAAAACAAAGCACGACACAAAATCTCCCCAAACTAATCTTTGATGTAGCTGTAGATACATCCTGGCACTTCATTCTTTAGAGATATGTTTCCTTCTCCATGAAAGCTAATGTCACTTTTTAAACTACAAGTAAAATCTCTCTTGAGGAAGAATGCTCTCATTTCAGCTATTGCTTAAGAGGAATTTAAGACCAAGGAGACTCAGGGAGAAACCTTGTATAAGATCTTTACATTATATCTCTGAAAGAACCTTAAGTGAGCCAGTTACTTGGAAATGCTCAGTGTGCACTGATCCAGCCTAGTGGGATTGCAAAAGATGAAAGAATAATCAGGGAATCACTTCTGATTTTATTTCAAGGCTATGACATATCAGTCTCATTCTGAGGTTGGATTTTGCTCTCAGATCATTGCCCTGTTCTTTTGGGGTTATCCCTCAGGATATCCCTTTACAGTGATGAAAGCAAAGACCAATAAAAGTGAGAGAAAAGAAGCAGTTGGGGATCAGTAAATCCTGTTGCACATTGGGGATAGCTTCAGATGGGATTATGATCTGAGAGATGCAGACTTGCTTTGTTTTCTAATTATCTTTTGTACTTCAATGTGGAGGTAGAAAAGACAACATGGGTGTAATTGACGCCTGTTACACCATCTCACATTATTTGGTACTGCCTGTTTCTCAGAACCTCTTCTGTCACCTCAGTTGCTGCTGAGACTGATCCCTTTCAGATGTGATTTCTCCCTGCAAATTTCACTAACAGAATCTACCTGACGAGCAACTTTTCATCACCTGTACTAAAGCAGAGTAGACATGATAATGACTGATTTCCCCCCCCCCCCCAGGCCTCATTCCTCTGTGCTTGTTTCCCTTGAAGTCATGCTTGTGTCTTCCAAAGACATTCTAAGGCTTTATTCTGTGAAGAATCCTGGATAACCCAATAAAATTGATCTGAGGTATATTTTTCAGTCAGGTATGGAAGGAGGACAAAGCAAATGAGTTGAGAAGTTGGTGAAACTATTTCAGGTCAAAGTTGTGAGGCTCAATTTATATTTCTCAGCTGAGGAAACACAAGTAAAAATAGTTTTCTCCCTGTTCAAATTTCAAGCTAACCATAAAGAGAAGGTAAACCCTGAGAATCTGTAGTTGCTGGTAAAACAGATATTTACCCCAAGAGATTCCTAAAGCTATGAAATATTTTCAATTTTGGACACATGAATGGTGTTTTGATATTTTTGGTGGGGTTCCAGGTCACAAGAAGAATATGTGTCAGACTTTACACTCTGTATGGGAGCAAGATGATCTCTCCCTCTTGGTGTTTACACCCTTGTATCATTAGTCCTCTCACATACATTGTTTCAAGTTTGGTCAATCAGATATGGAAAAAGTGATGGAATAATTTTGCTTCCAAAATACAAGGGGACTCCTATTGGTTTTGCTTTGCCCTTTCCCTTCCACTTTCTCTCTATTTGGTAACATGGTTGGGGCAAATTTGCTGCCATATTGCGAGTAGTCTTATGGAGAAGTCTACCATGGAAATCTCTTGTTAACCACTTAAGTGAGGTTGGAAGAAAATCATTCTGTCTCAACCACACCTTGAAATCACTTAAGTTCTTGTCCATCTTGACTCCATATTCATGGGAAACCCTGAACCATCTAGCTAAACCTCTCCTGGATTTATGGTCTCAGACATAAGGCAATTTTATTATTTGATGCTAGGTTTTAGTTTTTTTATCCGGCAATGGATAATTAATATACTGCTTGACCCACTAAACAGACTAACTTTCTCCATTTTCTCCCACTAAACTCTCTCCATTTTCATTCTGAAAGTATGTCTACCATTGCAAAGATCTTTCTGTTGAAACCCATACTGTGCCAAAAATTCCAGATAAATAAATTAGTGTAGGAAAATTTTCTCAAAAGTGGTTGAGGAGCATACAAATGCCATTAAAAAAACAAAAAACAAAAAACAAAAAAAACCCAAAAAACAACTGTTGAATTCATTTGCAGTTTGCCTTTCTGCCGACTAGTTATAATCCATCCCTAAATATGTGGCCCATGATTACCAAATAGCAGACAATAGTCTCTCTTCCAGTGATGAAATAAAGACTTTTGGTAGGAATTGTGACTTCAGTACAATAACAATTATTGACCATTACTTTTCTACTCATTTCTGGTAGCCTGGGTTGGTCTGGGTCTTTATAAAAAGAGAAAAATTTGATTTTCTGTTATGTGTAGCAACAGATGAAGTATAGGTACTGAAGGTGAGCTTGACCATGAACTTGGAGGTAATTTTTCTAAAATTATAGTATTTGTGTTCTCTACTGCATAGCAAATTAATGCAAGCAGTAGTTTAAAGCAACCCACTGCTAATGTCAAGAGAGAGTAAATGGTGGGCTGGTATCAGGTTCTACCTCTTTGATGCCTGCTATATTATATCCTTTGTCTAACAAAAGGAAAGTGTTTCTAAATTGGCTACTTTACTCTATAAGGCCAAAATGGGGGGAATGTTGGTTGGTATGGGGACGGTTGTAGTAACTATTACAAAAGACTTTGACTGCTATTTGACCTCAATGGGAAGTTTGAAGGTTTTCCTACATTAGGTGTATTAGAATAGGTTCCTTACTCAGCAGTCAAAAAAGAGAAACTCATGCCATTTGCAGCAACATGGATGGACCTGAAAAAGATCATGCTTAATGAAATAAGCCAGAATGAAAAAGAAAAATACTGGATGATTTCACTTAGCAGGAGTGTAGGGATTAGGGGAAAAATATACATTATATAAATATATATATCTGCATATATATATATGCAGATATATGTAGTAAATATATGTACATATATATATATACTAGTAATTCTAATAAAATAAAAAGAACATCAACTAACAACTGCAAACCAGAGATATTCTATGGGAGAGAAGAGGGAAACAGGGGCAAAACTGGGGTGGGAAGACCACATAGGACTATGGTGATGGCATACGGGTGAAGTGGGAAGTCCACAGAGATTACAACTGAGATGAGAAAAAATGTACAAAATGAAGAATAATGTAAAAATATATAAAATTTTAAAAAAAGCTAAAAAATATAGGGCCCTCCAAAAAATGTAGCCCTGCATTGTGTGTTTTGATCTGAACATTTGTGTATTAATTTAATCATATATCTTATAGAAACTATGCCTGGTGCTAACCTCAGGGGATAACTTTTATGTTGGGGCTATTGGCTTGTATCTAAAGTAGGTGTTGAGTCTTACTGTATAGAGGACCTAGGGAAAGACGGTTCCTTGTGCAACCCATGGCTGGTCTCTCATTAGAAGTATAGTATGTCTGTGGAATGCTCAGGTCAGCCCACCACACCAGGAGACTTACTAGGACCCTGCAGAATGCTTTTGTGTTGATGCTGCCTACAATTCTGTCACAACAAAGATCCTGGTCCACAGGCAATAGCTTGGAGATAGTGTGGGTTCAGTTCTAGACCACTGCAAGAGAATATAGCAAGTCACGTGTTTTTGTTGTTGTTTTTCCAGTGATGCCAAAGTTAGATCTATATTCCTTAGTAATCTCTTAAATGTACGATACATGATGTCTAAAAAGCCAAGGTATTTAATTTAAAAATACTGTTTCTAAAATGTGCGCCATCGTCCAGCTTTCCATGAGTAGCCTGTCCACCCTGCCTGTTGACGGTGACTGGCAGGCAGGGTGGTGGCTGCTAAAGGCTGGTGACTGTGGGGTTTTCTTGAAACTTGCTGATTGGACTGAGTCTTTCACCAAAGGTTTCTCTGTAGCATTTTACACAGAGGTTTCTTTCAAAGCCAGAGTCACTCTTTTCAAACCCTGACACTGCTTTATCAACTAAATTTGTGTGATAGTCTAAATTATTCGTTGTCACTCAACAGTATTCACGGCATCTTCCCCAGAAGTAGATTTCATCTCAAAAAAAAAAAAAAAAAACAACCATTTTCTTTGCTCATCCATAAGAAGCAGCTCCCGCTTGCTGAAGTTTTATTATGATATTGCAGCAATTCGTCATATCTTCAAGCTCTATTTCTGGCGTTCCCCTACTGTGTCTATGTTTAGTATAATGAATAATATTGATATTTTTTAATTCCTCCCACCCCTATCATCCCTTATATCCCCTGTCACTTTTCCCTTTTTAACCCCTTCCCTCTCATCTTAAACTCACTTCATTTAATAATGATCCCTAGCTTGTCATATTTTATTTTGTCAAATTCTCCACTATGTAAATGTCTAGTATTTGTCTGAGTTCTTTACTACATACAATTCCCCTAAGAACGCCTCCATTTAGCTAAAAGTGGCTGCATTTCATCTTTCCTTAGTCAGGCAGTATTCCACAGTGTGACTGTAACCTATTTTTTTGATCCAGTTACCTGTTGACAAACATTTGCATTGCTTCCATGTTCTAGTTATTGTAACTAGTGCTGCAATGAACATTATAGAGTATGTATGTTTTTTGTGCTAATGGTTTGTGTTCTTTGAAGAGATATATGAAAGTAGGTGGCTGAGTCATACAGTATTTCCATGTACAGTTTTAGAAAGTAAACCAAAGCATTTTCCATAATGGCTGCATCAGTTTACACTCCCACCACTGGTGTAATAGGTTCCTCTTTCCAAATCCTATAAGGCACTTGTGGTTGAAAGTCTTTTTTCTTTTTTAAGATTTTTAAAAAAATTTATTTATGCATACAAGAACTGGGGTATAGGCCAGAGGTACAGGGAGAGGGGCGTGAGAGGATTCACTAAAGGCGGTAGGGACCACACCACGCTGATCTTTGAGAGACATTGCTGAGGGGAGCATGAGACAGGAGAGGTCTGTTGCACCAGCAGTTCCCTGGTCAGGAAATGAACTTAGGGCTATAGAGGTGATCGCACTAAGACTTAACCCTAGGCCACCCCTATTTTTGTCTTTATTTTCATTGTCACAGGGGTTAAGACTTCAGAAAACATCTTTATTATTGGTGTCATCAAATTTGTCATCATTGTTTTCCTACTCATTTCATTGTTGCAAGTCTTATATGTAAACCTTTCACCCATTTGGAATTTTCTTATGTATTGAGATACAGAATGATCCACCTTACTTGTACTTGTGAGCTTCCCAATTCCATTTATTGAAGATAATCTTCTTTCCCCATCGTATGGTCAAAAATGCTTTATCATTAGATTAGATACTGATAAGTATGAGCATTTATTTCTAGAGGGTTGGAATTAATTTCTCCCAAACTCTTGTCAATGTTGACATTTTGACTTTCCATTACTCAGAAAATTTCTTAATGGCATCTAAAATGGTGAATCTTTTCCAGAATGTTCTCAGTGGACTTTGCCCAGATGCATCTGAGGGATCACTATTTATCTATAGCAGATGTAGCCTTATGATATGAATTTCTTAAATAATAAGACCTGAAAGTCAAAATTATTTCTTGTTCCATGGGCTGCAGAATGTATGTTGTGTAAACCAGCTGAAAACAACATTCACCCCATACATGTCAATCAGAGCCTTTGGGTGACCAGATACACGTAATCTTTTTGTAAAGGAACAGTAATCTCTTTTAAAGAAATTCTTTTTTGTGTGTGTGTGTGTGTGAGCAGTAGATCTCAGCAGTGGGACTAAAATATTCAGTAAGCCATGTTGTAAGAATACACACACACACACACACACAGGCTTTCTTCTACTTTTCCATAATTGCTTTGCTGTAGAATACTTTGAATACTTTGTGGTGACAAGCAAATTTTAGGATTGTATTTTATATTTCTGTGAAAAATGCCACTGGGATTTTAATGGGGATTACCATGAATCTGCACATGAGTTTGAGTGTCTTAAGAATATTAATTCTGCTGCTCCATGGATGTGGCCTATCTTTTCAATTGTTTCATTTTTCAATTTCTTTCATCAAATCTTACAATTTTCATTGTATTGATCTTTTACTTCCTTGAATTTCTGTTTTATTGTTTTTGATGCAATGGTAAATGGAATTGTTTTCATCATTTCTTTTTCACATTTCATTGTCAGTGTTTAGAAATGCAACTGATTTCTGTGTATTCATTCAGTATATATCTCCAAGTATACTGAATTATTAACTAATGAATTTTAGCAGTATTTTTAAAAAGTTTTTAGAGTTTTCTATGTATAAAATCGTATCTGCAAGTGCATCCTTGCCTTGTTCGTCATTTTAAAAGAATGGCTTTCAAGTTCATTGAGTAGAATGTTAGTTACAGGTTTGCTCTCTCTATATATCCTGTGGTATGTTGAGACATGTCCCTCCCTTACTCACTTTTTCAGGGTTTTTATCATGAAAGGACGTTGTGTTTCTCAAATGTTATTTATACACCAATTGTGAAGATCTTATGAATTTGATTTTCTAACTTATCTTTTTATCTTTTAACCAGTGTTCCTCTCCTTTTTTAAAACTCTACTGCAGATGTTCACTAGTGCATTTTTTATTTCATTTATTGAGTTGATTCCACAACATGTTTGTTTCTTTTTATGATTCTATTTAGCAAACACTCATTTTGAACCTGCATACTTTTGTTGTTTTATTAATCTAACTTTTTTTTTGGTAACTCATTGAGTTTCTTCTAAATAAATTTTTAATTCTTCATTAATTAGGTTGCAAAAGTCTGTGAGCTTGGTTATTGAACTATCTTTTTGTGATGATAGTTTTCCTGATTTTTGTCATGTTCCCTGAAGCTTTGCTTTTCTACTTTTACATTTAAAGTAAGAAACATTTCCTTAAATTTTTACTAGCTGTCTTCAGTAGGTGCTGTTATTGAGGGCTTTTCTGGGCGTGCAAGGATTAGAGCACAGCACTGTGGGGTTGTCCACAGCCACTGTAGCATGAGTTTGATCCCCGCTAGGGAGGTGAACCACATGGTGTGGCAGAACTTCCTGACCTGCCTGCTGCTCCCCTCAGTAGTGTACTTCATCAATCTGGTCGTTCTGCTCCCCACTCTGTCTCTGATGAATTCTTTTCCCACCCCTGCACCCTGGCCTGTACCCCAGTTCTATATGCATAAATAAATCTTAAAAAAAATTAAAAAAACTTACCAGGCTTTATACTGAAAAGCTGCCTTTTGCTTTCCAGATGGTGATACTAGTTCAAATGTGTGGTATCTCCCTACCCACAGACCTTTGTATGTTTCCTAAGTACATTCCCCATCTACTAGAGTTTGCTTTTATTGCTATACTGGGAAGATCATACAAGGAGCCTCTCACAGAATGGGGGATCTAGAGTGGGGTTGTCCACATGTCAAATCATTAGGGCGATTCCCAGGAGTGGCATGCCCATAGGCTTCCAGGTGGACTTCCCTGCTCTTTCAGTTCTTCTCTCTAGTCCCTATCATGTAGGTCCTGCTTCAATTCTGGATGCTGCTGGAAAGAGACAGGTGTCTCCAGCTGTATTCTGTACCCTTGGGGCAGCTGGGCAGTCACTTGCCTCTCTCCTTTTCCCTTGTGGGACAGGTCACCCCTGCCTCATAGGGCAGCCCACACAGTGTTGCTTGTGGTGGGTAAGGGTAGTAGTGAAAGTTCTTCTTACCATATTTGCTGCATCTGAACTTAAAAAGATAAATTCCAGTGGTGTGCAGCAATCTCCCATGGGAAGGCTGGCATTGGATAATTTTTCCCCCTTTCCATGGGTTTCAGTCCAGGACAGCAATCTCTAGGATTTCTCTTACTGTAGGGAGAGTGTTTGGGCAGGTTCACTGCTCTGCTGATTCCACAGTACAAACTGAGGTCTATTACTGGTTGCGTATGTGGGCAAGGCTTTTCCTGGTTTCCTTACTTATGGAATGTGATCCCAGAACTCTCACAACTGTGCTTCAGCTCATGGATTCTAATTCTTGTTGAAAAGGGACCAGAAGAAAGGAATGTCTTATACTTCCATGATATGGACATCACTTTCTTCAGCTTCTCCATTTAAAATTTCAGTTTGGCCAATTCTTAAACTTGGAAAGAATTACCGTAATTCTAATGTCAGACCCCTACATACTAAGGTATCCAGTCTTACTGAATTACTGATTTGATCCCATCTGGTAAATACTTTGTAGCCTTAGATTTGACAATATTTTCTATTCAGTGCCTGTTTCAACAATCTCCCAGGTGGTTTGTCTTTACCTTTGGAGGAACTCAAACAGCAACAAGCATTTAATTACCTCTCCATGAAGTACTGCAAAGTCCTGTCATTCCACATTATCTTTGCAGACAAGGTCTTAACCACGTTCAACTTTTTGTAGAAGCATAGGTCCATGCTTTAACAGTGACACCCTCTGGAATTCATCTGTTCCATTCATTTAGGACATACAGATAATCACAAAGGAGCTCACAAAAGGGACTTGCAAATTGGGTCTCACATAGTAGAAAATCTTATTCTTTTGGTTAAATTTCTGATAATAAGTTGAGGACCCTCCATCCCTGAGACTGTTAAGAAACAATGATTGACCATTTTAGCACTCACAACTTTTCATAAGTCCAACATCTACCCTTTTTGGGTTCTAAAGGCAACAAATTGCTCACTTAGTTTTTTACCTTAACTCCATTTATACTGTTATTTCCAAACTGGCTCAACTTGATAGTCCCATACAACACAAGACAGCAATGTGTCCAAATTGCAACACAACTGACAATTTGCATGGGACTGTAGCACAGAAGCAGTAGCTACCTTCTCTTATGCCTTTTGTAAACACTGGGCCAATCCTAATAACCATTGTTACCTATGAATTTTTGGTTCAAGAAAACACCTTCTTGTTTCCATATAATATACCTCTATAATGACAGTTGTTTATGACATAAAAGACTCTGTTGGAGACAAAGGCTGCCATAGGCCCTGAGGCCCATGATCCTCTGTGTTCAGTTGCCATTATGCCTTAGGTCATGGTAACAGCACTCCCCCCCACCCCCAAGCTCAGCATAGACACTGGAATTCCTGACTAAAGTGGAAACACTATAGTGTAGAGTGAAACTTGCATGCTGTTGACACACTCCACCAGTAGGGGGAGCATCCTCTTTCCCAGAACCTTTGGGTACTTGGAGTATTTCCTGGTGATTGAGTAAATTCAGAGGGAGTCCCCACACGTTAGATATGACAGTATCACCAGCACATATGATGGAATTGTTTTCCCCCTTAACTGTGGCATTTCTGCTAGAGAACAAGTCCCAAGGGTCTGCACGTTGGCTGTGCTTCAGCCTAGTGTTGGATGTGGTGGCCAACAATTGGCTTCATCTGTACATTTTACAGATTTTTGGTCCACTGTCAATGGCTAGGCCATCTGTCTAGACATTGGCAGCAACACTTTCTTATCCAAAGCTCCCCACTTTGTGGCAGGAAAAAATAAAACAAAACAAAAAAAGACCTTTTGGGACTTTTTGCTTTCCGGCCCTTCCCTTAATTGGGGCTTCCCCTTTTTTTTGCCCTTTTTAAGTTCCTTATTTTTTTTTCCCTTGTGTTTGTTGTTTACTGTCCCTAATCTACATATTTCACTTAACAAAATATCCAGTGCTAGGTTTTTGAGCAAGGTAGCAGTAGAACGCTCAATTCCTTTCATATCGTCAGGCTACAAGTCCTCATTGAGTGCCAAGAATGACTAATTTTAGTTCAAATTAAATGAAACAACACATTCCAGTCATCAACCGTCAGGATTAAGTTGTATCTAAGTGGGTGACACTACTGATAACTGATTGCTGACAGCTTTCAGACCTCCCCTATCCTCTTGCCCCACATCCAGCAAACCAATGAGATAGCCCCATTTCTTGTTCCCCATTTCTTTCAGGTAGGAAACTCAAACCATGAAAGTATCACCCTGTACATGGAGATTCTCCATCCAGACTCCCACCCCCTGCCCCAAACAAAATGTAACTGAAGCCAGTCTTCTGTTCCTGCTCATCTCACACCTTTTTTTTTTTTTGGGTGGGGGGACTTGGACATGCTATCTGAAAGTCTCATCAGAAGTCTTATTTAGAGCTTTTTGCAGTGTGCTGGTAGAGACAAGACATACTGTGAGAAGATATAGTATTACCTAGATGTGGGATGGACTAAATCTTGGAGGACTGTATGCTTAAGGTACTGTGTTGAATATGCATGAGTAACTGGCTGACTTACTCATAGTCTGAATCTAGTTGTGCTATGCATTTTCACCATGGTTCCCTGAAGATGTTGACTGGTCTTTATGGTTTCTGTGAGCATTAAAGTAGGAAAGGTTATTGTTATTTTATCATTACCTATGGTACTCATGCATGGGTTAAGAGGTTACCTAAGATATTGCTTCAGTGTAATGTCAAGGAGTAGCCTGGAACATACTATTTTTTTTTTTTTAAGATTATTTATGCTTACAGAACTGGAGGACAGGCCAGAGGTGCAGGGGTGGTGAGAGGATTCACCAGAGACAGAGTGGGGAGAAGAAAAGGCAGATCAATGAAGCACACTGCTGAGGAGAGCAGCGGGCGGGTCGGGAGAGGTCTGCCTCGTCAAGTGGATCACTTCAGGGGTGGGGATGGAACTCATGCTGAAGTGACTTTAGCTTCTTAGTGCTGTATTTTAATCTGCTGCACCACCAGGAAGGGCCAAATATATTGTTTTTAAAGCCTATTTTGTTTTCTGGTATCAAGGCAGTGTGTTGCCATACCAAGATGGTGCTCTCTTTTCCTACTTGGCTAATATAAAAATTGGCAGAAGCACAATACCCTCACACAAGCACATACCAGAATTTTATTCCTGCTGCTTCCCCATCTGCATCAGTAGCTTGTCAAAAGCTAGTGATTAAGCATCATCCCAGAGTCCTGGTAGAACACACATTTCTAGAATATTCATAAATTGGTGTGAAAGAGAAGGCAAAGCAATAGTAAGCATTCAGAGATAACAGCAGACTCATCTTCAGGAAAACACGGTCCATCTTTTCACAGAGATCCCGATTTCCCTCCTATGGCATACTCATGTAAGGACTTAACTTTGTAAAGTTATTCAAAATGAATATTCAGTCTTAAATATCCGTCAAGTTTTTTTTTTCTTTATAGGTTGTGTATGCTACTTATCAACATAGTGTTTAATTTAGGGATGCATTCTTAATTTACAAACTGACCATACCTATCTTGTCAGAATTTTTATTTTTTGCATAAATAGCATTTACCACATTCATTGGGTAGAATTTTTAAAATTCCATAACCAGGTTCTGTCGCTCACTTTACAATCTTTGTTGCCTGCATTCATTAATTGGGTGACAGTTAAGATCATCATTCCAATCTGGAGTATTGAAAGGGCAGAATCAAACTGGAAGATAGTCACTTTTGTAACTCAGACCTGGCTCCTCAGAAGGGCGACTTCTGCATTCAAGCCTCAGACCAAGGAAGTAAGAGTTTCTAGCCTGGTGGAGCTCTACCTGGGGGGTGTTTCCCTTTGGTGGGGACTATTGGGAATCCAAAAGTCTGGGGGGGCTTTGTATACCAATCTCTAAATTTGTGCTTGTACTCAGCCTCGTTAGCATTTCTCCCAGTGTGTTTGGAGAGACACCTACATCTCAGGCCTCGCCACTTGCTCCATAGGAAGCCCAAAAGCCACTGTGTACTAAGCCACTGTGTTCTTTTAACTTCTTGTGCCACTCGCAGTCTGGGCTCCTAGTCCTAGTGCCAGGCTTTGGCACTCCCTCCAGTGCACCTCCTCAGTGGGAACCACAGTGCTTTAGGCAGAGAGACCCATCTCAGCCAGGCCCACAGGGGTCACTGCTCCTCCCGCTATGTCCCTGCTACAAAGCACAAGCTGGAGGGGTGAGGAATCTGGCTTCTGCAGTGGCATCCCAGGGTGATGGGAAAAACAACAACAACAACAAAACAACAAACCATGTAGGTGTAATGCTGTTGTCAGCCCATGGGACCAACTTCATTAGAGGGAGGAACGGAGTGGGATTTATCAGTTGCCTCAGCCTTGAGGTTTCGCATTCATAGACTCATTATGAGGCAAGGTGGTTTGTTCCACATGGTCTGTCTGGAAGATTTCCCGTGAGACTCCATGGACTCTACTTTATTATGAAATTGTAACATTCCCTTTTTTATGTGCTTTCCTTCTTTCTCTGCCTCCTATCACTCTTGCTGCTCTAGGATTATGCCTCCTATCCCCTGCCAGTGTGAAATAACTCCCACCCTTCAGAGTGAGGGAAGCATCTAAAACATGGCAATTATGCCTTAGAAGATGTAGTAGAGGAAAATAGGGGGTTCTCTGAAGGTCTGGCTACTGAGTCATTTTTAAATGTCTGAAAACACCACTTTTATAGCTTATGTAAAAAGCACCAAAGTTTTAAATTCTTTGGTTCACTGCTCTTCTGCTCAGGGAAGCTGCTGTCCTTCTTGATCTGTCAGGAACATCTGATTGAGGTTTGGGAAGATTTTACCATAAACTCAGGGGGACAGTGGCGCAAGGTCTATACATTGGAGAGTCCTGAGGCTGTTTGCCTTTAAGACTAGCTGTGGCTACAAAACTAGCTAATACCACGTATGTGGGAGAGGCTGTGATACAACATCAAATCTCCCTACAGTAATGAAAAACTAGTTGGTGGGAGTGTTGTGGGAAGCTGGCCACTGTCAGCCCCATTGGGACAGTCTTCACAAATAGAGCTTCCTTCCTGAAGGTCATCTCCTCTAATGTGGCAGCCTGCAGCTGGCATCTACCCACTGATGGGTTGGCTTGGCTCTGTCTTTTCAGGTCTGAAGTTTGCAATATGATCCCAGTTCAGAAAGCCTCATAGTTTTGGCCAAGTCTCTTGAAATGGTGTTGCTGGCTGACTGCTTCCTCTTTCAGCCTTGTTCCTTACTTCTGCTGTCATTGAGGCAATGAGCACTTTCAAACAGGCCTGCTGTGTGCTAGCGATGGTTGCATGTTAGAGTCCCAAGAACCGAACTCGAAGGTGACCTATAAAGTCTGTCCAGTTTAGAGTGCTGGGCATGCAGATGTCTTCAGTTTTGTGAGAGTTTAAAGGGTCCGCTTGTTCAGAGTGAGTCTACTGATCCCAGGGATTTAACTGGGAATGTAAAATAGTTTCCTTCTGCTATGGCTTTAGGTCCTCTTCGACTGGCTAAGGGAAACTGACTATTCTATTTTTCTGAAATGGAGCTGACACACTTTCAAAACAACCTCATTTACTTTCACATATTTCTCATGTGGACCTCTTACAGCGTTCAAAGCTAATTTACACCTGTGTGCCCCAACCTGTGCTCATCCCTAGATTCCAACTAACACCAGGGTTAGAGGAAAAGCTGGCTGCATGCTGACTATAATCAGTGGATGGGTTGAGGTCAGGTAGCCTGACTGGATGAGGTGTGTGATGGCTCATGTCTGCAGAGGCAGCACATGGGACTCCCAAGCAGGAGCTGTGCCCAGAGGAAACTCAGGGGTGGAAGAGGGAAGGACCAGCTATGAATGCATTGATTAGTCTCTTGCCCTTTGACCCAGATTTTTTGAAGGTTGTGCATTTCAGATAAACCCAGAACCTTAAATAAAAATATTTGGCCAAGAAAAAACTCATGGCCAAGCAGAGCTGACCATCTTTGAGGTCCTGGTCCACTTGTGGATATTTCACCCAAGGAGCTTGAGAGCAGGAGTCTCAATCACCCTTGGAGGATGAACCATTTCTGAGGCATGGAAGGACTTTGTCTGGATGAATGCTCAGGTCTTTGAGATACAGTCAAGTTAGAAGGGTTTGTGAGGAAGGGTTAGGAAACTGGATTTTTGGCTTAGAGGCTTGAGAAAGAGGCAATGGAAAAGGGAATGAGGAGGACTGTGATGTGGGAATCTGGGACTAGGCGGGCTTTGGCCTTTGGCACTCGCTGCTGTGTCTCATCCCCCTCTTGAATTGTACTACTGTCTCTTAAAAAAATTACTGATTTCCTACCAGCTGATTGAAAATCAGTGTCAACCACTGATGACTCTGGTAATGCATGTCCTCATCGACTATAGTTTCTAAATATTCCAGGTCCATTTTTATGTCTCAGATAACAATGGATTCCTAACCAAGAAGTGGATCCAGCTGTTTCTCCAAGGAGATACTTCTCTAATTTTTTAAATGAGAAACAATCTTGTCACCCCAGAAAGCAAGGATGTTGTCTAGGGTAGAAACTGTCTACCCTAGTAGATAGGCTGCATGGAGCAGTCCCCTTTGGGTTCCTTTTTTTCTCTCTCAGCCTCTCCACCTTTGATGTACTTTTGCTTCCAACAGCTGATGCCTTGAGCTCTTGTCAGAACTGCCATGGCTGGTGCTCAGCATGGAGGCACAGAAAGTTGGAAATAATTGGGAGTTTATTTTCTCACACCATGAAGGACTTTGCTTAGTCTGTACCTGGACTATAAGTTATTTCTCAACATTTTCTCACCTTGAGGGCAAGAGGCCTGGGCTTTCATAGCCTCACAGCACTCTGTGTTCACGGACTTGGCTTCACCTTGTGCCTGACCTGCTTACCCCACTTCGTTACTAATTTCTTTAGGGATCATTTTCTTAATAGGTCTTGTGCACACATTCTGTTTTAGGGTTACTTCTGGGAAACATGAGATAAGTGCTGAGTACTCCAGGATCAAAACTACAGTTTCCCAAGCTACTTCATTTTTGATTGATACCTTATGAAATTCTACAGGGTCACATATTTGTTGGTAACCTTAGAAGTGTAAATCTACTAACACAGCTACACGATTATGACTTGGAAGTCATAATAAGTATTTTCTGGGTGTGGTTAGCCCAAGCTGAAAGCAAGTAAACAACTTCATAGGAAATGCTTACCTAGGAACTAACCCTGAGACTGATTCAGTGAAATATGATATCAGACTTGTTATGCGTTCATGCATTTTAGGCACTCCTAAAAAAGTTATTGTGGTGAATCTGGGGACATTTAAGGATTTGCAATACGATAGAGCCTTCTTTTTCTCATCACTGTTCCATGTCTGGGCTTGGAACTTTTCCATGTTTCAGAAGCTTGGGCACTGGGCTTCCACTGTGGCTACACTGGGGCAACCTGATACAACTCAGCAGTGTGAGAAGGTAGGTTACTTTTGGGGGTTAACCTGCACCCCTGGCTAACAGTAGAAAACAAAACCTACTGCAATTACAGTTCCTAGGTGCATTCCTCCAGGCAAATTTCCCAGAGAAACTTGCATCATGCCTTTTAAGACAGGTACTAATTCTTCATGTCATGCTTTGAAGTGGTGGCCAGCTCTGTCCACTATCACATTGAATCTTTGCCCACCTCTCTTCTCTTTATTTCCTGATTTTTATTACCCTGGTCTTCACCTTTCATAAGATGTCAAAACGAAAAGATTAATCTCTGACTCCAATTCTACTTTTTAGAGGATCCAGGCTAAGACATTGATTATTTCTAGGAGGTAATAGAAATATTCAGGAAAAACAACAACAACAATAACAACAACAAAAAACAGAAGTCTAAGGAAATTGAAGAGAAAATAACTGAGTTTAGAATTGTATATTCTGTAACTCTATATATTCTATAGGCAAAACTAATATGTCATGAAATGTAAATACCATCACAGGGATAGTCATTTTTTTTTTTT
>NW_004567124.1:22168365-22177115 GCF_000260355.1 Condylura cristata | reverse complement strand
TCACCTCCGGGGCAGGCGGGAATCAAACTCATGTGGAAGTGGCCTAAGCCTCTCTATGCTGTGCTTTAACCTGCTGCGCCACCAGGGAGGGCCGGGATAGTCATTTTAAAGGGAGTTAAAAGATGAATTTGATATTGATAAAAGGAATATCTTGCTAACGTAAGTAAAATATTTATGCAGAGAACATGCCAAATTTTGTGAAGCTAAAACTTTCAAAAATGAAAAATAGATGAAACTAATCACTATGATTTTAATGTATTTCTCTTGAAAACCAGAAGATCAAAGTGGACTAAAATAAGGCTGTAAATTATTTGTGCAATTAGCAACCTTGGCTTGTTATAAAATTTGATTAAGAGAAGTCGACAATTTCCAAAACAAAATAGTACAAATTAAAATGTTACATTAAATACATTGAAATAAATTAGCAGTTAACAAAGAAGCAAAAAGATTCCTGGAAATTAACTATCCTTCCACATAACTTCGGCTAATTTGCTATCATTTTAAAAATCCATTGAAACAATGAATAAAATGAGAACATGCTTTTAAGAATGCAGTTGAAGTAATAGTAAGAAGAAAATTTTATTAAATACTGGAATTATTTCAGTTTGGACTGCAGTACAGAGTTATGAGAATTCAATAGGAATGTGTATGTATTTGCCTCTTGAAATGCACATATGCACACATTTTATTTAGAGTATGGAGCTGGAAGACCCAAAGATTTTGTCTAGGCTATGCAGGCTTGTATCAGTCTCCTAATTTTTCTTTTTTAAAATATTTATTTATGCCTACAGAACTGGGGTATAGACCAGAGGTGCAGGGGGCCGTAAGAGGAGTCATCAGGCCTGGCAGATTGACGGAGTACACTGCTGAGAGGAGGGTGGGTGAGACAGGAGAGGTCTGTCATGCCCTGTGGGTCACCTCCAGGCCAGGGATCGAACTCACACTGAAGCGACTGCTGCTAGCTTGCAGTGCTGAGTCCTAATGTGTTATGTCATCAGGGAGGACCTCCTAACTTTTCTAATTAGGAAGTTTTGTGACTCACAATTATTTCAACAGAAAGTTCTATATTTAAGTGGTTTTCAGACTGCAATAAACTCTCAAGATGTTCAAGATCAGAATGTGGAAAGACGGTAAAAGTTACAATGATAAATGATGGCAATTTTCCAGGATTACCTTGAATCGAATTAATAATCAGATAAAAGGAACTCCCAGGCCCCTAAGTCCAAATAGAACACACATGAGAGAGCAGTATAAAAAGTCATTCTATCACAGTTATTTTAAGATCATCTTCAGATAGTATTAATTATTTGTTTTTAACTCACATGTAGAACTTTATCAAAGGAGAGTGGGTTTATGTCTGATCTAGAGCAATAAGTAGCATTCTTCAAGCCCATTCTGTAAACGACATTTTGTCTGATTGTGGTTTGGGATTGGCTGGGTGCAGCAATAAACCATCTTCTCTTTAAGTGGTGACAAGGCACTTTAATTGGTTTCCCAGTGGAACATTACAGGGATAAATGAAAGATACTGATGTTTACAGTCTTGAGTTAAACTAGGGTCAATCTGAAAAAATATAATGATAGAATAAACTACCCAGCCATACAAGAAGGTAATAAAGTTTTGTGCTTTAAACAGTCTATCACAAAAGCCAATTTTTGAGGGTTGGAACAGTTAAATTATGATTTCAGTCTAAAAGGAGTATTTTGAAATGTCCTCTGTGCCATGGTAACAGGATTTATTGGAAACAAGAGATGTAACTAGTAACAGGTTGTAAGTCTGAGCCTCTGACATTCTCACTGATGTGTCTCCATTAGGAAGCGTATGTCAGACACAAAGCCTGACCCCTTTAATGGCACTTACGACTAAAAATGATTTGTTAGACCTTTAGGGAAACAGTAGAAGGACCAACAGACGAACCATCTGGTTGATGCCATGGTTTGATCAGTCTCAGGGCTTAGCTTTAGTCTCGTTCTCATCTGATGTAATTATCTGAGTGGTCAGAGAGGTCATTCCTAACCACCTCATTTGAAAGAGTGGGAGAGGAGAAAAACGATGTGCTCATTTATGTGACCCATTTAACTCAAGATTCCCAGCCCATTCCTCTATGCTGGATAAACTACCTCCATTTTCACTTTTGACCACATCTGTTATGGATTGAATTGTACCCTCCAAAAAGATATATGGGATTCCTAAGCCCGGTTACTTAGGATGTGGGAATAGAGTTGTTACAGGTGTAATTAGTTCAGATGAACTTGTACTGGGCTAGGGTGGGTCCTTAAACCAAGATGAATGTTGCGCTGATAGGGAGGAAATCTGGACACAAATGCAGAGAGAAACTATTCAAAAGAGAGGCAGAGATGGGAGCCATGCTGCCTGTAGCTGAGGAGCACAGGAGGCTGCAGCAGCTGGCTCAGGCCAGGGAGGGCCGCTTGAGAGGCTCTGGGCAGGAGAACAGCCCTCTCACACCTTGGTAATGGACTTCTGTCCTCCTGACAGCAGACTTAACTTCTGTTCCTTTAAGTCTCAGGTACCTTATTAAGGCAGCTCTGCGACATGAACACAGCTTTCAACAGTTGCTTTGGGGCCTTGTTGGAAGGTGCCACACTTAAGCCAGAGTCAGCACTGTAGGCTGTAAATGATTTAGTCAGTGTTGCTGTAGTTGGTTGAACCAGAAGTCTGAGGCTTCATGTCATAAGCTGAGTCTCTGAAATCCTATCAGAAACTTGCATTAATTATCTTAGCAGTATAAATACATACATTAAAGTTATAACACAATGGATTATAATAAAGTGGGGGCTACCTGGTGGTGGACAGAGATTGGCTCAGTGTTTGAAAGAGCTCATGACTTCATGTAAACAATCACACATTATACTATCATACACACTCGGGGAACTGTCAACAGGACCTTGTTGGAGTTAAAGGTCACCACTTCTGTTTTTTTTTAATTTATTTATTTGTGCATACAGAACTGGGGTACAGGCCAGAGGCTCAAAAGCGAGAGGCTTCACCAGAGACAGAGTGGGGAGCAGAACAGGCAGATCGATGAAGTACACTGCTGAGGGGAGCAGTGGGAGGGTCAGGAGAGGTCTGCCACGACACGTGGTCACGTCTGGGGCAGGTGGGGATCGAACTCATGTGGAAGTGGCTTTAGCTTCTTAGTGCTGTGTTTTAACCCACTGCACCACCAGGGAGGGCCACCACTTCTGTTTTAATAGCAGTATAACAGAACGATTATAGAAGCTACACCTAGAGGTGACCAGACAGCCAGACTGGAGTAACCAAAATAAATGATCAGTATAAGTGTGTCTGAGTTCAGCATAGGGTGGGGAACAAGACAGACACCCTGCCCTGTCACATAGGAGTCAGCATGGGAAGGGATGCATCATTAGAGTAATTCCTGTTTGATGACAGAGCTGGCAGGTATTATGAAGATAAGCACGTGTGTGGATGGGGGGAGGGAGCTCGAAGAGGGGTGACATATAAGTGGGAAAACCTGAGATGATTGGTGGAGAAACACATCTGAGGAACAGATCCAAAGTGTTTTTGAAGAACTAGTAGGAAGCTCACAAACCCTCATCCAATCCATCAATGAATCGATGGACTTTCCCTTCAGATTATTATGTCCAACCACTGTGTTTTAGGAGTGGCCTGTGTGGTGTGGAGGGTGTGCTGGGCTTGAGGAGAGTGTGAGGTGTGCAGAGAAGATGACAGGAGGCTGGACGGAGAGGTTTGTCGGAGGGCCAGGCCCAAGGGTGCCTCAGATTTACTGCGAGTGACAGGTAGACCTATAAAGGCGCCCTGGCAAGCTATGCCCAGGCCAGCAAGAGTAAGACATTATTGAATCTCCAGCTGCCAGTCAGGGTTGAAGTCCTGTTTTTTCACCAGCGGTCAAGACCACAGGGGTCCTTCTGGCACCTTGTGAAGGTAGTGAGGTCTGTGTTTATGAAAATTAGGAATTCCCTTTTGGAGAGCTTGCGGTTGTTAACTATCTTTTCCAACACACTTCTGGAAACCTCAACCAGGGACTCAAGATACCCCTCATTTTTGACAGAGCAGGCCATTTCTGCCCTGTGGGAGAGCTGCCAAGCCCAGAGGCTGTGAGCAGTGAGCAGTTGGGGAACTTGTTAATTGAACCTTTCTATTGCCTGAGTTGCCACTGAAGTGGCCGATCCATGACTGTCTCAGCACCTGGAACAGTTTTATGTCCTCCTAACTAATCTCTCTTCTTCCCTAGACCCCTTACAGCTTATTCTTCTTGCAACAGCTACAGTCATTGTTAAAAATACTTTTCCGATCATGTCTCTTCTTCTGCAAAAACTCCTATAGCTGCTAATGAGTACAATTCAGAACCCTTACTGTGGTCAGTGGCCAGTAAGTCACCTTTCTGATCTTGTACCCTGGCACCCTCTGACTCCTTCATGCTGCTCCTTACTGGCTCATTGCTGTACTTGGCTGTCCTCTGAGAGTCTACATTTACAGCTCCCTCAGCCTGGAATGCTCTTGCCAAGACAACTGATTCATTCACCCTTAAGAATCTCATAACTCTGTCAGCTGTAATCTTTTTAGCAAGGTCTTCCCTATCCACCTATATAAAATGACAACACCCCCCCTTTATGGCAGCCACTTCCTGTCCCTTGCACCCTGTCTTATTCTTCTCTACAGAATCTGGCCCAAGCTTTCACTCATTTTGTTATATTTTAAATGGAGGCAGGGTGGGGATGATGGGAAGATCCTATCATATGGGACCACGTGGAAAGCAACACTGCTTGTTGGAGAAGCTGAAATAGGCCACGATCAGGAGAGCCTGGGAGCCATGGCAGAGGAAGAGGAGGGGTAGCCAGGACCAAACCAGATGGGCCACAGGGCAACATTTGAATAAAGGACCAAATCTCTAAATAAAACAGCTGAATGGAAGCATGATGTGTGCATACTGTGCAATCTGTCTATGTGTAGAAAATGGTTAAGAGTGACAGATGGCAACAGCCCACTAGCGTGACTTAGATGGGAGAGGGTCAGTCCTAGCTGGGTTAAGGTGGGCATGGGAGGTAGAAACAGGGGCCATGGCAAGGGAGGCTGGTGCTGCTTCCTGCTCAGCCTGGGGATCTGCAGTTAGTAGTTTATGGGTACCTGGCATGAGGGGATGGCAGAGCAGAGTATGAACTCTATTTTAGACACACTGCCTTTATGCCAGACCTATTTATGGAATTCCCTAATTGACATATCCACTCACAATTTATTGGCATCTCAAAGCTCAGCAGACAGCCTGTAGATGGTATTTGGACATATGGTAAAGAGCTTCTAAGGGGACGTGAGAAGCACTCAGATGAGCTCCAAAGAGACAGATGTGGGGGAAAAGTGTGGTCCCCAGAAGTGGCCCTCCCTGCTGGAAAGATTCCAGTCAAATTAATGTTTCATAGACCAGGAAACAAATGTAGAGAGAGCTGACGCAACTGCCTGATCTCAAGTGTAGTCAGGTAGTGTTTTAAGCTCTGTTTGGATTAGATTAGAAAGAGTAAATAAGTCAAAATGCTCATTTGAACTCTTGACAGAGGCTGTGCTTTGTTCATGCTACTGCCATTCCTTGGACAAAGGATTTTGGATCTGTTTCCACCTTCTCTGACTTGAAGTGTACATCTATACCCATTTCAAAATATCTTAGATACTTCATTTATCTCTTTTTCTTCTTCAGAAAACCTCTCTACCCTTATGACATTCAAAAAATACTAGAAGTTACGAAGTTTCTTTTAATTTTTAAACATCTATGTTGTTTAAACATCAATCCTATGTCTGTCTCTGCCTATCTGATTTGTTATTAGTTGGGGGGGGTGTATATAAAGCTCATGTGTCTGCAATTCTCACCCTGGAAACAGTAAATTGTTGATACACATATTTAAAAAGAATATTCAACAAGTGATGAGAACATTTTTTAAAAGTTTAATCCAGAGGCTTCTCAGTGTGTTCTAGGGGGAGCTGTAATTTGTCTACTGTTCTGGACAAAGAGCAGATTCAGATCATTAGCATTCTGGTGCTTGTAGTAGGGAAAGTTTTCTATAAGTTATACTCAACACCCCTATAGACTTCTATGAGCAAGGCTCACTGAGCCCTTGAAGACTGATTCCATCAACTTTCTCAAGAGCAGGCCAGCCATCAGTTACAAATGCAAATCTGATGAAGACTTGCCAGATCAATATTAGTGGACCCCTAAGTCTCCTCAATAATAAAAATATCTTGGTACCTGTCTTCTTTAGTTATAAGTTAGTACCTTGGTGCCCTTTGCAAAGAGTTTAAGTCCCTTGTCCTTCCTCATGAACAATGGAAATTAGGTCACTG
Organism: Condylura cristata; assembly: GCF_000260355.1. Lineage (NCBI taxonomy): Eukaryota > Metazoa > Chordata > Mammalia > Eulipotyphla > Talpidae > Condylura > Condylura cristata. The sequence goes on along the minus strand of NW_004567124.1, from coordinate 22,170,785 downwards.
CTAGTCGTGTTTAGCATTCTTTTTTCTTCCCCTTTGGGATAGAAGATGCTTTTGGACTATTTTTCCATACAGAATAAGTATTAATGCCTTTTTATCAATGTTGTCTGTATCCCCACTCAGTATACTTTATTATCACTGCTGGAAGGTGCTTCTTGGAGACTGAGTCGGAGAGCTGTAAAAAAAAAATCAAACTCCCCAAAGCCAGGGAAAATTGAAATGTCACTCTTTACAAGGAGTTTTAGGAGGGAGACTAAGCATTTACTTCAATCCAGACCATTCATTCTCTGGCCTAGCTTAGAAACTTTCCAAATCAATTTTAAATCTTTTCTTTATAGCTTTCACATCCCTTCAATATCATCCTGTTTTTATTATGAAATTGCCTTGGTCAGGCAACACTGGCTGGGGTTAGGGTGGGTGGAGGGATTTCAGAGCAGGCAGGAGGGAGACAGGCCGGATGTGCCCCCCACTTCGTCCCTCCCATTCTGTTTCCTCCGCCCTTCCTGGCAGCCAGCCCGCATGCACCCCCAGATGCACTGAGCTCGCCTGCTGCTTGGCAGACATTTCCCTTTGTTTGTGCTCCTGGTGCTGCTCTAATAACCCTCCTCAAGGCCAAATTAGATTTATATGGAAGGGGAAGTCAGCTAGAGGCTTCAGAATGACTATGCTAATTAGAAACCAAAATATAAACAGCAACTCCACATGGATGTATTAAATAGGCCAGCATTCTCCACAGCAAATCAAATTAAGAGAAATCCCATTATCTCACTCAGGGTTTCTGCAGTTTTTCTGACCGCCTGTTTTCATGTTTGAACAGAAAGAGGTTATGGATATATTTCATCGCAGGTCTGGTTCTAAATTATAGCGGCTTTTTTTTTCCTACTCCAAACTACAAAGCTACTGGACCATTATTCATGGTTAGGCCAAACTTTTCCTATTTTTTTTTTTTTAACGCACTGTCAGTTTATGTATCATTCACTAAAGATTTTAGGTTTCAAAGTAGCCTCAAATATCTCCTCACCAGCTCAGCATTAGTATATACCAGTTACCACAAAGTATTCTGAACAGCTCTCAGGAGAGCCCTGTGTGTCCTGTGTGAAAGCGTATGCTTAGGAATATCTGCTACTAGAAATGAATATTCTGTCCATCGGTCTCTAACCTTGTACAGTGAGGCTAATTCTACAGGGGAATATAAGTCAAAAGTAACCTGCCTCCTTCTTCAAAAGGTACTCATCAGTAGTACTCATGGGCAGAAGATTTTAGGAATTTAATATTAATGATGACAACAGCTGGGAAGTGGGGGGAGGGGAAATCACCTTTGCAGCCACCATAACAGAAGAAACTAGGAATAGAAGGTTTGGGATAATTAGAGGTTGGGGAAGAAAGAGCAGGTCTCCTGTAATCATTCTTAAATACTTCCTATGTGCAAGGCAAGCCCAAAGGCAGGTTTGTCAAAGCTGCGTGGGTCAGAGAATGATGGCACCTGAAACTTTTGTAAAAACCCACTTATCAGTACGCACACTTTTCCGTCACACTGTATTACATTAATATAATAGTGAGCAAACTAGCTATACTTAAAGAAGGTGTGTGTGTGTGGGGGGGGATCCAGGTATAGGCTAGAGGCACAGAGATGAAAGTATTTACCAAAGACAATGCCAGACAGACAAGATGGGTTTATTGAAATACACTATTAAAGAAGCAGCAGAAGAGACAGGAGAGGTCTGCTGTGCAGAGTGAGGCTCTATTTATATGCCAGGTAGCATTGCTTGGTGGGCGTGGCTACCCTCAGGTGTGTCCTCTTGAGGTCATCAGCTCAAAGGCCAGTTCCTGTGGCAGTTCCATCCACTCCCTTTATCCATTCCAGCTCCCTCTCTTGCTTGCTGGGCAAGGAGTGGAGCTTAGTTTTTAACTAGAGTAATGGTACCACAATAGAAGGGTGGGATGCTGCAGGAGATAAATACCAGGAAAACCAGTAGGGCTGGCTGTTTGGAGTTTGAAGGCAACTGGAACAATTTCAGTGCTCATATGACTTCTTGCGGGAGAAGTCTTGACCATACACTTTCCATTGAATTCATCACAGTCCTACCAGTGCTTTTCCTACCCCTGTGAGAATCTTCCACTTAATTAAAAACAAACAAAAAAACAAACAAAGAAAAAAGCAGACTCTGCAATTGCCATCTGGGGCAACCACCAGTTGCAACCAGAAGGAAATCAAAGAATATGGTCAAGAACATGAGTGAAAGGGCAAGCACTCTGGCATTAGACCAGGATGCCTGTCTCACAATTGAGTAATGGACACACTTTCACTTTATAAACTTCTCCTGGTGCTTCTTTCCCCAAGGTTAAGCCTCTGAACCCAGTTGCTAAGTCAGTTTAGAGGGGCTTCTCTCACTCTTAATACCTGATCAAATTCCCCCCCCCCC
>NW_004567124.1:22124041-22167110 GCF_000260355.1 Condylura cristata | reverse complement strand
GTAATTAAAATTAAGTAGTGTTAAACACTGCTCAGTTATGTAGCCACATTTCCAGTGTCCAGTATCCACATGTGGTTAGTGGCTATTACTTTTGACAGCACAAATATAGATTTCTCCATTATTGTTATTAGAAAATCCTATTGGATAGCACTTCTTGCCATAACGCAGGCTTGATAGAACAAAAAGTAAAGACAGTTCTCAGAGCCATACTTAGTGATTTTATAGACAGCGTGGAGAATGTGTCATGCCAGCTAGTACGCATTACTCATTTTTAAGGCTCTTTAACTGTGAATTCTTTTCTTCTCCCAGGCCAAATTAATATCCGTTCCCATTGCTTGTAATTTTTCTTTTTGTTTCCTGGCTGTAACCTAAGAAACACAAATCAATTTATAAATCTAAAAGAAGAAGCAAAGGAGCTAATGGGCTTAGTCTTTACGGCATGAGAGCAAAATGACTAGGAAAGGCCAGCTTGTGAGAAGCCACAAATCTCTGGCTTTTTCAGTTATTGTCAGTATCATCTGATGCTGATAAAATTGCTTATCTCTATTTTATAGATACTGAACCTGACTCATAGGAATTAAAAATATGTTTTAGGGTTGTTGTGTACATTTGGTTTATTAAGTCACTTAGCACTGTGATTGGCACATATTTAATCCTGCTTTCTAAATTGTATTTTTTTTTATTCTGATACCAGGGAAGATAGCAAGTTACAGGTTTCCCATTATCTGAAAGTAAAAGGTCCACACTTGATATGATGTGGTTGGTTATTTTAGGGCTAGGGCTGCTATTACCATTAATTTATATGAAATAACTTTTGATCATACTCAAAATAAGCCACCAAATCATAATGTTCTACTTTAAGATAGTGAAGGAAACCTTTTCTATTTTCTTTACAAAACATTACTCAGTCATGGAAAAAAGGAAATAATATTTGTAGCTTGAACTTAAATCAGGCTTTGTTTTAAGATTTGTTTCCAAGCTGGATGAAAAGAGTGATACTTTATGGTCAGAAGTATTTGTGTCCAAAAAAAAAAAAAAAAAAATCAAGAGGAGTAGTTTCAAATTACTCTCTGAGCTTAAAAAGGAGGCAACAGTAATAACCTTAACATATTAGACACAGAGTCATTGAATAAAGTCTCAGTGATGCAATAGATGCTCCTTCTTTCAATTTTATCAGTTTGCAAAATTCATGAGGTTAATAAGTATTAAAAATCTCATTACTGTACCATATCAGATAGGGATGTAGCTCGAGGGTATAATAAACCAGTGCTATTGTTGAAATTCCATCAAAAAGCAAGACGGCACTTACCCAACATTATAAAAATCTCTTTTTCTCTCTGCATACAACTTAATGTGGTGAAAACTATCACATAAGGGGTTTCTAAAACCTCACAATTCAAATCCCGAAGCTCACTGACTTCAGATATAGAGTTATAGCAGGCAGCTATTAGAGTTAGCAAGAGATTCACTGTCAGCAAAGTGCTGTTGGTCCAGCTGTAGATATACTGGGCAGTTACATCAATAGTCATATTTTTCCCTTTCTTGAAAAATCTTCTGTGACTTTGCTAAAGCAATCAGTTCGAAGTACTTTGCACAGTGTGGCTGTTACTCCTGCTTCCTGTCGAGGTTGTTAAGTCAGTACTCAGAGGGTTTAATAGCTAACTCCCTTCAGGAAAAAGAAGTTACTCTGGCATTCACCCATGTCCAGTTCTCCTAAAAGTACCCTGCGGTATTCTTCTGCCTCCAACGTGCCAGCTCACTGTGGGAGTCCACACCACCATCATCTCGCTGTCAGCTATATTGGTGCCCTTCCCAACTGTCTCTCTTAGTAGGACACAAATTAGTGTTGGAGACTCATTTTGGGGACCTCTGTTATAAAAGAAAACTGAACGGAGATCCAATCCCATGAAGGAATTCCAGTTACTTTGATAGAATAAATTTTAGCTCATCAGTGCTGAGGTGATTCTGAGTGCAGCAGTGTAGAGAGATGGGAAGAAGGTAGGTTGCCTCCCTACCCAGATAGTTTTGCCTCCCAGTGAATGTCCCCTAATTTCTCAGGGAGCATTGAGGGCTCCATTTATGATTTCAAGGAGATGAGCCCCTGACTCCAGTTGATAAACCATGATATGTCCACATCACTCCTGGGCACCTGTCTTGTCAGACTGATGTGAGTGTGGGGAGCAGGCAGGGACATGATTTAGTTTGGGCAACGAGTTATAGGGGAAGGTTGCATTACTATTTTCATTCTGAGAGGGAAGCTATCCTCAGCCAAGACTTAGAGATAGACTGTTGTAAATTGAAAGCTTGTAGACCAAAATCTAACATTTCAAAGTTGAAGGAACAAAGAACCGGTCTCATGGTATCAATACTGAGTCTGCCTCTAAAATACTTATTATGTGAGAAAAATAAACCTCCATTTATAAGTAAGTCTAAGCAGGATTTTTTAATATCAAGAAGCACTCATAGGTCATATAGTAGCTGGAAAGCATCTTCAGGTCATTTTTATTCTTGATGGCCAGAGTAATATTTTAGAACTGTAGTACAGTGCTTCCTACCATAACTTCGTGTGCTCAGAAAGCAGGCAAATATTGTCTAATAAATTTATCGGTCAGCTCTGGCAAATATTTTACAATGATTGGCTTAGGTCCCTCCCTGGTGGTACAACAGGCTAAGCAGCAGCACTGCAAGCTAGCGGCAGCTGCTTCAGTGCAAGTTCTATTCCCAGCCCTGATAGTGATCCACATGGCATGGCAGACCTCTCCTGGCCCACCCGCTGCTCCCCTTAGCAGTGTACTTCATTGATCTGCCTGTTCTGCTCCCTGCTCTGTCTCTGGAGAAGCCTCTCACCCTCCGCATCTCTGGCCTGTACCCCAGTTCTATATGCATAAATAAATCTTTTTAAAACACCTCACCACTTCGGAGGCTGGAAGCCTGAGATGATGGTGCTAGCGCAGGTTCTGGTGAGGGCCTCTTCCTGGCTTGCAGTGACTATTTTCTTGCATGAGCCAGAGAGAGGACTCTAATGCCTCTTCCTTTTTATAATGGGAGCACTCCCTGATGAGGGATTACATTCTTGACACCTCCTCTAAACATAACACTATCCTAAAGGTCTTGTCTTCAAATACCATCCCTGTTGGGAGTTAGGGCTTCAACAGCTGTGCTTTTGGGAACCATGCTTCCACCAAGAGCAATACACAGCTATGCTGTTTTTACAGCTCAGTTTCTCAGAGGGCCCTGGATTCGTGAAGTAAATATGAAGAAATAAATAAGCATATTATTAAAATGCTCCCTGTGGTGGCTTGCAGGCTTGTTTGGGCTTAGATGACAAGAGGCAAGCTTTCCTGCCTAACAGGCCAGGGCTCGCTCGTCCAGAGCATCCCAGGCTGTGATGCTTCCTGATGAAGCTCTGTCACACATCTTTTCTTGCAGGCCTCTAGCTGTGTCTGCTTGACTTACCTCTTGGTTTCTATCCATCTCTTCCCCGCCCACGCCGCCCCCCCAACACTACCACAAGACCAGTCACCTTCTCTAAGTGTATGTACTTGACAGGCCACAACAAATGGGAAGGCAGGTAACTTTTTCATTTAGCACTGACTTGACTTTTTTGAGTTGTTACTAGGTATGAGTCATAAGCTCATCCAAACACTTCTAACTCCAGTAATTAAATCAGTCATTTCAGACTTAAACAAGGACAGACTCAGACTTAGAATTTTATCCTTCCTGGGGCTTTGGGCATTAACGACAAGAATGCTGGGAGCAGTGAACACTGGCTGTCCTCCCAGTGTTTGGAGCCACCAGACAGATGACGCCCGTTAGGCCCCGGATTGGTTTCCAGGCCCTCTGCCCTGTTCATCTCTATTTAGAATTCTAGTTCTTCTCCACACACCTATTTGTTTAACATACTAGATACATCGACTTGTTCTTCGAGCAATGCAGAAGGATATAAAAGATACATTTCCAGTCTTCCAATCCTGTTACCAAAAGGGATCCCCTTGATAGCTGAGCACCGATTCCAGGCAGCATCCTTGGGCAGAAAGTTGGGGAGGGAGAGTGGGAGAAAACAGGAGAGCACAGTAGAGGACTGGGGTGCCTTGGTGGTGGGAAAACTATGGTGGCCACTCCTGAGGGGAGAAATTCTCCATAGTGGAAAACACACAAGGATGTGAAATAGGAGTACATCATTAATAAAAATAAATAAAATAAAAGTGAATATGATGGTCGAGATTCACTGCTGGAGCTATTAAAAAAATAAAAAGGGAATGACCTAGTATAAATCCTGTGGTTTGCAATCTAACTTCAAAGCTGCAAAGAAATTAAAGAATGGGTATTTAGAGAGGATTTATTGTCTCTGCTGGGAAAGATGAAGAATTTACTAAATTTACTCAACCTCTTACCTCTTGTACTAAATCTGTTAATTATAGTTACAGAAAAGATTGTAAATGTCAAATCTTGATTTAAAAATAAATTATAACTAAGTCTTCCATGCTTTGGTTTATAGATTCAACCCATACATAATGAATGACATTTATCATATTATGTAAATGTTCTTCTAAAATCAATTAATATGAATGGATTCTTACAGAAGCAGACAATCCTAGATTATTGAAATATATCTTTGAAGGAGAATTTTCCATGTGTTAAGGTCTAGTGTATTCTATTTTCTTTTATCTAGTTTTTCTGGGTTCTCTCCTTTGGAACTAGAGTTAGAATGTCTGTTGCTAGACTCAGGGAATATTGCATGTCCTTTTTGTTTGTTTTTTATTTTCCTTCTCTCTGTCTGCACTTTGAGGGAGATTTAACGGACCACCTCATTGGGCATTGGGCATGCCAACTTGTTCTTATTGGGAGACTGAATTTTTTTTTTTTTTTAAGATTTATTTATTTGTACATACAGAACTGGGGTACAGGCCAGAGGCTCAGGGGCGGTGAGAGGCTTCACCAGAGACAGAGTGGGGAGCAGAACAGGCAGATTGACGAAGTACACTGCTGAGGGGAGCAGCGGGCGGGTCAGGAGAGGTCTGCTGTGCCATGTGGTCACCTCCAGGGCAGGCGGGATCGACTCATGCGGAAGTGGCTTTAGCTTCTCAGTGCTGTGCTTTAACCTGCTGCGCCACCAGGGAGGGCCTGGGAGACTGACTTTTAAGTGTACTATACACAAGCTATTGTTCATGTGTGAAGGTGGAATTTCAAGGTTTTCAGTTAGGTTTATAGCAATAGAAATGGAAACAGCGACTGTCTCTGGATGTATGTGTGGTAGATGGGGCAGGGGTGGTGAGGGAAGCAATGAACTGAGAGGACACAGGGAACTTCCAGGAATGATGGAAATGCTCTGTGTCTTCCTTTGGGTAGTGGTTACACAGTTATATCCATTTGTCACAACTTATAAAGTGGTACACAGAAGATCTGTGCATTTTACTGTGTTTAAAATATACCTCCATTTAAGATGAAAGGTTGTCATGCAGACCATTAATGCACTGAATGTTATTAAATCAAAGCAAAAACAATGAATAAATATACAGTGATAGATTCATGTACTTTAGTGGTGTTTGTGATGTAGTCACACACCTCTGAAAAGCTGTACCTGTCACCTCCTAAATCACATACAGTGTTCTAAACCAAGGTTAGTTCAAGTAAAAATAACTGTGGGATTGTTAGCTACAAAGGAATTTCTTTCTAAAAGCTGGAATGCTTTAGAAATCCTGGGTATGGTAAAGTTTGCAGTGTGTGTCTAGGTGTGAGTCTTACTATGTATATTCTTTTTAGTATTTGGGAGATTTTATCAGAATGTCCTACAACTAACTAATAAAGTGTTAATGTAACACTACCATGGAGTTAAAAGTCAAACAAGTGTGAAAAGACAAGAAATTACCCTCTTGACCCCATACTATCCACTCCACTAATACTCCCTAGAGGGAACTCTTTTTAGCTCTTAGCTGTTTTATCTGGAACTTACCACTGCATTGATGACTCCTCCTATTTCTTGTCAGTTGGAATTTTTCATCTTCTTAAGGATGTTGATGATTCAGTCCAACATCCCACCCCTGGCCTTGGTCTACCTAAGTCCCATGATTTTCTCAACACAATTATATTTTTGGTCAAATAAAGTTGACATTTATAAGCTAACTTTGAAATATTATTCTCTGCTGAGTCAGGTAGTATGCTATTATTAAGATTCTTATGTACAATGTTTAGTTTCCTATGTATTTTCTAAATAGTTCAAGTGAACTGTCAAATACTGACTTTTCTAATTGCCAAAATACAAACTCATGAGTTCCCATTATTTCCCAGTAAATGTCCCCTTGCAGCCTCTGTATTCTAGTACCTACTGGGATTGATTATTCTCTGGGCATGACTTGTTACTCATCTGAGACTTTTCAGCTCTCTGATATTTGAGCTCCAACTTCCTGAATCATACATCCTTTTGTAATGGTGGCAATTGTTGTCATTGTTAGAAAACTTGATTTGATGTCATACATCCTCCAGCATATCTGAGAAAGGTACATGACAGGTGCATTTCAGTTCCAGGTCTGAAAAAAGTCTTTTTCAGCCTGGATTTTTCTGTCAATACCAACTACCCATCAAGTATAAGGGTAGAACAATAAACTTTTTTCCTTAAAATTTTGATGGCATGATTCTATTGGCAACAGGCATCTAATATTGATATTAAGAATTGGGGGAATCCACTCTGATTTTCATTCCTTTTTTTGACTTTTCCCCTCTGGAAAATTTTAGGATCTTATTGTTTCTGTTGGTTAGTAGCAAAACTGTCTAGCTCATTTGGACTTTGTAAGCTTTTAAGTGGTTTTAAAGGGTAGTAATTGACTATACTCATTTTTTTTAATCTTATTGATATTAAGATTAATATCTTCAGGCTGAAATGATAATTTTGAGCTAAAAAAAAATGAACGTGTGCATTTAGTCAATACTACACTCATCTAAAATGTTTTGGCTTAGACCAATATGTAAGTACAAACTTGTGATATTTAAAATCACTGAATTTGCAATATATCCCATAACTGGTATTAAATTGATTAGTTTTTTTCCTTTATGATGACAAATAATGGTCCATTATGCTCATATTCCAAAGAATCAAGTTAGCAAGTTGAAAAATTTCAATGTGGTTAATAATAGAACAATTTTAACCCAGAAACTCTTACCACATTAATGCTATTAGTTAACATTTACTATTCAGTAGCTTTTAAAATCATCTTGTAAACTTGTTTTGGCCTTATAATTGCATAAGAGGTGTTCATTCCAGTATTTGTGAAATTCCTATAGTCTATAGAGCAATGTTTTGTGTCTCACCAAATATTAAGTATGTAGCACATACATCTCCTTAGGTTTATAGTCACTAAATTGTAAATGTTATAAACTCAGTATGTTCTCACAAAATTCATATATTGAAACTTAATCCTCAAATTTGAGGACACTTGGAAGCAGGGTTTTGGGTGGCGATTAGGTCATACGAATGGAATCCTAAAAATATAAGACTAATACCCTTGTAAAAGAGACACTACTGAGCTCTCTTGCTCCTTCACATGTGAGGGCAAAGTAAAAAAAAAATAGCCCTCCGGCCCTCCCTGGTGGCGCAACGGGTTAAAGTACTGCACTGAGAATCTAAAGCCACTTCCGCATGAGTTCGATCCCCGCCTGCCCCAGAGGTGACCACATGGTGCAGCAGACCTCTCCTGACCCGCCCGCTGCTCCCCTCAGCAGTGTACTTCGTCGATCTGCCTGTTCTGCTCCCCACTCTGTCTCTGGTGAAGCCTCTCGCCACCCCTGAGCCTCTGGCCTGTACCCCAGTTCTGTATGCACAAATAAATAAATCTTTAAAAAAAAAATAGCCCTCTATAAACAACCATGAACAAGGTCTCTACCAGATACTGACTCTCTCAGCATCCTGACCTTAGACCTCCTGGTCTCCAAACATGTGCTGTTCATAACTACTCAGTCTATGGTCTTTTGTTAGAGCAATCCAACTGACTAAGACAGTAAGCATTACAAGGAAGTAGTTTAATCTTGGCTAAGTTCTTAGCATAGTACATACATATGCATGTGCATATATCATTCACTTAGCACATAAAATGGATATATGTCCACATTTACATGTATAACTTTAAGGTAATAGAGATTGGAAAAGTATTTCTTGTTAATGTGTTCCATCAGAGTCTGAGCAGCACTTTAATGCCGTGTACTTCCTCAAGTACTTTGTTCAGAATTTGCACATTTCCCCTACCAAATCAATTTAGACAAGCACCTGAAATATTCCTTAACATTCTTGTCTGATTCTAATTGCTTTTTCAGACATCAGTTTCCACATCAATAGAATGAGAGGATGTATTTTTATATTAGAAGAGATAGGACCCAGGGTGCGAGAGAAACATGTTCTCAGAGGCTTGGTATTTAATCACTTATTTAGCTAGAGGGCCTCCTTTAATATTTTTATTGTTTGCTTTAGAAGGGACAGAAACCTGCCTGAAATGTCCGCCGTGGCTCCCATGAACGAGTTGGCAGTATGCTCTGTCTTCAGCACTTGGCGAAGCCCAGGGGGTAGAAGAGTACCTTGTTTCCTCCTTCGGCAAGAACAAAGTTACAGGTAAGGACTTGACTCCAAAAAAAGGTTAGTTTGGTGATTGCTTCTGTACTCCAGATTTATTTAACCTAGTTTCTCATGAATTTTCTTACCTATCGATGTAAGAATTGAGGCAAAAACTTACCTGGTTGTCAGAAAGAACACCCAGGGTATAATTGGCTCTCAAAATAATGCTTTTGTCAAATAAAAAGAGACTGAAAAAGTGACAAATGCAGATACAAATGCAGTCTGGATGAAACACAGCTTGCTTTTCTTAAGTGAAAAGGACATCTGCTAGTTGTCTATTTGTATATACTTCCCTTCAATGCTTAGAGACAAAACATATTGGGAACCTTTGGGAAATGGGGTTCAGACTAGAAGAATCCCCACTGGCTGTCCTATGTAGAGTTAATGGCTAATGTGGACGAGGCAGTGACCATCGTCTGTTTCATCTTTCCATGAGTAGCAAAGTGTCTGCCAGAGTAGCAAGTAATCTATTCTAGGCATCTGCAACTGGAGGCAAACATGCCAATTATTTTTATTGATCTAAAGCCTTCATAGGTGGGACACCTTGCCAGGGCAGCATATGGAAATTTAGATAAGGAAATGATTGCAGAGACATGGAAAGGGCTTTGCTATTTGGAAAAGAATGTTTAGCCCTTAAAAAAAAAAGAACAAGCACTTGGTATTCCTGAGCTTAAGAGAGCCAAAGACGAATTATGCAGTTGCTGCAATGGAAATTGATTACTAAGCCTTCGATGAGTCACATGCCATAGGAATTAAGTACTCCAATCTATTATTGTCAGTATCCTGATGGGTCAACCAGGCTGTGAATGGGAATTTGCATTAAATTGATTTGAGTGTTTTTTCTTGAACTAACATCACTCAATCAAGGGACACATTCAGACAGAGTTAGATAAGTCGTACTGAATTTGATTTGGGAAAGCAGAGTAGCACGGGATTAGCAGGTAGAATTTAAAAACCCCGTAAATCTGGCACCATGGGCAGGACTGGGAGAAGAAGGAGAGCGGCCTCTGTGCCATGCTTCGGGTATACATTCAAAGCAAATATGTGTTGCATTTCTGTAGCGTGATGATATGGTCATAAATGACAGAAATCAGGTAAGCCAGAGAACTTCTTGGAGAATTTCAAAAGCTCTGAATACAGAAATGACCAAGTAGTTGCCATCTGTTCAGGGCTGAGTCCCCTATTACTTATACACATTTGCCACATGGTGATCTTTTTTTTTTTTAAAGCTTTATTTATTTATGCATATAGAACTGGGGTACAGGCCAGAGGTGCAGGGGCACTGAAAGGATTCACCAGAGGTAGAGTGAGGAGCAGAACAGACCGACTGACGAAGCACACTGCTGAGGGAAACAGCCGGGGGACAGGGCAGGAGAGGTCTGCTGTGCCATGTGGTCACCTTCAGGGCGGGGATAGAACTCATGCAGAAGTGGCTTTAGCATCTCAGTGCTGTGCTTTAACCCGCTGTGCCACCAGGGAGGGCCCACATGGTGATCTTTTAACCTCAGGGAAGTCACTGACTTTACCTGTAAAGAAGCTTTTATGTAAATGAGGGAAGTAGAGTAGATGGCCTCAGGTTCTCTGAAATCTAACATGATATGGTTTCATGAACAGAAAAACATTGTCAAGTGCCAAATTTCACTCAAAGGTGCTGTTGTTGGAGGAAGGCTAGATGCTGGGGCTCTGCAGGAGCTTCAAGGGTGCCCTTCACTCTCCTGGCCTGGTAGCTCTCTGATGGTTTTAGGGAAGGCAGGAGACTCAGAGTCTCCAGTATGTTGGGAAGTTGTTGAGATGGACATGCGGTAGGACCTGGGGGTTGGCAGAATTTGCATGTTACCTGCATGAACACCTACAGCTCAGAAAGGAGCATCTGCTGGTGCTCAAAGTGATTCTGACTCACAAATTATGAATAAAATAAATGGGAGCAAAGTCAATCTGCTGTTCCCCTCATGCACAGTGACATGAACCCAGACATTTTGTTTGAATGATGGGGAAAAGGCTTTAAAAACATGTCAAGTCGTTCTTTATAACAAAAGAAAGTATGGATTTTCAGGGACCTACAGCATCTTTGTCTTAACTGGTTTTGCCTAATAATTCCAACTTGAAATTTTATTTCCTCACTTTAAAAAGCACATCTAACTTTGAAGTATTAAATACTACCAAGTATTATAGTATTGCTATGAGAAAGTGGAAGCATTCTTGGAGGGATCATGGTCTACTCGCATTCACCTGTATCAACCACTAGGCTGCAGATTTGGTGAAGGTGTGAAGCTGTTGGTCTACCAATCAAGCAGGCTTCATGGGAGGGGTAGCTGACCTCTTCTCAGCATAGAGTGTCTAGCCTGTTCTCACCTTGACTGGTGCCAGGGTTGCCATGACATCACGGTCAGGGTGTCCTCATTGCTGCTTCCTGCTTGCCAAAATCTGGGGTATCTCAGCGTGGAGGTGTAGCTCTTGCCCCATCTTCTCCATGGCTCTTTCTGCCACTACAGAGTACAGAAATGGGTCCTATGTATGAGTCTTTAATCATGCTGGTATTCATAGGGTGTGTGTCTGTGATGTTTTAGGATATGTCTTTGTGTGGTTTAATTAAGATATAAGAAGCATTTCTACACTCATTATTTTGGAAGGTATTTATTTTGTCCCTTGAAGATTATGCTTAAGTAGAAGTTGGTGTAATTTTAAGCCAAGTGGGTGGACTTCATTTGTACAAGAAATGCTCAATGTTTGACTCTCTCATCTCTTGAAAATAAGTATTTCACAGTATTGTTCATTTAGGGATATCCAGTTAGACTCCATTCAAGTTGAACCATGGGTTCCTTTGATTTCTAGTTTGACTCATACATCTAACTATTAAAGGTGAAAACAGTACAGTAAAGGTAAAGATTAGTATAGTGTCAATGTATGGAATGTACTGAGTCAGGCAAATAAAAATTAGAAGTCAAGTACAAGAGATTGAGAATCCATTTTCAAGGATAAAAATGTTTGTGTGCAGAGATGGATTTAAAGTAGCATTAAATGTGCATATTATCCTCATCTGTTAGAAGGGCCTGAGGAAATAAACCAAAAAGAGCTCTAGTTGTGTGTGTCTGGTGTGAAGAGGGGAGGACCCTACACTGTTAATATTTGTTGCATCTAAGGTGAAAGTTTCAGGATGCCCAATGGTGTCTAGATTTGGGATGTAAGGGTACAACTTAGAATGAAAGCAAATGGTGAGGATCCATGAAGTAAAATATGGAGTAGAACATTCACCACATTCTATTAAAATTGGTAGAAACTGGAGTGGCAACCACTTTGCCTCCGCTGCTAGGGGGCCTCAGTTGAATGTGTGATGTATATTTAAAGTCCCTCCCACCTTTTCCCCATCCTAGTATTAACTGAGATGCTGTGATATGAAAAGTCATAGACATTACAACTGAATAAATCCATGTTTACACTTTTATCATTAACTTCATGGGAAATAACATTACAAATGAATAAACTCATGTTTACACTTTTATCATTAACTTCCATGGGAAATAAAGATAGTAAAAAATCTAAATTCAGCGAAAAGAAGTCAATAGAATGCACAATTCTCTGTTTTACAATATATAGTAATTATATCTCTTTAGGCATTGCTTTAGCACTTGCTTACTTAATATTAAGCACTAAGCAATTAAAGGATTATGCCTCAGAGGTGTCTTACCCTTTGGTTAGCATGCTTTTCTCAGGCTAAGCTTTAGTCCTTGTCAATTCATAGTCACAGCTGAGCAACTGAGTCCCCAGAAGTGCCCTACTAGGCACCCTGTGTAAAAGCCAGCCTTCCTCCTCTTAAGGATGAAGGTCAACTTCCCCTGCCAACGTTGTGACTCTTGCTAGTTCCTGTACATAAGGAGTCTCCTCAAGCCAAGGTAGCTTATACAGTCCATAGGCTACTTGCTGTGTGTTTTTGTGAAAGTGGTAACTTTCTGCACACCTGGAGCTTCCCATCCCATGACTTTTCATGGAGTTACAGAAAAAAGAGAACCATAAACTAAGACCCTAGTGAGTCATTGGGGTAAGTGGCTGTGCTTGGAGCAATTACTTGGTTGAGGGTAGTCATCCCCAATGAGGTGTTTGGATTTTGTAGAGACCGGATCATGAATTACACAAAGATATAATGGTAAATTTCATTCTTACACCCTTGAAATTTTTAGAGGTAGTAGTAATATCTACTATGACCCTCCCTAAGATGTGTGTGTGTGTGTGTGTGTGTGTTTAACTTACTGCAGTAGTGGCTTGTGGGAGCAATTTCAGTAATTTTCCTCTTGGATCATGGACTTAATAGTGAGGAAGGTCACATTCAATACTATAACTGAGTCAAGTTAAACAATTTCCAAAATATCATCCCTTACCCATGAAGTAAAGCTGCTACTGGACATCTTGGTGAGAATGGGGCCCTTAAGAGCTCATTCCCTCTGTTTTGGGGAATGGTGTTTGCGGTTGGCTTTCCTGTGGGACAGTCACCCTGCAGGCTCCCCAGTGAGATGTGGCCTAACCATTCTGCATGCTCACTTCCCTAAGCGTTCTAGTCCATTTCTTCACCATTTCGCATGGAAATTCTAGCATTTCCATGTCTCCCATCTATGCCATTGATTTTTCCATAAGTTGTCATAGGAGCAAGTTCACAGCCTTTCTTGGAAATCTTGCTATGATTTTAGTGTATCTCAAGAGAATACTCCCAATTCAGTATGTGATCCAGTTAGGTAGGACGAAGACATTATTAACTTCTGCTGGCCACCTTGATCAAGCATACTCCTATCGGGTCCCTGTTTCTCCTCTGCCGGGGCTTATCCACTGTCTTACTTCACTGCTCTGTTGGGGCGTCATCCTTTCCTGCCCTCTGCCAGCTGGGCGAAGCTTCCAGTTTTAACACCTAGACTGCCACCTCGTGCCAGGGGCTGTCTGTGGGTTACATGGGGTCCTCATTACTAGCTGGCACCCTGTAGTGGTTAAGCTGCAAAACCTCATCTTACATACTTCTTCAGATCATTCCACATACAACTCAGAGCTGGTTCTCTGGAAGCAAACAGCATGATAAATTTATTAGGGATCAATAAATGTGAAAGAGAAGGGAAGGAGGTAGGGAACTTTGGAACACATATTGCCCACCTGAATTGTCACAACTCTGAATGGAATCATCTCCCACTACTCTTGTCCTTTCGTCATTCCTCGGTGTGGGCTCGCTGGGGACATAAATGACCTTGGGCTAGGCAGCTCTATGCCTTGTTATGGCCTCTCTCTAGCTGAGGCAGGCTTAAGGCGTGGACAGAGATCATCTGCATGGCCTTCTGTGCTTGGGAGATCTGGAAAAGGAACTTATCTTTCAAGGAGGGACTTGCCCACATTTCAGTCACCAAGCAACTTGTTGTACCTGCATTTTCTTTTGAGAAGCTTAGGGCAAGGACCACAAGGTAAAGGGCCATGATAATGAGAAGGGGTTTTCTCCCCAGATGTTGAAACGGGGAGTTAAGATGAGGTGGGTTTGTGGGGGTAACTAGTCTTGTTCTATAGCTATTTCCCATTTATGTTCTACAGCTGAAGGAGAAGAGCAAAAATATTAGCTGAGAAATCAAGCTTATGAATGCTGTCAGGTTCCCTCACTTGAAGTGCTTTATAGGGAACAGAACTGTTAGTTTATGCATAGGACTCAGGAGGAAATAATGTTCTATTGTCAATACTTTTCAGCTCTGATGTCTTCCAGGGTAGAAGAAAGTTGGTTTTCATTTCTTTCTTCTGTTTTCTCAAACTTACATCCAGAACCCTGTGGTTTGCTCTTGATGTTTATGGCATTCTCACAGGGCCTGAGCTTAACAGCTCTCCTTGATTGTAATCCCTCCTAAGGCGATGATACTTCCTGGGGTGTATGATAAGAACTTGTAGGTCAATATGGGAATTCTTGGCATTTCCACATGGTAAATTATATAATTCATGAAAGAAATATAGCTGCATAAGTTTATGTCCCAAATGATTTTCTTGGTTTTCTTTTTCTGCAAAGAAAAAGCCTCACTAATAGTTATCAGTACAATAAATCTATAAAAATATGTATCACTCCATTCAATTTTTGTAAAAAAAAATTTTAGAAATGTTCTTATACTGTATCTTCTGGCCCTTGGCTTCTTTCTGCCTCTTTTCTCCTACTTACTTTTGAAAGAAATAGTCATGCTTATATGGACAGTATATGATTATTTATGTGTATGTTTGTGTGTATAGACAGATACATAAGGTTACCACATGTATATGTACACACACCTATATATACACAAATCTACTGAGTTGTATATCATTATTGCTTATGACCAAGTTTATTCATTTTCTCATTGACAGGTTGATTCCCATTTTTTCATATAAATTTTGCTGCAATAAGATCATTGTACATATTTGATGTACATGACATTCTCTACATCAACTTCCTAGGAATATAAGTGCATATCAATCCAGAATCCAGAACCCAATTTTGGGGGAAATTTTTGGCAACATTTTCTAAGAGACTGTGCCAATTTGCATTTCTATTAGTAGTTTGCTAGTAAACTCTAGAAATTCCAATTCAGTTTGAGTCAGATTCCAACTCTGATGAATGTCTTTTTGTATATCAAAGGCAAATTTATTTTGAAATTTCTATGATAATGAGTGAGTTTGAAGATCTTTTGTGGCTATTGTTCATTTTTCTCTTGTGATTTTTTTCTCACTGTTTCTAGAAATCCTGGAAATTTTTCATTTGCACTGAATATAGTTGTTAGCTGTTCTTGTTATAACTTTTTTCTTGATCTGTGAGTTGAAAGGTAAATTTTAATGTAATTACACTTATTACATTAAACCTACATAGTTTAAGCTTTATTGACTTTCTGTATAATAAATTTACACTACTGTGAGTTTATCAAGATATTCTATGTTTTCTTCAGTTTTTAAAGTTTGACTGTTCACATTTTGATATTCTGGGAAAACATTAAATAATGATTTAGTCAAGGGCCTCTGGTGGTGGTTTCAGCACTATGAAGCTATCAGCAGCCACTGCACATGAGTTTGATCCCCGGCCAGGAAGCTGACACATATGGCACAGCAGATCTCTCCTGTCTCACCTGCTGCTCCCCACTCTCCACTGGTGAATCCTCTCACCCCTGCACCACTGCTCTGCACACCAATTCTTGTATCCATAAAAAAATAAAGCAAGCTTTAAAAAGTAATAATTTACTCTATTTCAGAAATATCTATTTTTGCTAGGAGGTAAGGGTCTGACTAGTAATGCCACCTCTGCCAGACACCATATGCTTGTTGATTTCTGCCTTTTCCTGCACTTTGTCACCATGGACCTGTCTATCACTCCTTGCCCTGTATCCCCTCCACCTAAAACCACACAGCTTGATTTATGAGGCTTTATAATAAATTTCTATGTTGTAGAAATTTTCTATGTTGTAGAAAGTTCCCACTCACCTTCATAAAGTGCTATTTGAATGCATCCATAAGGATTTCACATTAGCATATATAATCCTATGAAAAAATCTCAGAATTGATTAAATTACATATAAGTGGAATTTTTGTGGAGGCAGATTGACTACTGGATTTCATATTCCTGAATGGAAAGACTCAACATCATCTCTTTCATTAATAAGGTTACGAAATGCTGTATAGTTTTCCCCTTGAAATTCTTAGAAATAAACCAAATAAAATGAATAATCCATATAGGGGTATTATCTTCTATTTCATTCTTATTAGTTTTTGTTAGAATATAGAAACACTTGATGTTAATAAACATGATGAGGACAGGTGGATTCTTTAAACATAAAAGTAGGCAAAACAGTAAAAGCTCTTTTAAATGTATTGTAGAAAGCCCCGTTGATTTTCTATTAACTACAATCAGAGATCTTGGTCTATAATTATTTTTTTAGAAATCAAAGAATTCCATTTTATGTGTTCACTTAATAATAGTATAGCATTGATATACTATTGATATCAAACTTTGTTTTGTTAGTTGCAAGATTCTTCTAGTTATATTGATAGTTGAGATCTTCTCTCTACTTACCAACATATGTATTTGGGAGAGATATGATAGATATATAAGAAGAAACTGAAAAACCTACAATCATAATAGATCTTTTACTAATTCTTTATATTGAGATGATGTATGCATTCAAGTTCATGGTACATTTTCCAGTAGTCAGAATGCCTTTTTTAAAGATGAAACACGACATACTGATGAAGTATGACTACTCAGTTGTATGTGAACATTCTGACACTGGCAATCTTTTCTTTAGCATTTGCTGGGTATACCTTTTCCATGAATCTTATTATTAAATTGTGACCTAATCGGCCAACATTACAAGAGTCAGTTTAAACATCTATCTTTTAAAGGTGTGTATGTGATCTTCAATCATGGGGCTTATGATATGGTTCAAGATGTAGGGGTTTTAGGTTTTTTCTTTTCTCCCCCAGCTCTGAAATTCTGCACATGGGTAATCGTTTCCCCCCTTTATTCTTCTGACGTGGACTTTATTGATTCTATGGGTACGTGTTCACCTTTGTGTTAACATGAATGTTGACTTATTAGAAGATTGATCTTAGGTTTAATATTGGTCAGGAGGAAGATAAAGATAGAAAACATTCGCATACATCTCTTCTTTCACTTTCCATGTTACTGCCCATGTTTTAGTTCTGTGTTGTTAGCCTCTGGTCAAATGCCTCATGCGCCACTTCACAGTCTTCAGCCTCATTTGTCTTTTATCAGCTGCTGCTGCAGCCAGCAGCTCTGTGTGGACAGTGACCACGGCACAGGGTGACATCTCCCCTCATGGGAAGCACCCCTTGCCTCCCACTTGGGGACACTGTGGCATGCTCACATATTCATCTTGGAATTAACACCCAGCACGGTTAGCCTTTGCCCCTTTCCATGTCAAATATGTAACCAGTGCCTCTCCTGTTGCCCTCACAACAGAAGGCCCCTGCGCACCTTTTACAGGGTTTTCTCAGGAAAACTCTGAGACCTGAGGCCCAGGTCTCATGGACTTGAGCCGTCAGCCATGGCTTTATATGGGGTCTTCTTTCCTGCATCACAACCCTTGCCACTGCTTCCCAGCTCTAGGATCATCTGTCCAATAAAAGTGTAGTATGTGATTTTATAATTTCCCTATCCTGGACCCCATCTGGGCTCTGATAGTTAGATATCAGGTTCCTGAGATGTGGCAGTGAGCCTCTGGGATGGCTGAGTCGGAGAATTCTAAGGCCTTGAGTGTAAGATGCTGCGAAAAGCACTGCCTGGTAACCTCAAGCCTTAGAGTTGCCAAAGTGGTGGGCAGTCTGTGTGCACACTGCAGCTCAGGACTTCAGTCTTCACATCTTTCTGCTCCTCTGCCTTAAGCCTTTCTCTAGTGTCTCGGAAGCTTGCTAATTATATGTGCAGCACATCCCTAAAATCTTGGGGTAAAAGCCTCTGGGGTGAACTCCAGCTACTAAGGAATGGGAGTTGGGATATAAACACACCAGCTTCCCTGCCTCCTTCTACAAGGACCTGAGCACCCAGAATCCACTTGTAATGTGTTCTTCACTGCATTTCTTTCCTCTGTCTTCTGGCTCTCTTTCCACTTCTTTATGAGGTGCACACAGTTTGAGAAGTGATCCCAAGGTGCAAAGGACTTTGCCTCAGATCTGTGCTTAGGGTGGTCCCAAGACAGCCCTCCCTAACTAAGATTGAAGCCTAACTCAGGGTAACTAACATAACCCAGGTTCTCCTGCATGCATCAGGAAGACAAAATAACTATCTACTGCTTGCCTGAGAGCAACTGCCTTTACCTGACACTAAGAGAATATAATATTCTCTTTTTGCCTGAATACTGTGCAATGATCTTTTAAGGGCAGGTACCTTATGGGATGATACTTAAGCTTCTCACGAGCCAGTCAGGCCTCAAGGCTATTAACCAGGACTTGGGCTGAAAATGCCATCCTGATGTCAGGAGGAAAGTCACATGCCAAGGGAATGATAGGACTTGGATAACAAGTACTCCCAGGACCAGAAGAACTCAGGGGAGTATCTTGAGGGAGTCAGATGAAAGGAGAGGAGAATGAAGCCTGAGTAAGGAGACTCCATGCATACAGGCTCTCACCCTTTACTTGGGCATCAGTGTGCTGGCAAGGACACTTGTGTCAGGCTTAAGGGTCTGTCAGGACGGCTTCTCTATGCTTCCTGTATGGCTTACTTTGGCTGTCCTGTGATGTCAGAGCAGCCCAAGGCAGGGAAGGGGAGGGAACCATGGGATGCAGTGCGCCTGCAAATGGGTAGAATCTGCATGGGGCTGTAGAAGGCTGGGAACGAGGCAAGGCTGAGGACTTCTTCCTAGGATGTCCAGCAGAGCTCTAAAACAAGTTTGAGTTTTTATGTGAGGAACTCATTTGCTTTGCTTTTAAATAAACATTTTTGGAACAATTTTTTATTTTTAAACAGCTTCATTGAGATATCACTCATATACTCATTTGAAGTTTACAATTCTGTGGGTTTAGTATATTCAGAGCTGTGCGACTGTCACCACAGTCAACAATTTTTATGGAAAAAGAAAGCTACCACCCCTTAGCCATGGCACCTGAGCCCCTTCCTCCACTGTGCAGCAACCACTGATCATATTTCCGTGTCTATCTATTCTCAGCACTCCCTATATATGGTCAGGTTCTCTCGTGCCTGGTTACATTCATGGACCAACATATTTTTGAGATTCAGCCACATTTGTAGCTCCCAGTTCTTCATTCCTTTATGATTAAGATTGTTTGTAAAGATACAACTTGACATCTGTATATACATCAGTCATCACCAAAAGTCTAGTTTCCTTCCATCACCATACAATGTACCAGACCCCAAATTCCCTCTGGTAGCCACCAATCTGTTCTTGTTATGTAAGAGTTCATTTGCTTACTTATTCTTCCACATGAGTAAAATCACAGTGCTTGACTTCCTTGACTTGATTCACCTAGCATAATACCCTCCATGTCTCCCCATGTTGTTGAACTGACAAGATTTCATCTTGGTAGCTGAATAGAGTTCCAGTGTGTGTATCTTTATTCCATTGATAGATTATTTCTATTTCCTTCCTATTGTGAATAATGCTGTGATGAACACAGACTGCACCTATATTTTGATTTTGTACTTTTTTTTGGTAAGTAGGAACAGAACAGGTGGAGTCTATGGTGGTATCAATGTATTTCTGAGGCATCTCCATGCTTACATAGTGCCGGCACTAATTCACAGCCCAACAGCAGTATGTGGGGTTCCCTTTCCTCCAAAGAGTTGATACTTTCTTGTCTTTCTTTTTTCATCAACATACATCTATTGTTTTATTCATCAAGCTGGTTATTTTTATAGTTTCTATTTTTCTTTTCCCTTGAGATTTGAAGACTTTCTACAGTGGTATGCTTAGACTTACTTTTCATATTCTTTTGTGTGTTTAATGCTTACTGGGAGGTTCAAATATTCCATGTTATGTATACAGTATGCTGTTTTGAGCTGATAGCTACTAAAAATTTAGTAACTGATTTCTGGAACTTACTGACCCCCCCCCCCATTTTATATAACTTATGTCATACTGATGGGGCTCGGAGATCCCAAAGTTCTTGACTTCTAGGCAGGGAAGAATTCATGCTAGAATCATTATGGGCAAGCTTGAAATGAAACTTTACTGTAGGTGATAATACACATGCAATAATGAGTACAGTAAATTCAGGAGAGTCACCTTATAGGGTCTTAAGGTTGATGTAAAAATACTTGCTCACAGATGGCCCTGAGTGTTTTTTTTTTTAAAGATTTATTTATTCATACAGAACTGGGGTACAGGCCAGAGATGTGGAGGGTGAGAGGATTCACCAGGAACAGAGTGGGGAGCAGAACAATCAGATCAATGAAGTATACTGCTGAGGGGAGTAGCGGGCGGTTCAGGAGAGGTCTGCCTCACCATGTGGATCTCCTCCGGGGCAGGCGGGGATCGAACTCATGCGGAAGTGGCTTAAGCTTCTCAGTGCTGTGCTTTAACCTGCTGGCCATCAGGGAGGGCCCCAGAATGCATTTTTGACCAGTTTTGTTTAACAAAAGGGGCAGGAATTTAGAGATAGGTAACATAGTAGGCAACTCTTAAAAAAACTACCAGACCCTTGCTTCCTATTAGGTAAGAATGGAGTTTTACAACTAGTGGTGTGAAGAGAAACTAATATAATTTGAGTCCTTTGTTCTGGTATATGTATAATGTTTTTCAAAAATAGTAGGTGGCGAAGTAGGGGAGCTGCAGCCATTCTGCTAGGTTTCTGTTCTACCTCATTCCCTCCCCTCAGGTTTCCACCCCTTCCAAAATCCTATGTGGTTGTTGAAGGCACAAGATTAAGTCATCTGTTGCTGCTTTCTGCTGAAGGGGGGGAGGGGTGTTTGTCATTGGTCCTACCTAAGGTAGGGAATGAAACCACACTTTATCTATGGGGGTAAGAGCCAGTGCATTTTCTGTAGAGACAGGCTCCCACTAGCATTTGTGGAAACATGTTTAACACTGAGACTGAATATGTTATGTTTCAAAGAGGAGAATGAGAAGTATAGTGGCTAACGCTTCCAGAAAGGGGAACCATGAGAGAGGACCATTGAGTTTTCCTGTTACATCGGGCAAAACCACACTGATCAAAAAAACAGGAGACCTGGAGCAGGCTAGGTAATGTAGGATGCCACTCAAGAGCAATATCCTGGTCTTTTTATTGATGGAATTATATCATACAGCATCAGGAGAAGGGTGAAAATGTTCATCTATTAGGGATTATGTCAGGTACTTCTCATCTGCTAATGGGTTGGTAGTATAACTGAGATCCAACCCTAGTTCTCTAGTCGGGGTTTCAATTTTATTAACAAGTGTTTTACTGATCAACTTCTGGGGTCCCTTGTCATACATAGGTCATTCCTGGTCACACCTCGTGATACACACCCTTCCCAGGGCGATCCAGCTTTGTGCTCTTAATTGATGTGAAAGGTACCTTGTAGGGTGGAGCTCCTGTGACCGGGCAGCTCTGATGTTGCTTCAGGAATACAGAACTGTAGGTGGCAAAATGATGACCTGACAGGCCACTTAGGATTAACAATCCCACATTCTCTACCACCAGTGAAGTGGTAAGTAGGCTCAGAAGTTACAGAACTGTTATAGGGTAGATTAAGGGGTACCCTGGGATGCCCAAACCTGCCAGCTCTAAATAGGTTCTACCATCTCCTGCATAAAGACAAGTGTGTTCTTAATGTAGAAGGCCTCCAACAGAAAATAATTTTAATATGATCAGTGTGCAAAGAAAGAATAGATAAAAATGTTTTCACATGAAACATCCAATCCCCTTGTCAGACCTGGGCAGGTCTGTCTGGATGTTTACTAAGACACCTCTGGTGGGTACCCGTAGGAGAGAGCAAGAAGGGGTCAGGAAATTCTGGAAGGAAAGGAGCAGTCAAGATAAAGGCTGCCATTGTCAGCCTCCCATCTGTCTCCAGTGTTTCCTTCCACATCCCCCAAGGTTCTGGTACCAGTTCAAGGCTGAGAAGCAAGTGTGGCTTCCCTACATATCTCGCTCTGTACTTCTGCCCACTCATCTTCTTGGCCCCCATCTTTGTTTTTCTTCAGCTGAGTCTTCTCTTGCATCCCTCCTTAGCATGGGGTAGGGAACCAGGAACTTCCCCTTTTCCTAGAGAATACCCTAGTACAAAACCAGTGAGTTAGGCAACAAAGAAACATTTTTTCTAAGGATAAATTATAATAAGAAACATCATTAAGTTACCAGTTTTCTTCCCAGTAGCTTAGTCAGTTGTTTAAAACGTGGGTGGCATCTGACAGTGACTGAATGAAGCTGGACGTCTTTTACCACGTGACTCCTTGCAGGGTGGTCAGGAATAGACACAGCATTTAGTTTTTTTTTTTTTTTTTTTAAAGATTTATTTATTTGTGCATACAGAACTGGGGTACAGGCCAGAGGCTCAGGGGCGGTGAGAGGCTTCACCAGAGACAGAGTGGGGAACAGAACAGGCAGATCAACGAAGTACACTGCTGAGGGGAGCAGCGGGCGGGTCAGGAGAGGTCTACCACGCCATGTGGTCACCTCCGGGGCAGGCGGGAATCGAACTCATGTGGAAGCGTCTTTAGATTCTCAGTGCTGTGCTTTAACCCGCTGCGCCACCAGGGAGGGCCACAGCATTTAGTTTTTAATTGTTATACAAGTGTCTGCTTGGGCCCAGTCATCGACTGCCAGGTCATTTAATCGACTGCACATCACAGCAGCACACCAGTAGGAAAGTTTGAGGGTTGTTACTGGAAGGCAACCCATTTCCAGAATGTAGATGGGATATTTGCTCCCAGCAAAGGGGAGCGAAATCCACTTTGTCCCTGGCAAAGACAGTGCTAAGGGGCTCTCTAAAGTGCCTGAGTAGGGTATGGAGCCACTGCCTCCCAGCAGGAGCTTTGGTTTCTGTCTGCACAGCAATGGGCCCACCAGAGGAAGGTTAGTTCCCAGCCTTGTCAGTGGCAGAAAGTATCGCAAGCAAGATCTGTCAGGATCTCTGGCTGGGGAAAGTTTGGTGAGCTTAAAAGTTAAGTTAGGAGTAGAAATTATAGTCCACTGACTTAAAGGGTAAGATTTTACCTGAGTATAATGAAGTCAAGGTCTTATTTTTTTTTTTTTCCAATTATTAGGTAGAGCAGGTGTTGGGAAGGATGGTGTAGGATCCTTCTCAGGCTTCAGGATGAGACACGTTCAGGTCTTCAGAAGCTGAAAGGAGGATAGTTGTCAGGTAAAGAGATGTTTACAGATGCTATAGTCTGTTAGAACCAAACAATTCTAGTATCTAACACTAATATCAAGAATGATTGAAACATAATTTCTTCTCACCCTCACCTCCAGCTCAACCAAATATAGTAAAATCTATCTGCAAGTAAGGTCTACTTTTAGTAAACTTGGCTATTTTTTTTGGTTTTGTTTTTGCATGAACACAACAAAATCAAAAATATAACTGTGCTTTAAAGATTGGTTTTACTAGATCCTCCACAAGGAGTCTCATGTGAACCTTTATTGGTTTCCCTCTCAGGGCAGGAGACCATGTCTCTGTCTTAGACTTGCTTGCAAATACTTGCACCTTTGGGTAGGTTCCTGTCTTTGAGGTCCCAAAATGTGCTGGGGTCTCGGCCTCTTGAGGGAGTTAATATTCCTGATAGGGTAAGAGGGAGAAGCAGATGTTTCTGTTTACTCATAAAATGGTGCAATTTGCCTTCGCTGTAGATCATAATACAGTTCAAAAGAGTTTTGAAAACAAAAGAAAAATTTTAAAAGCTGATATAAAAGGCCATTTAAAATTATAGTGACCTTTGTAAGTAGAAAAAGACTTGAAAATAAACCTAGTACATAAACAATAGACAAGGATGTTTGTGGAATTTTGTGACATATGTATTTTAGAATAATTGGAAGTGGCTATTCAAAGTCAGAATACCTGGTTTTAAGAAGTCGTGTATAGTTTAGAATGCCCTTAGCAGTTTCCATATATGCTGACAAGGTGTAATCATTTCTCCCATGAAACAGTGTCCCAATTTGTTATCTACAAGGAAAATATTTATCAGGTATCTTATGACTCCTTGTAAAAAACAAAGACTATTATTTTAGAATGTTGATATTGGAGTTTTGTTTATAAGCTTAACAAATATATACACATTTTTTCAAAATAGTACTTAATTATTCAGAGTGACATGTAAAGATGTTTAAGAGTAAGCCAAGAGTCAGTAATGTTGATAGGATTAGAGATTTTTCCAGCTAATCAAGCCAATTGCAGGCTCAGTTTTCACCAGGACTGGATTGTCCATTTAATAATGGGGGTTTAAAGAAAATCATCTACATCTCAGTTTTAGGTTGGTAACCAAACATTAGACAATTGATAAAAGCAAGAAAACACATTTAATACTATCACTTCTATATACATAGGAGATACACAGCATTATTGAGTAACTCTCAAATTGATGTCCATTATCATAAATTTTTGCCGAGAGAAGAGATAAATGGATTAGTCTTACAGAAAAGGTCTTTACCAAGAGAGGTTTAAGAATAGATATAAGAAAGCAAATTTATCTTCATTGCCATGGGGGAAATGGTTACACCTTTTCAGCATCTATGAAAACTGATTGAAGCATTATGAAGTATGCATGGCTTCTTAAAACTTAGGATTCTGATTTAGAATAGTCAATTCTGATTACTCTAAAATACATCACAAAGAAATGCACAAATATCATAACATAGACCAGGGTGGTTACTTTTCCTTGCTGACTATCAAGAGCTAATTTTATTTGGAAGAATTTAAATATAGAATAAAAGTATTAACATTCAACATTATAACTTTAATTGGAGGAGCATATACTTTAACTATGCTATTAGAATTTGAAAACATTTATTTGCCAAAAATTCTAGATCTCAAAAGTTTTGGGTTAGCTTTTACTATACTAGAATTTATATAGGCACCGTTTATAATTATTTCAATGTAATAATCCTCCAGAGGCAAAAGATATCTCTTAATTTTTACCAGTATTTGTGAAGACACCAAGAACTTAACTTCTAAGTAGTTTTTTAAGGTCAAGTTTTCTTTATTAAATTCCTAAAGAGATTTTGGATGGGTAGACAGTTTCTCTATAGCCACACTTTTAAAAGAAAAATACCTTAATTTCTCAAGTACATAGATTAAGTCTGATGTACCCATTTAGTTAAGTTCTCTGCAATATACTTTATATCCAGGAAGCTTGAGATAGAAGCTAAAGTCTTTACATGCTAGAATAAGTGTCCTACTTTAATGGTTACCAAAGACGCCAGGGTCTAAAGCTATAATAATTTTAAAGAAAAGCAGGGACAATTCAGATTGCTTCTCAAGGGCTCTGTTTCAAAAGGACAACTTATTCCTAAGCCATGAGGAAGGCAAGAGAGGGAATGGATCAAGATTTCTTATTGCAAATCATTGACCTAATCAGGATCCTTAGGTTTGGAATTTAGCTGGTAAAAAGTCCCATTTTTCTCTCCACAGTTCTCTTTACCAATTTTTAATAAGAAACTTAGGTTTAAAAAA
Organism: Condylura cristata; assembly: GCF_000260355.1. Lineage (NCBI taxonomy): Eukaryota > Metazoa > Chordata > Mammalia > Eulipotyphla > Talpidae > Condylura > Condylura cristata. The sequence goes on along the minus strand of NW_004567124.1, from coordinate 22,141,419 downwards.
TATTTAAAATTTTCAAGGCTTAATAAGCAACTTCCAACCTATCTATAAGCATTTATTATTATTATTTTTTTTTTACAGTTTTTTACCTTAAACAGTGGTCCTTGTAAAGACTATGAAAACACAGGAATAGGTTTTGTACTTGTGGGACTTAAAAGTGAGGAAAAAAACCTTGAGTCTTAAAAGACAAATGGGAAAGACAGAATGTTCTTTTTAGGATCAGCATCCAATATTGAAGACAAAAATCCTTTAAAGTTACTTTACAACACTAATGAATTTTACCTAAAAATATTTTCTTCTACATGATTTAAATTTAAAGACTAAAAGATTTTTACCATTTGGTCAGTAGATTTTTGCAGGAGGCAAGTTTAAGTGTCAGAAATGGCACAAGCCTTCACCTCACATACCCACATATCCAGAAGTACTAGGATGCTTCATCCTGCAGCCATATTGGGGTGCCAAACTGTTCACCCACCCTGCTTCAGACATCACCCCAAGTGGCTTAATCAAGATGGCGTTTGGGAAGGGGGATGCAAACTGGTTCTCAGAGATAGTAGTCTGTGGCCCAAGGAGCTAGAGAAACCATGCATTTTTATGCCACAAATTGGAACTTAAGGGTGAAAATAAAGGGTTTAAAGCTTTTTGGAGACAGACCGGGCTTGCAGAGAAGGAGGCATCCCCACCCTGGCCAGCTGCAGAGAGGTGTGGCTAACTTTCTGAGGGAGAAAAGTCTCTTGCCCAGTGTCCAAGCTTTGGCAACATAGCAGACAATAAGGGGGTTAGCAGCAAGATTGTTCTGACAGAGTCACCATAAAATATTACAAGTTCTGGCCCTCCCTGGTGGCGCAGTGGGTTAAAGTACTGCACTAAGAATCTAAAGCCACTTCCGCATGAGTTCAATTCCCGCCTGCCCCAGAGGAGACCACATGGCATGGCAGACCTCTCTTGACCTGCCCACTGCTCCCCTCAGCTGTGTACTTCGTCGATCTGCCTGTTCTGTTCCCTGATCTGTCTCTGGTGAAGACTCTCACTGCCTCTGGCCTGTACCCCAGTTCTGTATGCACAAATAAATAAATCTTAAAAAAAAAAAAATTACAAGTCCTGACCCAAAAGAGTGGTCTTTTGCCCTCTAGGAAAAGAATTTACCTAGATGATAGAGCTAGATGTAGTTAAGCATATTTTAAGGTATTGCTCTCTGGCTATTTTTTTAATCTTCCAATTTATAGCATGGCCAGGCAGTGCTGCAAGAGAATTAGAAATCTTTTTTGTCATTTACCTTGAACTGCTCCCAGTTTTTAGTGCAGAGCCCAAAGGAGAGTCACAAGGGAGTGACTGGGCTTCTCTCATGTTAGGCAGAGATTTCATAAATGAGATACTTCATTCTGTCCAAAGGAAAGAAAAGAAGCAAAAGAGTGAAAATTCTGTGTCTGGGCAGAGAATGTGCTCACTTGCTCTTGTTAACCAGCCTGCAGATGGGCCACTCTTACTGCCTTGGTTTTGGGTCTTTCTTGATTATGGGCCTTCCATGGTGGCACAGCAAGTTAAAGCACAGCACTAAGAAGCTAAAGCCACTTCCGCATGAGTTCAATGCCTGCCTGCCCCGGAGGTGATCCACATGGCGCGGCAGACCTCTTCTGACCCGCCCGCTGCTCCCCTCAGAAGTGTACTTCATCCATCTGCCTGTCTGCTCCCCACTCTGTCTCTGGTGGGTCCTCTCACTGCCCCTGCATGTCTGGCATGCAGTTCTGTATGTATGTATGTATGTATAAACAAATCTGTTAAAAAAAACCTTTCCCTATTAAATCATGCCCAGTTTCATGGAGAGGACATAGTACAGCACCCAATATCAAATGTGAGTGTCTTCTGGACTCTGGGGTATCAGAAGAGCAATGACTCACAAGAGAGGTGTAAAGAAAGTTGGGGAGTTTCCCAGTTAGAATAAGAAAAATGCAAAAACAAGCCTGTACTGAGGAGGAATAGGTAGCAAGTCCAAGAGAGGAGAGGGGTATCTATAGGCAGTAAATGAGCAAAAGGAGGAGGCACAAGCCAAAGGACCTGGTTTTCCAATGCCTGGCTCCCTCAGGCTCACTCTCAGGGGAAACCTGAAACCCTGGATGGCTGGGAAGTATCCTGGGAAGCCTTGAGAAGTGAAAGGGAGAGATTAAGTTCTTTCTCTCTCCCTTTCCCTTCCTCCCCTCCTATTTATTTATGCATGCAGAACTGAGGTGCAGGGGTGGTGATAGGATTCAGGAGAGACAGAGTGGGGAGCAGAACAGGCAGATTAACAAAGTACCCTGCTGCGGGGAGCAGCCTGCTGGTTAGGAGAGGTCTGCCACGCCATGTGGATCACCTCCGGGGCTGGGATCAAACTTCCACTGAGGCTGCTGTGGCTGGCTTGCATTGCTGCACTTTAAACCACTGTGCCACCAGGAAGGGCCAGGAGAGATTAAGTTCTCAGCCTTCTAGGCAATGAAAGAGAAAAAGAGAAAGTCACCTTATGGTGTTCCCTGACCATTGGCTATTTGTTCTATCTCAGTACCTCATATACCTTCTCTTGATCACATGCTTGCTTTAGGAAATGATCACCAGTTGCACTTCATTTCCCCTTTCCGGTGACATTTTCTCTTGTGTTGTTGTTGTTAATAATACCCTTTCTTTTTAGTTTAGTGAGGTCCCTTTAACATTTAAAATTTCAGTATAGTGGTGAACCCTGTCATCTGCGCTTAGCTGGAAAACTTATTATCTTCGTTCTCAATGATAACTAGGCCAAGTACAGTATTCTTGGTTGCAAGTCATGCCACTTTTGTCCTGCAAGGTATCTATTGAAAGACCTGCTCAGAGCTCTAAGGCATTCCCTTGTATGCTTTTTCATGTTGCTTTTAAGATCCTCTTAACTTTTTCCATTTTAATTATGTGTCTTAGTTTAGGTCTGAGCCCTCCCCACAGGTTAGGGAAGTTGTTTGTCATCATTTTTTTCATGTAAATTTTCAGGCTTTTTTTTCCCTCCTGGGTTTCCTATAAAGTGACTACTGTTGCTCCCAATATTTTTCCAGCGTTCCCTTAAGCTCTTTGATTTCACATTTCTATTTTACTGCTCTGTCAGGTGATAACAAGGACTTCACTTACAACTCTACTTTATTAACTCTGCTATTAAAGTCCTCTATTGTACTTTTTTTAGTTCTGTCATTGTATTATTCACTTCTCTAACTTTTACATAAAATCTTAAATTTTCTACCCTTTTGCTAAAGTTTTCACTATACTCACTGAGCATCTTCAAACCATTACTTTGAACTCATCAGGTAGTTTGCTTACTTGTTTCTCTCAAGTCTTTTTCTGGGGGTTTCTCTTGTTTTTCCATGTAGGAAATGTGTGTCTCCTCATTTTGCCCAGTTCTCCATGTCTGTACCCATCCATTGGGCATATAAGCAAAGGTGCTCTCCTTTGCAGGCTATATTCCATGGGGCCCAGCAACAGTGGGCTCCCAAGATCTCTCCTTTGGGGGCTGCATGTATCACCTGCATTGCTGGGGCCGTGACAGTGCTGCGACATGGAGCCATGTAGTAGGTGTACGTGGAACTGTCAATGAGGCTTACCCATGGGTTCCAGTAGGTCTGAAAAACAGTTCCCAAATGATTCTTGCTAGTATTAGCAAGTCATGTGAGGCCACCTAGATGGCACCTGTCAGTGTTTCCCACCCCCGGATCACCTCAAAAGTTTCCTCTCTCAGACACTGTACTAGTAGCCAGTGGGATTCCTTCATATTGCTTTCTAGAGCAAGGTTATTGGGTTGGGGTTTCCTAGGTTTTCCCACAGACCTTCATGCCAGGTGATCCAGGGATCTCTCTATGTAAGGTTAAAGGTTGGAGATGCCCAATTCAGGGTCGACCCTCTCCCAGTGGGAAGTTCCACCCCTTTGGGATCCCTGCCTATTGCAAATTTCCACACCTGGGCTGGGACTTCTCAGTGAGGGCAGAGTATGTCTCAGTGCTGTCTTCCCCCATCCTACTTTGTGTGTGAGCTCTCCTTACCAACTTTTCATATCTTTTGAGGAATCGTCCCATAGAAGGTGAGTTCAGGTTCTTCTTACAGTGCCACCTTGGTCCAGCAGCACAGATAGATTTGCAAATTTCCTGTAAGTCAAACCTATTACATAGTATTCCAACATGCCTTCTGCCCAGTTTCCCTGGTTATTAATATCTCACATTATGGTACATTTGTTACAATTAATGAACCAATATCGATATATTATTCATTAACATCTATTTTTCTTGAAATTTCTTTAGTTTCACCTGATGTTCTCCAATTTCTTTTCCTGCTTGTCTCAGAACCCCACTAAGGATATAACATTACATTTAGGCATTATGCTCTCTTAGCTTCTCTTGGTTATGACAGTTTCTGAGAATTTCATTGCTTCTGATGACCTTGACAGTATGTGAAGCTCTGGTCAGGTATTTATAAAGTATCCCTCAACTGAGAGTTGTGTGATGTTAAACCCATGATTGAGAGGAAGATGTGAGAGGTACAGAACCATTTTCATCACATCCTATAGGGGAATAGACTAGCGTGACTTCTTGTTGATGCTGACCTTATTGCTTAGCTGAGATAGTAACACAACTTTTGCTCTTTAGTTTCTGTCTTCAGGGACATGGAATCTAAGGCATAGGTCCATTTAGTAATCTTAATTATAAACTCTTTTTGGTTAAGTTATTATAGCTATCATCCTCAATCTTACAGATGTGGCAGTTAGTCAGAATGCAGAGTCAGCTTGCTTGGGATATAAATTATAAAGACGCCGTAGAAGAATGGGAAAGTAGAGGTCTGCTTTGGAGAGTGGAGCCTTCTTTTCTATACCATGTGCTCAAAGCCAAGAACTGAAGAGACACGGGAAATTGATCCTACTGGTCATCGATAAACCGATTATAAGAGGGAATTTTTAATGTTTGCAGTGAAATCCTAGCTGACTAGACTTGGTTGGTGACTAGTCCAGCACATTCAATTTTGATAACCCCAGAATTCATTTATTTGTTTTGAACAGTGGAAGATTCTGTTCAGCCCTTCAGACTCTTTGCAATGTCACTATAATTATTCATGGGCTAAATTATCCAATAATTTAATCAACTCATGTATATCTCTAGTAAATATGTATTAGCTGTAGCATAGATGACCTTTTAACATTCATAAAATGTAATTCCATACTATGAGAGGTTATAGAAACTGTAAGAAGTAGATGCTCAGGTCTTTCTCTTCTGCCAATCCTGTGGCAAAGAGTGTTGTGTACCAATAAAAATTCCACATAATTGACACTGTTCTCTACCATAGACTGTCAAAGTGTCCAAGAAACTCAAATAAGCTAATAACACTTAAAAAGATGTATTGTTATCAACTGCTAGCACCCTGGGCTGTATCTCACAGAATACAATTCATGTATTCTTTGATTGGGTTGTCAGAAAAGTCATGACACATTTTTGCTTGAAAAATAAAATATATCATGACTTTTCTGACAACTCAACAGTTCAGGTTATTAAGCATTAAACAGATTAAAAAGACTGAAATTTCCTTGTAAGTCATCTTCTATCTTCCCCTTTTATTCCACTTGATGCTAATGTAGCCATTGTCTCGTCTGAACATCCTTAATAATCTGTTTCTTTTCTCACACCTCACTTATCCCACACTATACAATGTTGGATTAGCTTCCATAGACTATATTACTCTATCAAGTAGGACTGCAACCATTTATATCATTCTGTTTGGGGGCTAGAGATGACTGTTTGGTTTCAGCTACTTCCTGTTTTTGCTCCTCAAGTAGTTCCCATCAGGTAACTTCATTTATTTTCCAGAATACTCTCCGCATTTGGAGGTCGGTCTTTGCTTGTAGTATTTCCCATGCTGTCTCCCAATCGGTTCCTTACATAGCTCTTTCCTCTAGTGGTCTGCAGTGATTTTATTTTAAAATTCATTAAAAGTGGCCTCTACTACTCATTTTACACTTCACTATTATTAAAGCTGAGTCTATCCATATATATCCCCATGATGCCATTACTAGTTAAAAGGAGACAGCCACTGTATTGCCATGACAACCCATCCATATGAGAGGGTATCTCTTGACTAGGCCTCCTCTAATTACATAGAGCCTTCAGGAGGCCATCTACCTACAGGTCACTATGTTCCTTAGAAATCCTTAATTATTTTTCCTTTTGGATGTAATAGGTGTGAATAAAAGTCAATATTTACTTTCCCAATCAGGATTAAGATACCGTTTTTTTTTTTTTTTTGGTTCATGCATTTGTCTATGTACAAATTTCTGGAAAATTCTCCAGAGGTATATTATGTTGCCTAGAACCTTGCTGATTCCTCAAACTGCTGAGAATATTGGAGGCATATAGCCCTCAGCTAGCAGCCTTCTTCAGGCGTTCCACAGTTGCAGAGAACAACCTTGTCCAAAGTCATGTCTCTTCTGGGTGGGCTGTGTCCAAAAAATAATTATCTTATTGTAAGACTATAAAAGGATAGCCCTTTTGTCCCACCTGTGGGCAGCACTAAAACATAATCTTATCTTTACATCATCCTATAGGATGAGCTGAGGCATTTCAACTTCCCTTCCCCTCCTCTGGATCTTGAGGAGCCTAAGAGTACTCCCCTCTCAAACCTTCTGCTGCTGATCTCCTTTTTGCAGAGTGTTTTCAGAAAGCTGAGAGAGGAATACTGATGTCTGGTTTTGCTTGAGATATTACAACTCTGGAGCAGTGGGGAGACAAAAGGGAGGTAGAAGCTAAATCTGAACCTTAGGCTACAGCCTGGCCTGAGAATGCCAGACTAAAGCCTGTAGATCCAATTAGGACATTAGTGCTCACCCTGTCTGGTATCACAGTAGCAACATGCACTTACTCCTCTTGCCTCATTGAACAATTCTTGAAGAAGAATTATTCCCATTTTACATTTAACCTAGTCATTTCTAATGTACTGAATTTTTTTTTGAGAATTTATATATCAAGGCTTAGAGGAGGCCTGAATGGCAGAGAAAAATAGGTCAATCATGCTTCCAGAAATTGATTGCACCAGCAGGCTGTGTGCTTGCAGAGTAAGGGTGGTATAGTAATGTTTGAAAGCATGCCTGCAGTGTGGGGGCCATGAGTCCAGATGCGGTTAAGTGCAATCTCTGCTTCCTAATGGCACCAATGTGGGTGGTAAAGAGGAGAACTGATTTTTTGTACCTCTATGGATGAATGGTTGAATTTTCTCCAAAGCTCTTTAAAAGGTCCCAGCAGGTACATACAAAAGAAAAGGAACATGTCAAACTGAACCTGACTTGTACATTCAACCCAAACTAGCCTTGTGAAGCTCTCGGGGAAGATGAGCACAAGGGTGAGAAGGTTTCCCCACTCCTACCAAAACCTCACTTAAGTTCCCAAAAATGAAAATAAGAAAAAGCCTGTATTATTACTAGAAGATACAGAAAACACTGACATTAGTGCTTCCCTGAAGTCATTGATGGAAGGCAGTGGGGTGAGATGGCGGTAAAAGCTACACAGCCAGGCCGTAGCCTCCCTCGATGGTGATGGCCACTTAAGGGCAGGGAGCTCCAGCTGGTACAGCTAAACCAGCGATGCTTTCTCCTCATGTGGAAGCATCTAGGAAGAAAGGGAACTGTGGTGTCACCTTAGAGTCTAACAAAATTGCATCAGGAGAGGCAGTCACCCTTGGCACAGAAGATCCTCCGAGAAAGGCATACATAGTAATTTAGACACTTCCCTCAGTCTGACACCTCAACAGAAATGTCAGTAGAAGAACACTGAAAACATCTAAAATCCCAGAAAAGGTAAGGGCTTAGTTATTTCACCCAAGACAATTTCGGTCATCCCTATTTATTATGCCAAGTTAGATAGACTTTTTCAAGGTTCTAGTCTTCTTCCCTTAAACTAGTTGTCAATGGTAGCTGTTAGAAAAAGAGTTCATCATATCTCCAGATCTAGAGACAAGTTAGAAGTGAGATTCAGCGAAGGTGAATTTAGATGGCAGGCCCTTGGGAAGAGCTGGTATGGTTGCCTAGGAGGACGTCTGCTAAATTGAAAAGAAAACCCATATGTCTATGTTCACATCCTGAATAAAGAACTAATGCATCTCAGTGGAGGCTGGGTCCCCCATGCCAGAGCTGTACAGCATGGTGGAGTTTGGTTTGTCTTAGAACCTGCTATTAGAAACATCTCTGGGTTCCTCCAGAAGCAAGCCATGGCAGTCTACATCCCTGGGCCCGGTGTGTTTCCAGTTGCCCAGGGAATTTTGTAGCTCACACTCAGGAGGTCTGTTGTGCATGGGCAGTGGGCCTCTCAGTTGGCCATAGGGCTTGTTGCTCTCCACACGAGTTCTTAATGCTACATAGCTTTTGGGATAGTGAGTGAAAAGAATACTGAAGGTCAAACTGGTCTGATGAACTTTTGCCAGTAGTCTTGGATGAAGATTCCTGTACCTTCTAAGTTAGCTCCAGAATTCAAATATAGCTTATCTGTTCTGGGACAGCTTCTCTCCCTCATTTGGTATACAAACCAGGAAAGCCAGGGCTCTGATCTTACTGAGAAGTGTCTGTTCCATATCATTCTGCTTGCAGGGTACTTAAAGAGGCCTAGGGTTTTTTAAGAAATGTTTTTCTGTGAACTCCCTATTTTATCTTGACCTCTAAATATTAATTTGTACTTTGTATATTGCTATTTCATTGTTATACTGGAGATGATTAGAAGGTACTTTTTCCTCAAACACTGAGTAGGCAGCTATAGTAAAAAATATACCTCAAAGGTTTTTGTGGCCAGGTTCTGATCTTGTCTGCAATATTCCTAGTGTCTCCACAACAACTGCTATAGGTGAGTTTTTAACAACTGATATAGGAAATGGGAATAGATCACACCTATGAGTGACCTTTCTAGTACTAGTCAGTGATTCTCCCTGCTTAGCCCTTGGTTTTGAATCTCAAGGTCAGATTGTCATCCAAAGAGCTCAGGAGGTAACTCCCATCCACCAAGACTTTGACCAGTCCATGTTCAGTTAACCTCAGCCTGGTACTGACAAGTTCTCGGTTTGCCTCCCTCAGTGAGATGCTACAACAGAATCAGTTTACAAGACAGCATCAGCCCAGGGGAATAGTGCCGTTTTCTGAATGCCACTCCAGGTGTTAGGGGCATACAATGGAAGATATATCTTAGTTCAAAAGGGCTAGAGTGCACTTAGAAACCATCCCCTTTTAGTAATTGGCTTCTGTTATCTCTGCATGTACCTTACCATTCTATTATACGCCTTTCTAACAAAGAAAACTGGCAATGAAAATTCAACATGGCAAGGCAAAGGTCTGGGCCTCCCTTTTCCCTTTAGAATAGTGTGCCAGAGGGCTGCTGGAAGCTCTGTGGTTTCCAGTGCTTGATTATAACTCTGGCTGCCTGGCAGTAGAAACAGCCCCACGCTGCTGGTGGTAGGGGAACCATCTGGGACATAACTTGTGCACTTGCTGTCCTAGCTTCTGTGCACATTCTCATTAGGAGGGAGGCGAGATTTGTGATGAAATATAGGAGGCTTTAGCAATGACAAGGGGATAATTTGCCATGGTAGGCCAGAGTGAATGGGGAAGTCATTTTCTTGATTACTCTTCTAAGCTTTTCATGGGCCTTATAACCTTCCAACTTGCTCAGTGTGGCATGACAGAAGCTCAGAACAAGCGTTTTCTATTATGTTAGTGACCACCATGCTCTTGATTGCTGCTATGTTAACAAAAATGACCAGTTTTAAGGTACAGTGGACATGCAACAAGCAAGCTTTACATATTTAATGTGCATAATTATGTTTTGAGATAGGAACCTGCACAACTATCAGAGCCGTGAAGATAATGAACATATCCATCATTTCCTGATGTTACATTGTGACTTGTCCTTCCTAGTGATTCAGTTTGTTACATTTTAGTTTGTATTTTCTAGATGGATCTATCCAGTATGTACTATTTCTTAAGAATGACTTCTACCATTCAGAACTACTATATTCAGATTCATCCCTGCTGATTAAGTGGTTTATTATTTTACCTTGCTGAATAGTATTCATTGTAATTCATGCTGTGCATGACCAGTGAGTTCTCTAGTAGTTTTTGCATTTGTATTTTTACAAACACTAAAGGAAATCTGATTTCCTAATTAATGGTCATCTCTGGCTCAGTATTCAGTTAATAACTGGTCAGGTGATTTTTCTTAAGTTCCTATGTGTCCTCCACAGTCAACAAGAGGAGCTGTGTGAGAGGCTTCCAACGTAGCTTCTCAAGAAAGGCCTGAGGTATGAGTAACTTCTGTATCACTCATTCTCAGGAGTATGTTTGGTCTTTTCAAAGTCTCTTACTGCCAGCTAGTTTTCTAGAATGCCAGGTTCCACTGCTTTTAAGAATCTTTTCTATGGCTCACCATAAATTTTGACTTGAGTTTGGCATTATATTACAAAAACAAAAACAAACAAAAAACTGGAAGAGCCCCAGAGGTAGAGGCTTGCTATCCCCTAAGATGAGTTCACAGTCAAACCAAATACACCAGTACCCTGAAACCGAGGCTTCCCAGTGAACTTCAAGCTGGGAATAAATGTTGGCTGTGCTTTGGGGCGGTACTTTAAAGAACTCAGTCATTTCCATTAATGTTGGTGTAGCCGTTGTAACAGCCAACAGGCTATCAGTGTGAGTAGGGACAGGAATGGAAATAACAATTTTAAATTAAAATACGTTTTAATATAAAATATTTTTAAAGATTTTTTTTTAATTTGGAAGAAAAATTTAAATATGTTTTGCTGAAGTTTACCAGTTCCTTTGAGAAATATGATTTTCACTTTCAGTGTTAAAATAGTTGGTTTTAGTTGTTTTGTCTTTTTGTGGGAGCGTTCATCTGCATCAACCTGGAGATCAGTATTTACATATAGCCTTGTACTTGCTTCCAACCTGTCTTACTAGCAGGTGCCTGAGGCAAGTGGAGAAATTTCAGTATGTCCATAAGAAGGTGCTAACCCCGTTGGCTCCCTATCTGGTTCCAGGAGAGCTATACATGATAGAAATCTGTAAAACCCTCGGTATGGAAGGTGGCTGAATTGACCACTAGTATTATTTTTACCTCTGGTAAGATTAGGTACAAGCTGTCCTGGAACTAGGCCAGTATTCCCTTCATTGTGAGGAAGTTATTATGCATGACTTAAACTTCCTAATTCAAGTGCCTGCTACATCTCTAAAATATTTTCCTTGGAGCTCTGGAATGACACCCAGTTCAAACAGCAGCAGCCCAGAATAGGAATTAAATCCACAAAGGATAATCCTTACCAGTGGAATACAGGAATCAGTGCATAAACCCCTGTTCCTGATTCTTTAGATAAGCAATTGCAAAGATAGAGGCTATGCAAACCTTCCAAGACAGGGTGAATAACACAACAGGTTGCAGAACATGTTGAATTCCTGAGTATTCTCTCCAATGTGAACCATGGAAAAAGGGTCACTAACAATAGTGTGGTGCTCCTACTTGACATGGCACTTCCTTTTCTAGAAGCTTTTGTCCATTAAGAATTATAGGAGAGATTTCATCTGGATAGTGGACCTTGGGAAAGAATGAGTTCATTGTGGAAGTATGTTCATTTTAGAAAGTTTGCTCCATTGTCTTTAAAATCTGAGTAACAGCTATTTTAAAGTTACTACCTGAAAGAGCAGGACTTGCTGTGACAAATAGCTGAAAAGGTTATAGATCTGATGTTTTGCAGAACACAGCATCATTTTGTGTATAGAGATTTAGCCAAAATATGGGTTTCTATTCCAATGATGTTAGGCATACAAGAGTGTTATTTCTGCATTAAGGAAAAAAGCCATAATGCATTTTGTCTTAAATTATAAGATGCACTAAGCAATTTATACCTATGGTAAATTAACTTATGGCTGACAGGATACTCATTATGCCATGGTTAAATGTATTTAGCTTGCCTAGCACTTGAAGCTTTCTGTCCTTCAAAACAAGATTGGAAGGGACCTAATGTCCTTATCATGGAGGGTTCCCAGAGATACTGAGCCCCCAGAGTGACCCTTCACTGTCTCTCTTCATCCTTGTTTTACCCTCTCTATTCCTCCCCTTCAGATATTAGGGTCATTTTCCGAAACATTTACCTGCGTGAAAATCCCTGGTGATCTTGGGAACACCTGTTGGTGCTACCTAACTTAGTCTCCATTCCTTTCCTAACGCCTGTGGCTATCCCACTTCTGTAATAAAACACCTGGAGGTGACTCAGACATAAACTAGCCTCTGTTCACCTGTGGTTATTCTGTGTTGCACATTCCTGGCTTGCTGACTTATTCCAATCTTTATTTACTTTTCTAATTAAATACCAAATTCAAGTCAAAATGTATATTGAGCCATAGAAAAGATTCTTCAAAGCAATGTGAGGAATATAGAGAAACTGTCACTTGGAAGTTCGAGCAGGCACTGCTTGCTCCCTACTCCCCTCTCACTCACCAGTCTCTTCTGCCTTTTTTAGGTTTACTAATATTTGACATGGATCTCTTTGACACCTACTAACATGCTATACCCAGCAGGGCTGATGGCATCGCTGAAGCACCAGATACTTTTATCTCACAACAAATAATTTGAACAGAAATCTTAGGGGTCAGTATGTGCATATTAATAGTCGAACCGAAGTGTATACCTTTTGGCCACCTTTATCCCCTCCCCAAACTCCAATAACTACAAGTCTGATCTTTTTCTGTGAGACTTTTGGTTTCACATGTAAGTCATTTCTGTTTAACATATTTCACTTAGCCTATTGTCTGTCCTGCCCATGTTGTTATAAATGGGTTTCACTTTTTTCTGACTGACGTATTTCACACTGAAATATGAGTACACTGCATGTCGTACTCATTCATGTGTCAGTGTACATTAAGGTCATTTCCAGCCCTTGACATTATAAATAATACCACATATCCCCAGAGGTAGAAATGCTGAATTGTTGTAATTCTAAATTTCTGAGAAACCTCCATTCTATTTTCCATAGTGGCTGTAAAAATTTACACTCCCAAGATGCAAATTAAAACCACAATGAGATACCACCTCACCCCAGTGAGAATGGCACATCTTCAAACAACTGGCAACAACAAATGTTGGCGAGGATGTGGAGAAAAAGGAACTCTCCTGCACTGCTGGTGGGAATGCAAACTAGTACAACCACTATGGAAAACTGTCTGGAGGTTCCTCAAGCTGCTAAACATGGAGCTTCCCTACGACCCAGCAATCCCACTCCTAGGTATCTATCCAAAAGACACAAAAACACTGATTGAAAAAGATACCTGTACCCCCATGTTTATTGCTGTTTTATTTACAATTGGAAAAACATGGAAGCAGCCCAAATGCCCAAAAGTAGATGACTGGATAAAAAAGATGTGGTACATATATACAATGGAATATTACTCAGCAACCAAAAAAGAGAAACACATGTCTTTTGCAGCAACTTGGATGGAGCTGGAAAAGATCATGCTTAGTGAGATAAGCCAGAAAGAGAAAGAAAAATACCGGATGGTTTCACTCATAGCAGGAGTATAATGGACCAGGCGAGAAAATAACAAAAATAATGAACAACCATAGACCAGAGACATTCTGTGGGGGCGGAGTGGGGAATGGGATCAAAAACGGGGGGGGGGGGAAGGGAGGGAAATGCACGGGACTAGGGTGATGGGAAACCCGCGGGGATTACAATCGAGATGGAAAAAAAAAAATGTGCAAAATGATGTAAAAATAAACTTTGTAATAAAATAAAAAATTTACACTCCCAATTAATGATACACAACATCCTTGCCAACCATAACTTTCTTTGATGATAACTCACTGTGGTTTCAACTTGCCTTTCTCTTGCTAGGGATGATGAACACCTTTTCATGTAAAAAATGGAGAAAGGGCTGAAGTAGAAGATATACACTGAATGACATTTTTGCTACCAAGTTGTAAGTTCTCTTTATATTTCAAATACATGGCTTGCAAGTATTTTCCCCCATTCTAGAGATTAGCTTTTTCTTTCACTACTTGCTTTTGTTAGCTGTGCAGCTAATTCTCAGTGTCATTTAGTCCCATTTGTTTCATATTTTGTTTTTCTGCAATAAGTGTCATATCCAAGAAAACTCTGTCAAGATCCAGGTCAAGGATTATTTTCTTTCTTTTTTTTTGGAGTTATCTTGTGAATGTAGTTAACTATTCATTTAAATTTGGAATGATTTTAAATGTTAAATATTAGTTGGTCATAAATGCATGGATTTATTTCTGGGCTCTCAATTCTCTTTCAATGAAATGTAAGTGTGTTTTTATATGCAAGTTTCACATTTTGATTTCCATAGCTTTATAATAGAGCTTGGAATAAGGGAGTGTGATGCCTTGTTTCTCAGGAATTATTTATTCCTACTTCTAGAAAAATGCATTTATATGGTGATAGGGGTTGTTTTGAATCTGTAACAGTTGTATGTTATAGCTATTTTATTTTTCCATGAACATAACCTATCAATTGTATCTTCAGTTTATTTCAGGAGAGCTTTCACCTCTTTGGTTAAATTTATTCTTAAGTATATTTGATCCTATTGTAATTACTGGGATTTTTTTAATTTAAGATACTTGGCAATTAGTTTATTACAAATTTACTGAATTTGTAAAATCATATCTGCCAATGGGCAGATATTGAATGGACATTTTTACTTCCATCCAAATATGATGCTGTGTATTTACTTTTTCTTTGCCTAGAATTTCCAGTGCTATACTGAATAGGAGTGGCGATATGGCCACCCATTTTCCTGTCACATTCATGTTCCTGATATTAAAGAAAAGCTCACAACACTGAATATATTAGCTGTTGGCTTGTCATAAGATATTATATTGATAGAGATAATACCTAAATTAAGTGAATCATAAGTGAATGTTGAGTTTTGTCAAATTTCTTCAGCATCAGGAGTGATTATCTCAATGGTATGATATGTTCACCCATTCTATTAATGTGATGTATCATATTTACTGGTTTGCATGCTGAGACATAGTTACATCCTAGGCATAAATCCCATGAGAACATAGTGACTGATTCTGTTAATAATACTGCTGAATTCAGTTTGCTAGTATTGTGAATTTTCTCATCTGTATTCATTAAGGATATTGGCCTATAGTTTGCTTTTATGGCTTTGTTATCACTTTAATTCTGGCCTTGTAAAATTAGAATTCCTTTGTCTGATTATTTGGAAGAAATTGAGAAGGATTAACATTCTTTAAAAAAAAGTTGGTAGAATTTAAGTGAAGCCATCTTGTCTGAGGCCCTTCTTCATTGGAAAGTTTAGATTACTGACTCAATATCCTTAATTCTTATTCAGTTTTTAAAGTTCGTTGGTGTACAGTTCTTAATGGTACCTTATAGTTCTTTTCAGTTCTGTGGTATCAATTTTAATGTCTCCTTTTTCATTTATAATTTTATTGGACGGGTCCTCTCTTTTCCTTGGGTAGAGTAGCTAAAAGGTTTGATGATTTTTCCTCCTCATTCTTTAATTTGGGCTTCAGTTTATTTTTCTAGTTTGAGGTCCTTGATGGTTTGACTTCTTGATTCTTAATGCAGGCATTTATTGCTATGAACTTCTCAGTAAGAACAGTGCTAATAAGTTCATAATGATAAATGTCTACATAAAGAAACATGAAAGACTGCAAATAAGCAACATAACTTAATTAGATGTCAGTTGTATTTCATAAGATAAAATAAACCATTAGCTAAACTCACTAAAAAATATCACTTAGAAATGAAATAGGAAACATTATAAGAGTCAGGTGATATATATGAACAACTACATGCCTCAAATTGGACCAACTAGAGGAAAGGTTATGTTTCTAGGAATATACATAACAAAATTTAATCATGGAGAAATAGGGAACTTGACTACTCATTACTAATAATGAAATCAAAGTAGTAATCAAAAATATCCCAACTCATTTCATACAGCCAGAATCATCTTGACACCAAAAGAAAACAAAACTACAGATTAAGTGGATGTGACCAAACTGAACTGAATAGTACATTAAAATGACCATATATCTATGAGTAAGAGAAATTTAATCCTGGGATCAAGGATGGTAAAAAAATCATTTTATGTCAGTAGATGCAGAAAAAATTCAACAAGTAGGTATAAAGAAAATGTAGATCAAGGGACTTCCTGAAGATGGCGGCAGGGTAAAGACGCCGAGATCACTGCGTCCAGGCCTGCATAGGAATTGAGGACTGAAAACGGACTATAGACTCACTTACTATAAGTTTCAACCCAAACGGAAAACACCCTGGACTCACGAGAAGGTAGATAACTGAGAGTGAATCGGAGATTGGGGAGCTCCCAGAAGGGAACTCTCGGGAAAACCCAGGCCCCTGGAAGTTCCTCGGGCTGCAAGAGCAGCTTTGCCCCACGCTAAACCCGGGAGGTAAAGCTGGACAGCTCAGCTCAGTGAGTGGAGCCCAGGCTGCGGAAAGACTGCAAATCTGATCCTCAAAACCTGGGTGAGGGAAAAACCTCTGAAACTGCAGACCCTATCCAGAGCACCTGGGCGCCAAGAAAAGCCACTGATAAGCTCGACCAGCTCAGGAACTGGCAAGATAGCGGCAGAATAAAGACGCCGAGGCAACTACATCCAAACTCGCACGAGATTATACAAAAACGGACTATAGACTTTCATGCTACGAGTTTCAATCCAAGTTAGAACGCCCTGGACACACTAGAAAGAAAATAACCGAGGGAGAACCTGCGATTGGGGAGTTCCCATAAGGGAAGCCGCACAGGCAGGAACTGATCCGGGAACACCAGTGGCTTCCAACTCCCTCAGCTCCTTTAAAAATCTAGGCAACCGGGTGCCAGGAAGCTAGCTGCAGAGGGAATCTGCCTGAGGTGGCAGCCTTTTGTCCCAGCCCAGCTACAACCCTGGAGATAAACTGAGACAATTCAGCTAGGGAGGGGAAACCAAATCCTGGGAAAAGGCTGCAGCTCAGAACCAGAGACCAGAGGAAGATACGCTGCAGACTTATTGCTGACCTTTGCCCCAACAGCCCCCGACAAAGCCCTGGATATAAACTGAGACAACACAGCTAGATGAGTGGATCCCAAGCTGCTGTGGGAGGGCAGGTCCAAACCACAGGCCCAACCCTAGGATAATGCAGCAATTTTAACAACCTTGCATGGGCACATTTAACTTAGAGAGGCCATAGGAAGTGCCTCAAAAGGGGAGTCTTGCTCAGGGGTCTACCTATTTACCACATCTACCCAAAAAACTGTGGTAAAACCCTGGAGTTACAGAGATACAGCTGGGCTCTGTGAAAGGACCTCAGGCAGGGGGGAGGCACTGCTCTGGGTGGGA
>NW_004567124.1:22122239-22123337 GCF_000260355.1 Condylura cristata | reverse complement strand
TCAGAATCATCATGATAAACAACCAAAATGAAATGATACAAACCATCCAGGAGTTGAAGGAAACAAATGAAAGAAATGAAAAAGCAATCAGTGAACTGAAGAAAGAAAATGAGACATTAAAAAAGGAAATAGGAGAAAGGCAGGCGATGAAAAGGCCACTAGAGAGATAAAGAATACTGGGAAAAGTTATGAAAACAGAATAGATGAAATGAAAGAACGAATCAGCACACTCAAAGACACAGAAACAAAGAGAATTAAAAAAGAAAAAGAGAAGTAAAAAGGAAAAGGAATGAAGAAACGCTTCACGAGCTATCTGACACCATTAGGAAAGGAAATATCAGCACTATTGGTATCCCAGAAAGTGAAGAGAAAGACCAAGGAATCGAGAAAATATTCACAGAGATAGTAGAAGAGAACTTCCCTAATTTGAAGATGAAAGTAGACATCAAAGAAGCCAGACGTACCCCAAACTACCATGATGAGAGGAGAAAAACAGCTAGACATATAATATTCAAAATTCCAAGACTGCAAGATAAAGAAAAGATAATGAGAATGACAAGAGGGAAGAAACAAATAACCTACAAAGGGAAACCGATCCGGATGACATCAGAGTTCTCTGAAGAAACACTATGGGCAAGAAGAGAGTAGAGGGACATTCTCAACAAACTCCAAAGCATTAAATGCCAACCAAGAATACACTGTGAAGCTCTCCTTCCTCTATGAAGAAAGAATAAGGACATTCTCAGACAAACAGAAACTCCACAATTTCGTCAAGACTAAACCCCCACTACAAGAAGTCCTCAAACCAAATCCAACAAAAGAATGAACAAGAAGAGCTCAAAACAAGGAATAAAAATACAGAAGGACCAAAATGGCAAATGTAGGTGCCAGTATATCAATATTATCTCTAAATTTAAATGGCTTAAATTCATCAGTTAAAAGACACAGAGTTGCAGAATGGATTAAAAAAACAGAAGCCATCATTTTGCTGTCTGCAGGAAACACATCTAACTACAAAAGATAAAAACAGACTGAAAATAAAAGGATGGAAAACAATCCTACAAGCAAATGGGCCAAAAAAGAAGGCAGGAACTGCTA
>NW_004567124.1:22116706-22120904 GCF_000260355.1 Condylura cristata | reverse complement strand
GAACAGCCATATACCAGAGACATTTTGTGGGGGTGGAGTGGGGAATGGGATCAAAAACGGGGGGTAGGGAGGGAAGTACATGGGATTATGGTGATGGCACACGGGTGACTTGATGATGGGAAACCCACGGGGATTACAATTGAGATGGAAAAAAAATGTACAAAATGATGTAAAAATAAACTGTTATAAAATAAAAAAGAAAAATTTGTATTTTGCATGCAAGAACTGGGGTACAGGCCAGAGGTACAAGTGTGAGGAAAAAAAATAGGCAGAGGATCTGATTATTTTTAAGTGATCAACAGATATATATGAATGTGTTCAATATCAAGAGTTGCAACATCAACACCACAGTGAAATGTCCCCTCACACCCATTAGAATGCTTATAGTCAAAGAGATGACTTACATTGGTGAGAATATTTGGAGAAAGAAACACTTGTGCACTGTTGTTGCGACTGTAAATTGGTGAAGCCCGTGTGGAGAGAGCGCACAGATTCCTAAACAAAATTACCATGTGACCCATCATTCCACACATGGGTATTTCCCGGTAAGAACTAAAATCTGTACTGCCTGTTCGTTGTAGTAGTATTTATAATGGTCAAGATTTGGAAGCAACTGTGTATCCACTGTTAGAAGAATGGATAAAAAGCTTTTATGCACATACAATGGAGTATTTTCATTTCTGAGAAGGAAGTTGTACCTTTGCAACAATGCACTGACCTTGAGGGCATTGTGGTAAGTGAGATAAAGCAAATAGATTGGGGGTTACAATGGGTGAAGAGGAGCAAAGGTACAGATTTCTAATTTTCTGGTAATGTATTGTGGGGGGCCTAATATGGCGGCTATAATTATCGACTTTACATTTTAAAGTATTGTTAAATAAGTAGACAGTTAGAAATTATGATGAGAGCTTTAAATATGTGTGTTGATGGATGTTGAAGTACTGTAGTAGTCATTTCACAATGTATACATGCATCAAACTATTTGTATATCTAATACACAATATTGTATGTAAAGTATAGTTTAATAAAAACTAACATTTCCTAGTACTCACCATAATGTCAAGTCAGTCTCCTCACTCTAGAATTTATTCTATACTCCTGTAGTATTTTCTAGTTCAAAAATGTAACTTGAGTTTTTAATTTTGCCTCTTTGGTTCCTGTGTTATCTTTCATAGGCTTGCTGTTCAAAAGAAGGCCCTGAGTAGTTTTCCAGACCAAGTTCTACAAAGATTTATACTTAACCTAATTACATTTCCAGACTGTCTCAAAATTAGAAATTTAACTAACATAGAATTTTCTGGTTAGCACTTGTACAGTCATTAGCACAAGACTCCTTTTTTTTCCTGTTTTATATATATTTTACCTTTTTTTTTTAATGGAAGGTGGCTTTGCCTGAAAGTACCGTTTCTCTTTTGCTAATGACTTTGTCACACCTTCTGACTATATTCCATTTTGTTCAACTTTTTGCAGTGCCTTTCTGCTTGCTATATGGGCTGCTGACTATTTACAAATTGTTTAATAAAGCTAATAAGATGTTAAATAACAAAGATCCACTATTTATTTAATTCCTTACTACCTAATTTGGTAAATTTCTTGGGACATGATCTCATTACCCACGGGTATATAAAGGATTGAATTTACAGATTCCTATGAATAACTTAGGATTCCTCAAACAATAAAATTCTATAGACCTCTTTAAAGGCATTAGGGTAATTTTCTACTACACATATCACATCGAAATCAAGCATTAGTTTTAAAATATGGAGTCCTTTATAGTCAAACTGGCTCTGTGAAAGGATAGTAAAAGGAAAAACATTGTGTTTCCCAGGCCAAGATGGTGATTTGATTATTCCTAACTTTACCTTCCCTTTATAAGAATAACTTCCCCCATTCAAGAACAAGACACCATTAAGAGACCCTTAGAATACAGAAGTGTAGTTAAAATGGCAAGGGAAGCAGCCACATGTTGACTACTTCCTATGGAGAAGTCTCCTCTGAGTCTGTTCCTCTGCTGGGAAAAGAAAATATAGGAGGGAGCACTAGCACTATATGTTACTTTGTGGGTACCTGATATTATACACAGGTTGCATAAATTCTTGTTTGGGACAGGAAAGGGGCTATGAGTACTACACAGGATCACTGTTTGGGCATGGCAAGTATGAACTTGGTCTGCCAAAATTCCAACAACTGGTTTAGCTCACTTGTCAAAACAAGTTTAGGATGTACTCTCATTCGGCCATTAGGCAGAATGCACATATGTCTGATTAGATTCCAGTGTAGAGTTTTGTGAGTCCTAGATCATGGTTTTACCCCCCACATAGAGCAAGATGCTGAATCATAGCTCCGTCAGACCTGAAGGCTTGATGACAACTACTAGACTACTAGATGCTGTGTAACCAGGGGCTCTTGAGGGCAGGTAGAACTGATCACTCCCACCACAAATCCCATTGATAAAGTTCTCAATATAGTATCAGGCATGATTGTTTCCTGTGCTAGGCACAGGGTGACACTTGACCTCTCCCAACTGGAGTAACTGTTCAGATAATTGCTTGGAGCATCCTTTCCTCTTCTCCCTCGGGAAACGATGCATAGTCCCACTCATTGCAGAGCGTAACTTCCTGCCTCAGCTAAAGGACTGGTGCCAACACCTAGCCCCGTGGCTGCACTAAAGCCAAGAGATAGAGGCAGGGCAAAGTCGGTGGCACTGTTGGGTGAGGGAATTTGGAGTACAAAAAAAAAAAAACTTTACCAGTTTTAAAGTACCTTCCTTTGCCACACCTGGGCAGGGAATCTATCACTGATCAGTGAACCCCAGATGTTGCATATCCCATTCAGCAAGCATTTGAACATAAAGCACAGACCATGGCTTCCCCCATCTACAGAGCAAACCCATTGCCTCAACTGACCAGGAAACTCAGTGAAAACTCAGGCTTAATTTGGGTCCCCACACAAAAAGCTGTCCAGCCTCTGGCCTGCTTCTCTTCAAAGGCAGAGAAGCTCATTCATAGCTCTATCTCTTAATAAATTTCGTAGCCAGTTCCAGCCAGAATGGAGGATCTGTAGACTGCATTGCACAGCCTCACTTGTGTCGTGAACTAACCACACCGACAGTCCTGTTCTGTGTTTCTTTTCTCAGAGTGTAAGCAGAATAGTTACTTGCCCCAAAAGAGGCCATAGTAAGAAGAAAAGAAAAAGTTAAATACAAAGGAGGCACAATTGCACTACTGGCAATTATTTTTTGGGCTAGGAGAAAATGAGATGATATATTCACACCATTGAGAAAAATAACTACAAACTGACAATTCTATGCCTGCTGTAACTATCCTGAAATGAAGGAAAAAATAGATTTCCTGAACAAACACAGGGCTCATTACCACCAGGTGGCTCTTACAAGAAATACACTAAGAATTTCTTGAGCGGAAGCAAAAAATACTTAATAAAACAGAAGACATAAAGTAGTGCATATATTGCTGGTGATGGAAAAGATATTTTTTTAAATGAACATATATTTGCTAATAGTTACACCCTATAAAAGCTTTAAATTATAACTGCAATAACCTAAAATATGGGGGGGGGGGAGAGAAGTTTAAAGTATTTGGATTCAGTCGATGTTGTTATCAGTTAAAACGGTGTTGTTCACAGACCAGTGAATTCAAATAGAAAACCCAGATTTAAACTCACAGGTTTATGGGCAGCTAATGTTTGACAAAAGAGCAAAGAAGATACAATAGAGCTAAGAAAGTTAGTTCAACAAATGGTGCTGGGAAAACTGGGAAGCTACATGCCAAAAAAAATGAAACTAGATCACTACCTTGCACCAAGCACAAAAACCAACTGGAAGTGGATTAAAGACCTAGACATAAGAACGGAAATACGACACGACATACACTACAGTGACATCTTTGAAGACACAGCACCCAATGCAAGACAATGAAGACAAGGATAAATAGATGGGACTACATCAAGTTAAAGAACTTCTGTACAACAAAAGAGACATCCCACTGACTGGGAAAAATTTTTCTCACACAAAACTAGTGATAAAGGACTGATCACAAAGATATACAAAGAACTGATGAAACTCAACAAAAATAACACCATCAGAAAATGGGCAGGAGAGATAAAAAGACACTTCTCCAAAGAGCAAATGCAGATGGCCAACAAGTCTATGAAAAAATGTTCAACTTCACTTGTAATAAGG
>NW_004567124.1:22092618-22116156 GCF_000260355.1 Condylura cristata | reverse complement strand
TGGCCTGTACCCCAGTTCTTTATGAATAAATAAATAAATCTTTAAAAAAAAAAAAAGAGGTGGTACATATACACAATGGAATATTATTCAGCAATCAAAAAGATAAACACATGCCTTTTGCACCAACATGGATGGACCTGGAAGGGATTATGCTTAGTGAAATAAGTCAGAAAGAAAAGGAAAAATACTGGATGATTTCACTCATTGCAGAAGTCTAAAGGACCAGGAGAGAAAATAATAATGATGATGAACACCTATATACCAGAGACATTTTAAGGGGGTGGAATGGAATAAAAAATGGTGGAGGTGGGGAAGAACACTAGACTATTGTGATGGCAAGTGGGTGATTTGGTGATGAGAAGCCCATGGGTGTTACAACTGAGATGGAAAAAGGCACAAAATGATATAAAAATAAACTATTATAAGTAAAACAAATTAAACACACACACAAAACAAAACAGGGTGTTGTTGGGCTCTCGTTGGTGGCACAACAGGTTAAAGCACTGCATTATGAAGATCTCCAAAGTCACTAAAGCACGAGTTCAATCGCTGGCCAGAGAGCTGACCCACATGGCACAGGCCTCTCCTGGCCTATGCACTGCTCCCCTCAGCAGTGTGTTTCAGTAGATCTGCCTGTTCTGTTTCCTCCTCGGTCTCTAGTGAATCCTCTCACCCACCACACCTCTGGCCTGTAGCCCAGTTCTGTAAGCATAAATAAATAAATAAAATAATATAAAAAATATATTAAAAAACAGGGTGTTGTAAAGTTTAACCACAAGTAAAAATCCTATAGTAATTATATTAAAAGACATTGAGGATATAATAGGAAATGTAGAACAATGGTCTAGAAAACAAAGAACAAAACGGTATGGATTCTCCAGTCAAAAGACATTGTATGGATTTTTTTTTTTTTTCAAAAAGACTCTACAATATGGTGCTTACAAGAGACGTGTTTTAGCCTTAAAGATAGAGTAAAATGGAAAGAATAGAAAATGACAGTTCAAGCAAATGGTAACCAGAAGTAAAATAAAAACTAGGAGCATCTATTCTTGTATTTCCAAAATAGACTTTAGAAATAGACTTTAGAAGGCATATACATGTCACTAAATAATGACAATGTCAATACAATAAGCTATAACAATTGTAAATGTTTATGCATTCAACAGCAAAACACCTAAATATATAAAGCAAAACACAACAGAACTAAGAGGTGAGAAAAACAACAATATGAGAGTTTCACACTAATGTCTCACTCTTAATGACTAGACCATTTTGAATAAATAGACCTATAGATCCGATAAAGAAAATTCTGAACACTTATTGTTGTCATGTACATCTGCAGCCTTTTCTGTGATAGATAATGTTAAGCCACAGGACAAGGATTAGCAAATCCAAGAAGTTTGAAATCACACACCAGATAGCCCTCTGACCACAATAGATGAAACTAGAAATAACAAGAGCAAAACTGGAAAATTAATTTTCATGTGTTCATGAAACAACACTCCTGACAATGAATGGATTAATGAAGTAAATTAAAGAGGAAATAGTTTCTTGAGACAAACCAAGTTGAAAACCATAAATTAGTACTCATGGGATACAGTAAGAGTACTTGTCAGAGGAAGGGAAAGCCAAAACAGCAAATGCTGCATCAAAATGAGAAAGATCCTAAATAAGTAACCTAACTTTACCTTTTTAAAGAATTATAAAAAGAACAAATTGAATCCAAAGTTAGCAGTAGGGAAATATTAAAGGTTAGAGTAGAAATGAAACACAGATGATTAAAAAACAAGTTAGTTCCTTGAAAGATATTTTATATAGATAAGTAGGGGGAAAGGCTCCAAATCAAAAAAGTGTAAATGAAAAAGGACACATTATAATTGACACCACATAATTCAAAGGGGCTCCTAGTGTATAAAAAGGCATATGCCAAAAAAACTGAACAACCTGTAAGAAATGAAAAAACTCATACACATCCAATAAATACAATCAGAAAAAATGAAAATAAGAATAGACAAATTATTAGTAAGGAGTGTAAATCAGTAATCAATAATCTCCCAATAAGGGAAAACCCAGGACCAAATGACTTCAACTGGTTAATTTTACCAAACATATAAGGAATTAGCACCAATGCTTCTCAAACTTCTCCAAAAAATTGAAGAGAAGGTATCAAACTTATTTATGAGGCCAACATTATCCTGATACCAAAATAGCAACAAAAAAGGGTATTACTAGAAAAGAAAAAGGTAGATATCCCTAATCAATATAGATGCAACTAGTCTCAATAAATATGTGAGTTCAGTGACCTGCACTGAGGAGCACAGTAAAACAATCATTTACCATGGCCAACTGGATTTATCCCAAGGGCATAAGGTTAACTTAACAGATAGAAATCAATGTGATAAATCACATTTACAGAAAGAAAAGCATCATATGATCATCTTGATAGATACAGAAAATACATTTGAGGAAAAATTCTAAAATTATGATTAAAAACTCTAAAACTATACATCAATTTATTTCAATTATCATAAGTCCAGAAGTCACATCACTCTCAATCTGAAAGGTTGAAAGTTTTTCTTCTAGTAACAGAATGAAGACAGGAAACCCATCACACCATGTCCACCCAGCATAAAGCTGGATGTCCTAGCTACAGTCATTAGGCAGGAAAGGAAATGAAAGTTGTGAAATGGGCCAGGCTACTGTCCCTGATATACTGCAGCTAAGATTACCATTGTGAAGAAAAGTCTAAGATTTGCTTAATTGGGAGGCAATTTGAAAATACAGAATGCTTCATTTGTGACCCTGATGGATAAATTCAGCCCTCATGCATCATCACATGGAATCAATTCAATGTGTGGAAACAGCAATAAGTATGTAATGACAGCATCTATCAGCAGTGACAAAGTAGTTTGCTCAAGTTGTAAATGTGAAACTGTTCTGTTGTTACAGCTTGGTGAAGGGCAAAAGCACACAATTATCGTTTTAAATTCTACTTTTATGTATGTGGAAGCCTAAATAACACTGGTAACACTTGGGATTTAAAAATCAAGATGAGCTCATTGAGCTCTTAAGGATCATAAAAATGAAGTAACTTGTTCAACATAATTGGGATGATTGCTATACTGCTTCTAGATCTCTCAGTGGTGAAATTATTCTGCCGCATGTAACAACTAATTTATCTAGTACTCTTTTTGGCCATAGTAGCAAACTAGTGAAAACTTCAGTGGCTAACATCTCTCTAGCTGCCGATTTCATGCCTGATGGAGCATGGCTATTGTGTCTTCCCACAGAAAAAAATATGTCAGTATGATTTAAGAGTGAGGAAATTAACAGTTAAATTCAGTAGCGCTCACAAGGCATCTGTGTAGTATAAGGCATTTCACTATTTCACTGCTCTTTATCAATCAAGTTTAAATAAAGGCCATTCAACTAAAACCACAGCTGTGAATAAACCAACCACTAATGGGAGCGCTGCTGGTTAGTAGAGGAGCTCAGAGTCTTGAGGTTGTCAGAGAAGCAGCCACCATTCCCATTGCCGTGATTGTGCCACAGGTCATGTCAAGTGTGAGGAAAGGCACTGTGTCGTTTAAGATGAAGCCAGGTCTGCCTTTAAGCAAAAACCCAGTTTTATTTAAGGAAAGAGATGGTAGAAAAAAAATCAGGACTTCTCTAGCCTTAATGACATTGGAAAAAGTAATTTAGGTGACATGTTTTCACCTACAGAAATGATGCTACAGTTAACAAGGGGGGTGAGGAGTCTGTAGGCAAGGAAATGACCTTGACTGTCTTTCACTATTGTACTTATTGTTTCCTTTAAAAAAAAAAATCCAGGCACTTCAGTATTGCATTCTGGTCCTCTTATGAGATCTCCAGGAAAAGAAGAAAATGAAAACCATCATCTGACAGCTGAGCCTGAGAAAATGTAAGTGGAAGAACAGGAACCTAAGAATTCCTTCAAACCATGTGCAAAGTTGATCTCGATGCTGAAACTGGCACTCTAAATACTTTTAATCAAACACAGACAAGAAGTCCTGACAAATTCGAACAGCTAAGAAAGAACCTGCATATCTGAACCCCTAGGTAAGGTAGTCTCAGTTCCATTTCCAAGGTTATCATTCTGTCACTGATGTAGTTGTTATCCACTATCAGAAATAATAACCAACACCATTGGAATTAATCAGCTAAAGGCTCATGGCTTCCTCAAAAAGCCATCTTACTCAGAACATGATACAGGACATGTTGGATCACATTAGAGAAACATGCTATAGGGACCTTGTGAATCTGCAAGTGGAGAGGATTAAACAGTTTCATATATGAAAATGAATGAAATGTACTCTTTGCTGAAAGCTACTCTGTGAATGAAGGTTTAGTGGCTGAAATTGAAAGACTGAGAAGAAAGTAAAGGGCTACAAGCCCTACTTTTGAAATTCCAGTGAATACCTTCATGTTCACTACTTTGGGATGTTTCTGGCAAAATAGGACTATGTAGAATCAGTATTATTTTCATGACTTCTTGTGGGAAAATGTTTCCAAGTACAAGAGTGGTGGGATTTTATATCCATCACTATTTCATGTGGTGATCCAATATAAAATTATATTAAAAACTGTACCCATGGGGATTACAACTGAGATGAAAAATGCACAAAATGAAAAAATGATGTTAAAACAAACTGTACAATATGTTGAGTATCTTTATTTTATGAATATGTTCACTATATGCTAACTACCTTTTTCATAAGAAAACTGCAGAAATACAGGTTAGTTTTAATCATTTTGAAAACATGCATTTTAGATTGATAATTATACTCCAACTTTTTAGAGATGTGTTTGAACATTAAAGAGTTTGATATGCTTTCTCTTCATGGAAAAAAATTTTAAAACGGCAACAGGGGTTTCTAAACAAATGATGAAATAAATCGAGTCTCAGTAATCCTTTTATTAAGTTGATGAAATCAAGTGTGCCTATTATTTATTACTTGTGCTTTGATAATTATTTAGAGTTTTTAATTGCACAGATTACATTATATCTATTATATTTATGTTACTGTTGTGTACTTCTGGCAAATTTCTTCTCCTGGTTGATATTTAGTGAGCTTTATAATTTTTTATGATGTGTATTACGTGACATAAAAACCCAAACTATTTCTTATTTCTCACATGTACAGGAGTGCAGTCTTGCTTGCATAGATTATGATGAGGTAGACTCTTTTTACACAGTTTCACAAAACCCTCAGAATACCTGGGATAGTGTGTATCCCAAATATGAAGTGGGATAAATAAAACAACTTATTGTTTTACAGATGAAATGTTTTTGATTTGGAATGTAAAAACTAAATATAAAAATTAAAATCTTATGAAAATGGGGAGGGGAAAGAATTAAAAGTATCAGAGTTGGAAAGTAAGAACTTTTTGGAAAGTTAAGCTGTCTCCAAATATTTGCAGTAAACACAATTGTCTATCTAGAAAGTTCTAAATTCTCAACCAAATATCTGTCAGGGCTACTCAATGAATTCAGTGAGGTTGAAGCATATGAAGTTCATATATAAAAATAAATAGCATTTAATACATTAACAATGAAATTTCAGAAAAAAATTAGTCCCACTGAAAATATCAAAATATAAAAAAAGTTGATGAAATAAAGTATGCCTATTATTTATCACATGTGCTTTGATACTTATTTGGGATTTTTAATTGCATAGATTACATTTAGCTATTGTATTTTTGTTAGTATTTTGTACTTTTGACAAATTCCTTCACCTCCTCCCTGAAATCCAGATGAATAGATTCCATGACAAAGGTTACAAAAAGGCAGCATCCCAAGAGATAATTGAGACCTAGATTCACTCTTGTTAGGAAAAGCCACTGGAGGGGCAGCAAGTTATAATTAAACAGAAATATAAGTTGCAGAACTTTTCCACGGGGAACAAAAGAGGGCTGTCCCAACACTCAGCACTCCAGACCTTTGCTATAGGGAAGCAGAGAGGTGCCCCTGGGACCCTTAACTTGAGGGCCAGAGGGGAATAGGCCCAGGAAAGTCAAGGAAAAGCAGAGACCAAGAACCAGTGCTTAAAAGATCCATACATGGACTCACTCACCCTTGGACCCAAGGCAGCACTAGTGAGCTGAATTGTACCCTGCTTATTGATGGTGCAATCCCCACCTATCTTCCTTACAGTATCTTGCCAAGCAGCAAGAAGCTTTTGGGATAACCCTGGGTCAGAATCAGAGCGAGGTGTCATCTGGGCAAGCTCTCCAACATTACCAGTACCAGAACTGGTGGGCAACACAAGCCCTGTCAGTCCTTCACCTGCCTGCTAGCAAGTAGGCCATGCCTCCGCTGTTATCAAGCCAGTCCATGCACTTCCAGCAGATGAACCAGCTGAATGTGTCATGACTCCAGTAACCTAACCTATGGATGACCTACAAGCAGGCTCGCCAGCTAGCAAATGGGCCATGCCTCATAGCCCAGCATGCTTCTGGCAAGCGAGTGTGTCATATGAGTATGTGTGAGGAGCTTCACTCACCTGACACATCCTGCTGCACATCAACACTGAGTTTTGCCAGTTGTCCCACACACTGAACTCATGGCAGCCACATGCCAAGGCCAGATTCTCAGAACCACCCACTCAGCACATCACAGTCAAGGGTCATAACCAAAGCAAGCAACATGCCCCAGCTTGGCCAGGCAGCACCCCTGCCCAAGGTGCTGCTCCAACAAGCAGCCCCTATATTTAGGGCATAAAATAAACCTAGTTTAAGAAGACTCATACTGAATATTTTATCTGACCACAATAGTCTGAAGTTAGAAATCAACTACGAGAAGAATGCTAGAAAAAAACACAAATACATGGGGATTAGGCAGCACTTATTGAACACCTATTGAGTCACTAAAGAAATCAATAGAAAAAGCAAATAAACATGCAAACAAAAATTGGGGAGATACAGCAAAATCAGTGTTAAGAGGCAAGTTTATAACAATACAGATTTATCTCAGGAATAAGAAAAAAATCTCAACTTAACCTTATAGGAATAAGAAAAAGAGCAAAGCCTAAAATGATTAGAAGAATGAAAATAATAAAACGCAGTGTAGAAATAAATGAAATAGAAATAAAAAGAGTACCAAAGATGAAACAAAGGTATTTTTGAAAAAGTTAAAATTGACAAAGCTTAGGGTAGACTCATTAAAACAGGGAAAGTCTCAAATAAAATCAGAAATGAAAGAGAAGTTATAATGGAGAATACAAAATACAAAGGATTGTAACAGATTACTATGATTATCTTTATGCTAACCAATTGGAAAACTTTGAAGACATAGATAAATTCCCTTGATCAAACCTCCCAAGACTGAATCACAAAGACTCAGAAATCTTGAGATTGATCACTAAGTAAAAAATTAAATAATCTAAGACCTCCTAAAAAGCAAGAGTCCAGAACAAGATGGAAAGGCGTTTTTCACTGTTTATCATTAAGGACACACAAATCTAAATCACAGTGGCATTTCAACTTATATCTGTTAGAATGGCTATTATCATAAAGGCAAACAATCACAGTTGGCAAGGAGGTGGGAAATGTCAGCCTTGTGCACTGTTACTGGGAGTATAAATTGGTGCAGTCACTATGTCAAACAATATTAATTTACCCCAGAAAATTACAAATGTAAACACCCTATGATTCAGTAACTTCACTGCTGGGTATTTATCTGAACAACACAAAAACCACTATTTCAAAAACACAGATGAACTGCTATGTTCACTGGGGCACTATTCACAATATCCAAGATGTAGAAACAACCTACGTGCTCATCAACAGATGGCTGGCTAAACAAGACATGGCATACATAAACAATGGGATGCGACTCAGCTAGAAAAAAAAGGTAAAATTTTGCTATTGTGACAAGGTGGTTGAACCTTGAGAAGATGATTTAAAGTGAAATAATTCAGGAGAAAGACATACTACATGATTTAATTCCTGTATGAAGTGTGAATAAAGTAAACCAGCCAGCCAACAAAGGAGGTTCCCAGTGGGAAAGCAGGTAGGCATGTGGAGAAGGTTAAGAGAGGAAATTGGGGATGGTAAAGAGATTTGGCAGTGCACATGATGTGCCATGAAGGGGTGCCCACTGACATCAGACACCTGGGAAGTGGCACTATCCAAAATATGAAGAACTCATCCAAGTCAAGAGTGAAAAACCAAAAAGTGGGAAAGAGGACCCTTATGGTGGAGCAACAGGTAAAAGCTAGTACTATGAAGCTAGCAGAAGCTGCTTCAACACGAGTTTGATTCCAGGCCAAGGAGGAGACCCGTATGGCATGGCAGACCTCTCTCCTGTCTAGCCTGCTGCTCTTCTCAGCAGTGTACCTGGACAATCTGCTTTCTGCTCCCTACTCTGTCTCTGGTGAAGCCTCTCACTGCCCCTGCACTTTTGGCCTGTACCCCAGTTTATATGCATAAATAAATAAATCTTTAAAAAAATGTGTAAAAGAACTGAATAGTTATTTCCCCAAACAAAATTCATGAAATGCCAAAAGATATATTTTGAAGAAATCCCTTGTCATCATGGAGCTGCAAATTGAAACCACATGAGATTTCTAGAAGGGTCAACATCAAAAAGAGAGAAACTCTGGCATAGATGTGGGGAGACAATGTCCTTGTGCATTGCTGGTGGCATTGTATAGTAGTGGATATCTTCTAAAACTAAAATATAACTAAATAGGGTAAAAGAAAAAAAAAAGATCATAGAGCCATATGACCCAGCAATTCCACTTTTGGGAATGTATCCAAAGGAAATTATAACACCAACCTGAAAACATATGGGTGCCCCCATGTCCACAGCAGTGTTGTTTACAATAGCCACGGCATGGACATAACCTAAGTGTCCATGCACAGATATATGAGTAAGGTGTGGCAGGTACATTCAATGCAATGTTATTCAGCCATGACAGACAAGGAAATTCTACCATTTGCAATAACATAGATGGACCTAGAGGGCATTATGCTAAGAATAACAAGTAAGATAGAGAATGACAAAGACTGTGTGGTCTCATTATATCTAGACTCTGAACAAACAAAACCAGAATAACTCACAGAAAAAGATCAGACTTGCCGTTCCTGGAGGTGGAGGGTGGGGAGGAGGAAGGATTGGGAGAAAGTGGTTTAAAGGTATAAACACACAGTTAAAAAGTAAAGTACTTGGGATATAATGCACAACATGATATCTAGAGCTGACACTGTTGTATGATAGGAAAGTTGTAAGTAAATCCTAAGATTTCATCATGCAAATTTTGTATTTGTATTTTTTGCATTTGTGTCTATATGAGGAGATAGATGTTAGCTATCACTGCACAATCTATGTAAAAGATAGATTTTTCCTTAAACTCATATAGTGATATATGCAAAATATTTTTTAATGAAACTGGCAAACAGGATAAAATTGACATCAAATTAATTATTAAAAAGACAATCTCCCATGCACTTCAACTGACCTCATTAACATCTTCTCCTTTCTGAGTTCATTAGGGGAAATGTCTGGAAGGATATCTGATAAGCCAAAGCAACTGGGGATAACTGCACCCAGGGAAGATAGAAAGCAAGCGCACCTGGAATCAGAATGCCACAGCAGGCCCTCACTATTCTACCAGTATTTCTGGAAAATATGCTCTAGGATTGCATCAAAGGCATGGGGGATTTGGAATGGCAACTTCGTTTGCTGGGAAAAGCTAGGGGGCTATTCACGGAGCTCTATTTGTAGAGAAAACCCTTTCAGTCAAAATTACTTAAAAGATTTCAATGTTAAAGGACAATTTTAGAAACACCCCCTCCACCTCATCTAAAGCCCCTCAGTCACCTCCTGGGGCCATGCCTTCCTTCTGTTGGGAGAAGCTATTTTAGATTTTTAACTAAAAAATCTAATGTTTCTGTCTACCATGCCAGAGATTCTGCCTTTTGTTTCCTTTATGCACAGTCATCCCTCTGTCTAACTCATTCCTTTCACACACGTGGAATGGTTGTGTGTTGTAGAGTTATGATATATGATCTTCAGCCACCCGGCCAGAAGCTGGATTTGTAATCCTCACAGTTGAGGATGTTCACATGTTATGTAGTTTGTCTTGATTGCCATGAGAACCAATAGCAAGTTTGCAGAATATATAGTGCTTTGACTGTGATCAAATCTTCAATAGGTTTAGGTCAAGCTAGCAGCTTCACAGTTTAAATAAGGATAGGGGATAAATAATCCTAAAGAAAGAAATGAAAGAAAACTTCCAGATGTTCCCACCTGCCATTTGACCTAGACCTTGCTTTATTTAAGCAGGTGCACAGCAGAGGAATTATCAACATGACCAATTTCAAGGAACACATAATTCAGACAGCTTTTAATCTCGCCTATTTGCATCTCGCAGATCTATGTTATTTAATATGCAGTTGATCACCACTCAGACTTTTTATGATAATAGCAATTCTTAGTTGGGGTCCAAACTGATCCTGGTAATAATCTGAAAAGCGTATACATGAATTTTGTTGCCTTATCTATGTAAAAGATCATGAATCAAGCTTAATACTGTCAAGCTAGTTTTTAAATTAAAAACTTAGTCTGCTTTAGCAATTCCTTTTACAAGAAGAATGTAACCATGTGACCATGGGTTCTTACTTACAAGTCATAATCAGAGATGTTCCTTGGTTCCATGAAATCTCATCAGTGCATACCTGCAGTGGAAGAGGAAGAATTGAGGTTTCTATCTTTTAAAAAAACTTACAAAATTTTCAACACTTCCTGAAATTTACTAGAGAAGATGTATTTGTATTCTTTCAAATGTTGGTAAAATAGGTATACTTTGGAAATGAGTGCACCCATCATGTCTGTTTGGGCAAACTAAAAAAAAAAGAAAGTATGTCAGAGAATTGTGGGAGGAGAAACACCCACTGATAACTGATAACTGCTCACACTCAGATCTTCACTAAAAGATGAGAACAGCTCAAGATGACTGTTCCATAGGAAACAAATAGCTTAGAGATTTTTGGATAGAGTGAGGCACTTCAAAATTCAACTTTATGTTCAGAGTTTCTCACCATTTACCTTCTAGAAAAATGAAGGAATTGACTGAACCATCACAGAATGGATGCAAAACGGGGCTGCTGCTTGGCAGACAGCAGGTCAACTTGAGTCTAGCAAGGTATGGGCAGGCAAATAGCTGGGAAGAAGGACTTGCCATAGACCCTGTCAGTGGAAATTTGTTAGTTCTTCAGCATCCTTTACACATTAAAGAAATCAACAGTGCCAACCTACATCCTTTAAAAGATTTTAGGTAGCACTTCGAAAATCCCACTTTATAAGGAACTGGAATGTCACCAGCTTGGATCACCTCATTAGGTATAATATAAACTGCCATATTGTCAGTAATTTAATTAGGAATGCAGCTTCCATAGTTGCTGTTGGGAGGGGAGCAGAGTTGGCTGAAAGGCTCATCACACAGTTGGGTGTATCCCTGCATTGATGCCAAAGTCAGGCTGCCCCAACAAATGGTGAACACAGAGAAGAAACTGGAACTAGGCAATCCCTGTGTGATCAGTGCTGGAATTCCTTCAACTCCCAGAGTTCCCCAGTGGTTACTAGCTTGATAAGGCACCATTAGCTTCCATTCCTTCCCTGTCTCATTTATCTTTGCAGGTTATTTCCTGAGATCATTTCCCAATTCAAGACTTGTTCTTCTGTCCCTGTGTCATGATCTGGTTGCTGAGGGAAGCGAAACTGAGACAGAAGATGGTTAGAACCTGCAAGCTCCGTCTGGATACTTCATGCCATTAAATATGGAGAACAGAAATAATATGTAAGAACTCACTTGTCTTGAGATTAATAGTCATTTCTATTTCTAAATGGGAATATCCTGGTTCTGAGCAGTCATGTAATGGGAAATACATGGCAGTAAGTCTTTCATTCTATCTTCCTTGCTCAATATTTGGGAAATCTCTGGGAACAGCAGGCAAGAGTCAGTGGTAAAGCAATCTTAAGCTTTGAGAATCTAATTTTTGCCTCTTCTTATCTCAAGAGCTACACCATTTAGTTTTTTCATTTTACCTAAACATCAGGTACAAGGGCTGACCACAACTGACCAAGTGTGATGTAAGGGTTTCCCTGGCACAAGGATTAATTTAAGAAGCCAGAATCGGGCCTTAGTTACCTATACCTGAGCTATCACTTATTCTTCCTGCTCCATATAATTCAGATTCAGGATTAAAAAAAAATTCTGAAAGTCAAACACAGTTTGGTTTCTTAGTTCCAGATTTTGGAATAGGACTCAAAATGACCTATCTTCCCACCTGTTGCACAATGCCCACACTGAGCAAAATTGTTTACCTTCCTGTTCTAGACCCAGGAATATTATTCTACAAAGAGTACTGTTAGGGAAAGCCTAATATAGCAGGAATTTAGCATTATCTGCAAAAGATTTTTAAAACATTGCAATTTTTTTAGGGGGTATTCCTTTCTTCTTCATTTTAAGATTTACTGATGCATAAGAATTGGGGTACAGGTCAGAGGTGCAGGGACAATGAGAGGATTATACTGAGTCAGAGTGGGGAGCAGGACAGGCAGATGGACAAAATACACTGTTGAGGGGAGCAGTGGGTGGGTCAGGAGAGGTCTGCTGTACCATGTGGATCATCTGCAGGACAGGGGATTGAACTCACACTGAAGAGGATGCTGCTAGCTTGCAATGTTGCATTCTAAGGTGTGCCACCAGGAGGGTCTAAAACATTACCATCTTAAAGTTACTTGCATCACTGAAGTGCAGTACTCTTGATAATTGTATTCTCTGTAGAAATTCCTAGGTATTGAACACAACCGCCATACAAATCTAGAGTCACAGTACAGTAATCTTGATATCCCTTTTCCTTGATAATGCACAAGAAAGTCATCATAGCATGTCTAGAGATTGTTTCTCTTCCTTTCTGATAAGAACAAATACAAATTCTGGCTTCTTATATTCCTACTACCATCATGAAGAAAAAGTATCACAGTTTGCAAAGTAAGTTGTACGGTGAGCTTCTGATTTCAGGAGTTTATAATATGGACCTCATGCCAGGAGACCAGGGCCTGAATGATCACTTGAGCAGGAGGCCTAGACCTCACAAGGTTAATAAAAAGGATTAGCAATTCTTTTGTCATTCCCATGTACGCACTTTTTACCCTCTTATGTTGCTATATGCTGTTTGAGTTCCTGGAGGCTTCTCAATATTTAAAAACAAAAATGATTGGAAATATTTTAGGAAATTAACATCTGGGATCAACCCTACTTCCCTCTGACTTTGTAGACCATGTTCGATGGTTGAAGCAGGTAATTCCATTTCTTGCTAAAGGGGAAAAGGGAGAAGAATGCTCAGTATTCATCTTTAAATCTTTGTCAATAATGGCTTTGGTCATTATAATGTTTCCACTGTTTCATAACTAAAGAGTCTCTAAATATACCTTATATAGTCATCAATGTGGATATCTTAGTAGAGAAGGCAGCTCAAGATTGCTGGAGCTATTTGACATACTGCTACCATTTATACAAACTCAAGATAATTCTCACACTTTCAGTTAATCCACCTAATAATAGATTTCCTCTTATACCTTTTTAAAAAAGGGAAGTGAAACTCTACTTTTATGGGAAATGAAGATTAGAAGTATAAATTAGTGTTGTAGACCAAATAGAAAACTTAGTTTAAATAGAATATTCTGGTATTTTGTTAAAAGGCACACATTATTCTTGCCATTTTATGTCCCTCCACTGTGACCGACAGTTGTCACATACAAGACTCTGCCTCTATGGGTGTCGGGAAGAGCACTCATTCCACACTGGCCAGCACTTTCTTAAGGGTGTGGATGCCATTCTCAACAGTAGCTGCTGAGATTCAGAATTCTGTACTACGTATTCAATACCCCCACGACCCTCTCTTACTAAAGTCAAGATTATTCAGAGGGATGGATGATTCTGAATCAGACAAAGTCTGATTCTGCAATTCACATTAATTTTTCCCAACTCTGGAGGGATTGGCCCACCCTTCCATCACAGGCCTTCTCCATACTGAATGGTGTTGTGGTGTTGCCACTGAAATGACTTCCCATGTTCCACAAACTGAAACACATTTCAGAATGTGATAGAGATAACTAGATAGCTAGATAGCTAGGTAGCTAGATAGCTAGATAGCTAGGTAGCTAGGTAGCTAGGTAGCTAGGTAGGTAGGTAGGTAGGTAGGTAGGTAGGTAGGTAGGTAGGTAGGTAGGTAGGTAGGTAGGTAGGTAGGTAGGTAGGTAGGTAGGTAGATAAAATAAGGAATTTGAGAAGAACCAAGTACTTCCATTCAGTAGCACAAGGGAAGGTGGGATCACAGTTTTCATAGATGAGGCCAGAATGCCAAATTTGGGCTCAGTCAACTTTACTACTGTGGGCAGAACCCACATGTCAGAGCAACAGCAGATTGTGGATCCTGGAGCCTAAAAATCTGCTCTATTGACAGCATTTGTGAGTGAGGCTTAGATCACCTCATCTGTCTGGGGCACAGGGATCATCAGTTTTATTAAGAAGACCACTAATGGATCAAACCCCAGAAGTGGAAGTATTGGGTTTTCTCTTGATTCAGGCACAGGGTAACTTCAGTCTTGGCTAGACAGTGTGTGCCAGGATGCCAAAAAGTTCATTTGGAAGAGCTGTGGAATGATTTTACCCATAATAGAAAGGCAAAGTGATAAGGACTATCCTCAGTGCAACAGTGTGGTTCTGGAAAAGACTGAGCCTATTACATTTAACAAATTTTTTAATAGAGGGGACAAGACCACTCTGAGTTCAAGTAACAACTTTCTCTTTTGGGCACATTATATGAATCAGAAGAGACTATTTAAACATCTGCAAGAAAAGCAACCAAAAAGGAAGGACAGGAAGAAGGAAATATCCCCAACTCCATTGAATCTGTCATTAAAAGACATTGTCACTTGATCTAGAAAAAAAAATTCCAAAAGGTCTTAAATTCTGTGGTAGTTTGTAATATGTCAACCTGGCTAGGCCAGGCATGTCCCATGTTTGTCTTGTATGATTGCAGTTAGGGTGGGCCACAAGGGAGATTCCTGGGACATTTTGAAGACAAGGTGGCACTAGTCATTGTATAGGTCACATACATTATTTGCAATCCCAGATGTGAAGCATCAGCTGAGCATGCAACTGCTCTACCTTTCTCAGTTTCTTCCTTCATCTTTCCAACTCCTGAGTCAAATATGTGTTCTTAGTTTGGTGAATTCTAAGGGACACCATCTTCAAGGTCATTGACACAGCCTGCCCTTGCAGGATCCCAGCTTGTACTGGTGCATTTGGCCCTTGATTTTTCACATTTTATATCTATCTTCCCTTCCAGTCTGCCCTGTGGACATAAATCTCCAGAAGATGCTGAGACAACAGATTTAGAGTCTTACTTGATATCATACTGTAAGTACACAGTGAGAGTTATTCGTCTTGAAGTTATTCTATAAACCAAATTGTGAAAAAGCATCATTACATATATTCCCTTATAGAAAGGAATAAAGATGTTATAAAATGCTGACTTAGTTTTATTGCTTTTGATTTAGTTAGAACTTAAAAAATATTAGTCATTGACTTCTGCCAATGCCTCAGGGACCTATCCCTGCAGTAGGCCACACCAGAGTTAGGAACTTACTTCATCTATAGAATGACTATCTCATATTTAAAAGGGCTATCTTAAGATCATTGACTAGAACCTGGTGTTAGATTCGATTTTTATTATCAAAGTCAGTTTCTTTCTCACAATGACCCTTCTGTTCATTTAGTTTATCTCAATGAAATTAAAGTCTGATATTTTCATTTCACAGAAACCTTACAATATGTGTCTATCTGTTGCTAGCTCTGAGCAGTAGAGATTCCAGAAAACTGCTTCCATTCTTGAGGAACAGAAGTGAAGATACAGGTTCTCATTTCTAGAGAACCTCTGTTCTTCCTGTTCTTAAAACCCTGCCTTGGGGTGAAGATCAGAGTGATAGAATATGAAGGTCAGTGTAGGATGCTGACATTCTCCTAGGGAAATTGAAAACCATTCTGCAGGCCTGGAGAAATGCTAGAAAGGGTAATGCTATCTGGAAATGTTAGTTCTCTAGTTGCCTTTATTGGGCTTTCTCCTCTCACTGCTTCACTCTTTTTTTGTTCTTACTCTAGCATCTTGGAATCATCTTCAAAATTACTACATGCACTGAAGTTCCTAACTCACCTTATAATGCTACTCAAATCAGATTGTCTCCTTTCCTGTTTCCTAGCCTTTGAATGCCCCAGATCTTTGAGAAATTAGGTAATAGAGAACAAATAGATTTGAGACAGACCTTGGTAATATTTGCTAATTCTGTTGTAGAACTGTTGAATTCCTTATGGTCTAACTTTTACTTGGGCAGCCCAGTTTATGTTTTACCAATTCAAGCCAACATTCAAAGGTAGATTGCAGAAAAGATGCTAAATGGTGGAGAAAAGGAGAAAATTATGTAGGATATAATTTATCCTATAATATAGGATATATATATATATATATGAATATACAGGATATTCTTTCAGAATTCTGCATTTTATAGTTAGAAGCATTAAGCAGCCTCATTCCTTAACATTCCGTTAGAAGAGGGCTCGCATCAGCCTTGATTCACTTGGACTGCACTTATTAGTTGCGTCACCTACTAGCCCTTATTTTACATTTGCCCTTATTTTACATTTACATTTGCGTCACCTACTAGCCCTTATTTTACATTTGCTGTAGTCTCTTAATTTTGGTTTCTTAGTTAACTAGTTTTCTGACTAGTGACTGGATTTCACACTGTGAGTATTTGTTAGTGCTTAAAATAACCTATTTTTTGGTTCAGAAGTGTCCACCCCCAGGGAACCATTACTATTAGACAGTATCACATTGTTGGCGAGCTTAAGAATAGTTGGTGAGGCTGACTTTTTAAAGAGCTTTTGTTCATAGCAACAAAACTGAGGAGGAGTTTCAGTAACTCTTGGGACTCTACAGAGAAAACTGGTATTTGGGGTATAAAACTGCATGACAAACAGTGAAGTTAGGGGGCCTTGAATCATAGATTTCACCTTATAATCAGGACACTTACTTAGTATTTTCCTGGTTATAGTGTTAATCTGCATAAAGCCAGAAATCGCAAAGTTAGGCAAGACAAGTATTCCAAGTTCTACTTTTATAAATCCACTGTACTGTACTGCAAACCGGCTTTCCAGAGAGTAGTGTGCTCTGGAGAAACATTCTGCATAGTTCTTTTCATAATTCTAGTAAAGAAGGTGCAAAAACATGGACTTAGATAAGACCAAGCCCCAAATTAGTTACTAATAGCTTAAAGGAATGTAAAATTCTAGGAATTATATGTAGAGGATCTTCAGTCCATTTCCTTGCCTCTAAAACACCAAAAGTTGAGTGGCGAAACATCAGAGTTCTATTGCTGTAGGTTAACATTAAGTAACATTATGATTCATGAAGGTCTGACTTAGAGAAAACTTAATGCTATGCCTACCATATTCCAGCTTCAGGAATTCGGCTGTTAAGCTTTGAACTTGTCCTGCCACCAAGCCAGTGTGAAATGCTACCTTCTGTACATAGTTACCCTACCACTGAGATTACAGAGTTCCTCTTGGAGTGAAATAAATAAAACAACAACAAAAAACATTTTACACTATAAGATCAAATTAGTGGTACCAGAAGAGAAGGAGGTAAAAGTGGCTCTACAGTGAAGGCTGGAATTGGACTTTTAGTGGTGGCATATACAGATGTTGATTTATAATGACATACACCTGAAGCTTAAAAATGTTACGTTATAATGTGAGGAAAGAAAGTTGGTCATTTCTTCCATGTATCCCACTGCTTCCTCGGCTTGCAAGTTCTTGTTTATACTGAACATAGGGCAATATTACATGTTAAGA
The DNA here is from genome assembly GCF_000260355.1 of Condylura cristata. Taxonomy (NCBI): domain Eukaryota; kingdom Metazoa; phylum Chordata; class Mammalia; order Eulipotyphla; family Talpidae; genus Condylura; species Condylura cristata. The sequence continues at coordinate 22,098,214 of NW_004567124.1, read as the reverse complement.
TCAATTTTAGCCTCTGAATGTATCAAAACCAAACACCAGAATAGAATTTAAATCATCCCTCAAAATTGAGCCCCAAATAACGCACAACTCAAATATCTCTGACGTGGGTGCAATGAGGAACTAGCACTGCCTAGATGGGGTGTAAATCTCTATTGATATCAAGATAACATTGTCATGATATTTTTAGTTTCTTGGACTGAAAGTAAAGTTTCCCTTTTAGGATTCTTTGTAGTAATTGAACTAAAGACACATACAACTTAGAAGTGAGTGAAAAAATTTCCTTATCAGTTGTATAGCATATCATGTATTTATGACATAAAAACTAAACTAAATATTGCTTGAGCAATGCATGAAACTAAAGGCACTGTGACGATCATGGTAATGCTTTATGATGGGGAAAGGAGAAAAATGGGATTTGGCAAGACCATGTGCATTCATAATTTATTTAAAATGTTTTAGTTTTAAGGTGAGAACCTTAAATGATAGTAACATTCAGTGTTTTAAAATGAAGAGTCCTGGGTTTATTCACCGCCTTCCACACAAGTCAATCTTCTCTTCTCCTAGAGCTACTAGCATCTGTGCCTTGTCAACAACAACCTCCTTTAATGACTCTTCTTTTAATGCAGCAACAAGTAGTCTAATTCTTCTGTTACCAAAGTTTCTAATGAGCCTTTTTCTGGCTCTCAATTGTTTCCTTTGCACATATTGATGAGCAGCATTTGATAAACTGAACACCAGCCAAGTCCTTTGGCCTCAGAGTAGCCACTGTGTGTTAAAACACTGAAAAACATCCAAAGGCATGAACAGGAAACACACTGTGTACTTTAATAATAATTGTACAGCCAGAACATTTGTCCAGTGTTAAAGTTACCACTTAGTTACATCTGGTAAATCACCATGTGACAAGTGTTGGCTTCATCCAAAACAAAGGTGGCAGTCTCCTCTCAGAAATCTACTAAAGCGCACAGGAAACACTGTTAACTATAGAGCAAGTTACTCTACCCAGTAGGGCAGTGTTCTCTATTCTCTAAGCTGTATTCCCCCTCTAATCTCTACTGAATATAGTCAGGGTTTCAAATGTCTTGATTTAATGACAGAAGTTCAAGTTCAAGACAGTTTAACTTATTATATAGTTTGATAAGTCTGAGATTAAATAGGATGTTCTCAAATTATAGTACTCCTTCATTTCAAATAAAAATTCTCAAACCAGGTGTTTTTGTGGTACAAGTACAGTGTTCCTTGTATTAGCACATCTTTACAGCTCCCTTTTATGGTAAGACATTAGTTCAACTGTGTATTAGAAGACCTCAGAGCCTTTTCCAGATACCGCTAGACTTTCACTTTTTCCTTATATTTACATATAAAGATTCCCTATTTTACTCCATTTAGGATGCTAACTGCTGCCATCATAAATTTTACCTTGATGGTCTCCTCCTACGCTCATTATGGTTGAAAATAGATGCAGCATGATCTGTGGAATATTACATGATTCCGCCTAACTAGCCAAAGGTCTGAAAATATTGGCAGAGACCATTAGAAGAGACCCAGTGAAATGATCAGGCCTGGCTGTCTGACTTTGGAGTCAGAAAAGATGCTAGGAATTACATAAATATGAGTTTTCACACAGTTGCACACCATCTTTATTAACTGTTCAGCTAGCACCTACCATCTCTTGGTTATTTTTTTCTGTTTATGTTTTTACTCTGTGCCATTACTATCCAATGAGTAAACACATGGTATAAACAATCCTGTGAAGCCTTGTACCACCATACACAAAAGACCACTTTAAATGGAAAATGGCACACCTTCAGGATGCCTTCCTGGAATCTCCTAAAATAGTAAGTGCCAACTTTTCAGTACATAAGGAGAAAATGCCATAACCCCTCAGGAAAAATGAAGAGACATTTTACACAGCTTACCTTAATAGTGGAATGCACATTCTAGTCATTAAAAGTAACTGATATGTGATTTACCAACATCTATATCAAGAAATCTGTTTGTCCCAGGGGCAGGGCCCCAGAGTCATTCCATTATGAGTCACTCTTATTACATCTCAAATTCAGCAGTAACTGAGTTGGATCAATATGTACTGCTTGTGGAAAAACTTTGTTATGGTCCATCATCTAGGCTGAGTAACCCCCACACTGATAAATAATACAAGAAGTCTTAAAATCTAAATCAACAGAGGAATGAACATGAAGAACTGAAACAAGGTATTGAGCAGAATCACAAAGTGATGAACAAAATGGCAATAAAATATATCAATAATCACCCTAACTGTTAACGGACTAAACTCACAAAACAAAACCAAAACAACAAAAACCCACAAAACACAGAGTAGCAGCTTGGATTAGAAAACAGAATCCAATGCTGCTGCTTCTAGGAAACATGCCAAAGCTTTAAAAATAAACATAGCTGGGAAGTAAAGGATTAGAAGACAATGCTACAAGCAAATGGGCCTCCCAAAAGGGCAGGGGAAGTCAGTTATTTCAGATAAAATAGACTTCAAGAGCCCTCCCTGGTGGCACAGCGGATTAAAGCACAGCACTAAGAAGCTGAAGCCACTTCCGCATGAGTTCGATTCCCGCCCGCCCCGGAGGTGACCACATGGCGGAGCAGACCTCTCCTGACCAGCCCGCTGCTCCCCTCAGCAGTGTGCTTCGTCGATCTGCCTGTTCTGCTCCCCGCTCTGTCTCTGGTGAATCCTCTCACCCTCCACATCTCTGGCCTATACCCCAGTCTGTATGAATAAATAAATCTAAAAAAAATAATAATAAACTTCAAGCTAATAAAATGGATGACAAGAGACCGGATGAACACTTGATCATAACCAAGGGGACAACACGCAGGAAGGCATCATACTCATTAGCATTTCTCACCAAATGAGGGAGCAGCAACATATGTTAGATAGTTACTGTCATCTCACTAAACATATATTGGAAAAAATACATGTATTTTCTCTGTTAGGAGACTTCGGCACCCCACTCTCACCAATGGACAGACCAACCAGACAAAAAATAAATAAGCACATAATTTCCCTAAAGAGCTAGACCACAGAAGCCTAACAGACTTCTATATGATGCACACCCTCAACACTGAATAACATTTTTCTCAAATGCACAGGGATCATTTTCTAGAATTGATCAGATATTAGGTCACAAGACAAATATCACAAATAGATGAAGACAGAAATCATACCAAGCATCTCTCTTCTCTGATCATAAAGGCATAAAGCTGGAAATCATTACAAAAAGAAAGCAAGGGGCTACCTCATTACATGGAAACTGAGCACCACACTACTGAAAGACCAATGGATTGATAAGGATATCAAAGTAGAAATTAAAAACATTTTGAGACAAAGGACAATTCTTACAGCTACAGAGTGAATACAGCAAAGCATTATTAAGGGGAAAGTCTATAGGAATACAGACCCACAACAAGAAACAAAGGACCCAAAGAAACAACCTTATCTCCCATCTCAAAGAACTAGAAAGAATAAAAAAAACCAAAATGAAATATTTAAAGCAGAAAGAAATGAAATAGGACACACCAGTTCAAATGATCAATGAAACCAAAAGCTAGTTCTTTGAAAACATAAAATAGACAAACCTCTAGCCAGACCTACCTACAAAGTAAAACTCAAATAGGATTACAAATGAAAGAGAAGTTGTTACAACAGACACAGCAGAAATCCAAAGGATAATTACAGATTACTATGAGCAGTTTTATGCAAACATGTTCAACAATCTAGATGAGATGGACAAATTCTTAGAATTATACAATTACTCAAAGCTGAACAAAGAGAAAATACAAAACTTAAATAAACCAATTAAAAGCAGGAAACTGAAACAGTAATCAAACCATCCTCAAAAACAAAAGCTCAGGACCAGATGTTTTTACAAGCAAGTTCTCACGGATGTTTAGAGATGAATTAATGTGTATCCCACAAAGACTCTTAAAACATGGGTAAAGAAGGAATGCTACCAAATATACTTTATGAAGCCAATGTTACTAACACTAAAGCCAAGGAAGGGTGACACAGGAAAGAAAATTACAGACCAAATTTTCTAATAACACAGATAATAAAATCCTCAGTAAAATAGCAAATAAATAAATTAGCAAATCAAATCCCACAATGCATCAAAAGGGTTATAGACCATGATGAAGTGGGATTTATTCCAAGGACACCAAAAATCAATTAATAGAATTCAGCACATCAACAAAAAGAAAAAAATAAAACCATTTGATTATATCAGTAGATTTTGAGGAAAACATTTGATATATTTGACAAAACTCAATCTCCATTTATGATAAAGGCCCTCAAAAAAGTTGGGATTAAGGGACTGTATCTTAACATAATAAATGCCATATTATGACGAACCCACAACTAACATTCTTAATGTTGCAAAACTGAAAACCTTCCCATTAAGAGCTGAAGCTAAACTAGGATGTCCACTTTCACCACTGCTTTCCGGTATTTGAGTCCTAGCTAGAGCAATTTGTGGGAGAAAGACATGGGAAAAGAGCAATCCAAATTGAGAATAATGTTAAGCTATTTGCAGATGACATGATAATATAGGTAGAGAACCCTAAAAATCCACAGAAAAGCTAATTAAAACATTAAGACAGTTTAGTAAAGAGGTTACAAAATTAATACACAAAAATCAGCCTTCCTAAATGCAAATATAAGTCTGAAGAGGAAGAAATTAAGAAACCATCCCATTTATAATTGTACCCAAAATGATTAAATACCTGGAAATAAGCCTAACAAAGGAGGTGAAATATCTATACAAGGAAAAATACAAAGCACATTAAAAGAAAGAAAAGGTACATACACACACAAAATGGAAAGGCATTCCCTGTCCATGGATCATAAGAATTGACATAATCAAAATGGCCATCCTACTGATATAATGCAATTACAACAAAAATCTCAATGGCATTCTTCAAAGAAATGGAACAAATATTGCTGAAATTCATATGGAATCACAAAAATACTCGAATGGCCAAAACTCTCCTGACTAAAAGGGGGAAGAATCGAGGCATCACACTCCCAGATTTTAACTATACGACAAAGCTATGATTTTTTTTTAAGCCAACATATTAGAACAGAAATAGACAAGCCAATGGAATTGAATTATAAGCCAAGAAATAAAAATACACATATTGTCAGTTAATCTATGTCAAAGGAGCAAAGAAGATACAGAAAACTCTTCAGTAAGTTGTGCTGGCAAAAATGGATTACCTCAAAGAAAGAAACTAGACTACTATCTGACAGCATACACAAAAATCAACTCAAAATTGATGAAAGACTTATGGCCTGCATTGTAAAATACAGAAAATATATGTAAAACACGCCCTGATATAAACCTTACAAATGTCTTTGAGGACTCATCTCTAAAAGCAAGGAAAATGCAGGGAAAGATAAGCAAACTACATCAAACTAAAAAGCTTCTGTATAGCAAAAGAGACAGTAATGAAAATGAAGAGATCTTACTGAATTTGAGAAAATATTTGCACACCATACAACTTATAAGGGACTGATAGCAAAGATCTACAAAGAGCTTAAACAAATCAATAAAAACAAAATAACCTA
>NW_004567124.1:22082038-22092518 GCF_000260355.1 Condylura cristata | reverse complement strand
AAAAAAAAACACCCTTTTCCAAAGAAATGTAATAGGCTAGGGAAAAAAATGCATCCCTTACAATCAGGGAACTGAAAAATCAAAACTAGAATGAGTTACCACCTCATACCTGTGAGAATGGTCCATATTTAAAAACCTGGAAATAATAGAAACTGGTGATGCAGAGAAAAAGGAGCCTGCTTACACTGCTGGTGGGAATGCACACTGCTCTAGCCACTCTAGAAAGCTGTATAGAGGTTCCTCAAAACACAAAAATGGATCCAACATATGATCCAGCAATTTCACTCCATGTATCTATCCAAAGAACACAAAAACAATTTGAAAGGGAATTTGCACTCCTATATTTACTGGAGTGCTATTCACAGTAGTTAAGATATGGAAACAACCTAAATGCCCCAGGAGAGATGAATTTGGTTGGTGGTTCTCCTCCTCTGCCTGTGATATACAGGTTCCCTTTCTTTCTCCTAAGGAACCCCTTTAAAATGTAAAAACATAACAATAAAAGGGTGAAATGGAACTCAGTGATCAAATAAGATAAACTCATGCAACTTTCTGCAATATAAATAGAGCTATAGGGGATTGTGCTAAGCAAAGGGAGTCAGAAGGAAAAGATAAATATCAGATGGTTTCACTTGTATGTGGCTTATAGAGAAACTGAACAAAAGGGCCAGGGAAAAGCAAACTTTTAAGCTACCAAATATCTGAGGCTACAGGAGAAGACAGGGTAGTGGCAGGGGTCAAAACAGAGGAGGGAAACTTGTAGGGACGTTGGTAATGGTTCACAGGTGCTATGATGGTGGGAGAACTATCAGCTGTAGCTCCCACTGTTTCCACAGAGCATTCCACTCTGAATATGCCCAAGAACTTATTGTAGAAATGATCAATAAGTATAAGGGGAATTAACTTGAGCAACAATTTAAGAAATGTAAAATTGTTGTAGAAAATTTATTATAAACTTGTTTGTAAAATACATCTACTTTTATCATTAGTTTAAACATATAACTGTACTCTATGTCTTGGTATTGGGTTCCTTCTGAAGAATGTAGGGTTGTGAGCTACTTTGTTAGGGCAGACTAAGTGGACAGAGTGTGGGACTAAATTTGGAAGAATACTGCAAAATCATTTAAGGCGCTTGTGGTTCAGTGGGGTATTTTTGAAACACCGCCCATTATCAACTAGCCAAAACTAAGCTTACATGTCTAAAGGGCAAACAATCTATACATTCATTACTAGTCCTGGAGTCAAAGCTAGAATCTGTAGCAATATAGACAAAGTAATTTTTGGTGTGGTGACACATTTGGTGATGGTAGAATAGAGAAGACCCTAAAAGCAAAGACGAAATAGTTTATTCTGCTAGTTAGCAAAACCTTCACGTGCTTTCTCTTGGGTGCCTCTTTAATCAGTAAGCTAATAAGAGCCAGTGTGTGAGAGATTTACTTCTTAAAGAATAGGAATGGGTCAGGTTAGGATCCAAATGTAGGCTCTGACTTGGTTAGAGAAAGAACGAACTTGTTCTCTGCTCCTAAGAATTTTCACCAGCTCAAAGCAGAAGGAGGGGCCTGGACAGGAGTGGGAAGAGCACAAGGGGCTCTGGTGATGGTGCACGGGTGAGTTGGTGGTGGGAATTTCATGGGGGAAACTATATATTGTACAAGAATGAAGGATGATGTAATACATATGTTTGGATCTTTAAATAAAAAAAAAATAAAGCAGTTTCACCAGGTTAAAACAAACTTTGGAAGAGCCATAGAAATAGCATGAAAACACAATGGCTCCAACCTACTTGGGTAGTTCATTGATCTTTCCACCAACAGGAAATACCATTTATACCTCAAAGGATAAGAATAGCTGCCATTGCTATATAGTTTCTCAGTTTGACTATAACATATCTGTTTCATATCACTGGGTCAAAAAATAACTGGATTACACTATAATTAACAATGTAGCATCCAGTGTAGTAGACCAAGGTTTCCTGGGAACCAAGACTTGCATGGCCAAGCCCAGAAAATGGAAACCCTAGGTATAACAAGTACTCTGGAACCCCACTGTTCCAAAGACAGTTTGTGATGACTAGAAAGACATAAGATGATCCAGACTGATTTCAAGATTAATTTCCATAGTTTCTGAGCATCCTCACTCCATAAGAAGTAATAAGGAGCAGTAGAGGTGAGTCAAGTTTGACAGAATTTCCACTTGTGCCGTCAGTGCAGATAATTGCCTTTATTGTACTACTTTTGACAATTCTTGTCTATTTTTAAAATTGCCAGACCAGCTTTAGGAATTCTTGTCCCTTCAGTCTGTCCTTACTTTACTGAATTGAACAATATGCAATGCCATTGCAGTTAACTCTACTTTAAAAAGTGTCTGAATCAGCTTCCCTTGCTCTAGCTGTGCATTACCAATCATTGCTTATTATTGGAGATTGGAGATTAATTTAGTGATTGCTATCAACCTGCTCTGTTTCAATTTAATTCTAATACAGTGTTTTAGGCAAATGATACAGTATTTTATTTTGCTGACTATGCTCCTATAGCTTCAACTTAACACCTGAACTATATTACTTGTTATGAAACATTGGTTTATAGTTTCTTTCTCTACTAGTCTTGGGTTGTTGATGGCTTTAGAAATGGCACCAATGGCTCTACTCAAATTCTCATTCTTATAAAGGTGCAGGCATCTACACTTTAGGTCACTGTTCAACTCTCACTCTCCTGAAGTTATAAAGCAAAGGGAAATCGGTTTTTTAGTAGCTATGGAATTACTATAGAGAATGTGGTTGTAACCCTGACTTCTGACATTATTGGTAAAAGAAGAACTAACTCATAATTGAGAGGAGTGAACAGAATCTCTGTTTCCCCTGTCAGTAGACTATATATTTGCCTTAGCTTGTACAACACTCATAAGTAAATTATTATAAAAAGTAACTTACGGCTTCAAGATTGCTTATAGAAATAGCAAATAAAAGGAGTTATGATTACATAATCTAACTTTAGAACTCCATTGCTCAATTTACTACATACTCAGTAAATGCAGGAACTTACTTGGATTTCATGACAACTGGCATAAAATGAGTCAGGAAAATAGGCGCTGCTATTTTGTAAGATCCCATCTATATTCTCAAAGGGAGACAAAAGTATTAATGATAGAGAATGCTCAGTACTGATTAATCTTTTCTACACAATGACATTCTTAAAAGTTTTGTAAAACTCCATCAGGGATCCATCTGAATTCTCAAGCTAGTGAGTATAAAGATCTCCAATTTGGCAAGCTATCCTATTGTTCTATTCCTACAGATCCTGGTAGGACACCCTTGAAATGATCTAGCATGGATACCCAAGGAAGGCAGCTTAGTTGTGTTAAAAGGAACTCCCCTCTCCAGTTTGCATCTGCCATTTATTTTCTGAGCTTCTGCAAATTTTAAGATTTATAGTCAATTAGATGTCTCCTTGACTGGAGATAAGAAACTGGCAAGTCATTTATATCATCTGGGAATTTGTCATTAGAATATGTCATAAACTATGGTGGACCTCAACTATGTGTAGAATTGAGAAAAGGAACCTCAGTGAGAACAAGGATACCCCCTCTGAAGCATCTTTTCTACCTGTCTTGCTTCAACATGAAATGTTGAAGAAGGACATTTTTGCTGATATAGCTGACTTGGCATTTGTTCAATTGATCATTTCCATGAATATCAGCCTTTTAGAGTTGAGAAAAACCCTCATCTTTGCCTACCTACATGATATTTTGTTTAGGTCTGATGGTTTAAGACTAAGAATGGTATCTGAGGCACCAAGTAGCTTTAGCACAATAAAAAAATATAAAAAACATTTCCTAAAGAGGTTGTTACAAGGATTAAAGTGTTCATTGTAAGAAGTTTAAACAAATATAATACAACTTATTTGTGTAATCCATATAGAAATTGAAACATTTTAAAACATCCATCATGTTTTACTATGTTTTAGGAGGATAAAGAAAGACTAAGTTTTCCTCCTATTTTGACATTTAAAGACCTATGAGATTTCCTGAGCTGTTTCAGTGGTGTCATACACAGCTGCATTAGAATCTGAGTTACACAAAATACTCGGTCCATGGAAAATTCTCCAAGCAAGTGGCTGAGGACAGTTTCAAACCTTGCTGTGGTTTGAAGAACTCATTAGCCACTCATTTGCTTCTACCTACACTAAGTCTCTGGAGAAGGTATGTCCAGAACAAAGAACTGATATAGTTTTAAGACACTAATTGTTAGAAAAGCTCCATTCTCTGGATCCCAAACCCTTTTTTTAAAGATTTATTTGTGCACCTCTGGGGTCCAGGCCAGAGGTGCAGGGGTGGTGAGAGGATTCATCAGAGACAGAGTGGGGAGCAGAACAGGCCAACTGATAAAGCACACTGCTGAGGGGGCAGTGGGAGCGCCAGTCAGGAGAGGTCTGCTGGGCCTTGTGGGTCACCTCTGGGGCAGGAGACCGAACTCGTGTTGAAGTGGCTCTAGCTTCTTAGTGCTGCATTTACTCACTGCGCCACCAGGGAGGACCCCACAACCCCACCTTTAAGGCTGTTTTCAGGATTCCCAGAGAGCCATTGTACCATAGTAGGGAACAAGAGAATTGTTTTCTTGATGAAAGAAATGGTAAAGAAATTGGAGGTCAGTTTTTTTTTTTTTCTTTCTTTCTTTCTAGTATGCACTGAAAAATCCCCCTTTAGAAAGTAGCTGTTATCTTTTCCTCATAACTAGACTACTACATATTGGTAAGTGCTTATGTACTAGTACAGAATATGTTATAAACACCAAGGTCTCTGAAGCAAGACAAATCAGTTACTTGTCAGATAAATCACCTGATAAGAAATTCAATTTCTCTTCCTTTATCATCGCAACCTTTAGAGGATTTGTTGTTAGCTATATTTATAGAACAGACATGTATAGCGCTTAACACAGAGGTTGGTATATGGCATTTGTTCAATGATGTAACGTTGAATTAAATACCAGAAAGAATGATAAGCTGGCTTGAGCCAATGCTTTGTGTTAGTGGGATCATCTAGGCCTTTATGGAAAACAAGAATGATGGAAATCCAGAATGTGTACCTATTTTAGTTTTGCTATTTTTATCAGAGTACCAAATGGCAATCATAATTTGGATGGCCTGACATGCTATAGTTTTGGTTTATATTCCCAGCCCACATTAGTTATGAAATGCCTGAAGGAAAAACCCAAGATGCTTTGCCCAAGAAGTTATCCCTGCAGTCATTGAACCATATAGCTATTACACCAACTGGTAGAAAAACGTTTAAACTTAGGTCTCAAGGACGCAGACATTATGTATGTTTTAAAACAAATGCTTCAGTTGCTATATGGAGTACACAAGTAAGCTGTATTTGTTTAAAAATTTTTACAATGAACACTTTAATCCTTGTAATAACCTCTTCTAGAAATGTTTTTATGTCTTTTTATTCAAAAACTACTTGGTGCCTCAGATATCATTTTATATCCACAAAGGGCTCTAGCTAGGCTCAGGTGAAAGCAGTGGGACTTCATTCAACAACAAATGTGGATCATGCCTGAGGGTTCTTACAAAGAAAATAGTCATGTATCTAAGATTCTAAAGGACCTTCTACACATAGCAATATGCCAATTTCTCCTCTCAATGGCCCCATCTTCAGTTATTTACCAAACTGAAATTTAAATCTTTATCAGTGGAAGAAAAGCTTAATCACTGCGGGTATTCTTTTTTGACTGATCAGTGAGGTTACTGTGTAATTCTATTCTTGGAAGATGAGAAGATATAGGGTCTAGGTGTCACAGTCCATTGGTTGTAGACATGGAGGTAAATCATTTGATTCCTTTTTCAAAGAAAACGGTTCTGTTGGCTCTGGGAGTGTGATCACTGACAGCTTCCTTCAGGATCTGCATTAGCTAATGAAAGTCACCTCATTTAGGCTCTTGCCCCTCCTAGGGAAGCCTGTAACTGGTAACTGAGTGGGGCCCAAACATTTTGATCCAATATGGCACATCTCTGATAACTTGCTTAGAGAGCTCTTTGACAGGGATGCTGCCTCTTTGCTACACAAGCTTTGCAGTCAATTTCTTCTTTCACATGTAATAATTCTAATGTAATCACATTCCCTAAATTCAACCTTAGCAGCTAGTCTAAAATTGTAAGCCCATTTGTTCTAGCTTTTTCTACCTGAAGCAGGACTTAGACTTTTTTTTATGTCCCGTCGCTTCCCATTTCCATTTTTTAACCTTTTATCCTGTCTCCTGTGTGCATACCATACACTTAAATCTATAATTTGCCAGTTATGATCAAATCTAACAAAAATGTGCTTTGATAATATAATTTTAGCTTACTCTTTCATAAAATGGATATGCCATCTCCCAATGGGTTGTTGAAATGATTGAAAGTTGCCAGTTAAAAGATATGCAATATGTGAATGGAGCTGGAAGGGAACATGCTTATTGAAATAAGCCAGAAGAAAAGGAAAAGTCCCAGATGGTTTCACTCATAGCCGGAGTATAACAGAGCAGGGGAGAAAATAATGAACAACTATATACCAGAGAAATTTTGTGGGGGTGGAGTGGGGAATGGAATCAAAAGTGAGGGGAGGGGGTAGTACACTGGACTAGTGTAGTGATGGCATGGGTGATGTGGTGATGGGAAACCCACGGGGATTACAACTGAGATGGAAAAAGGCACAAAATGATGTAAAAATAAACTATTACATTATTTCAAAAAAAGATATGCACTATGATCTGCAGTAAATAGATGTCGTTAGTCATCATATCAGACTTGATAATGTAGAGCCAAGAGTCTGGTCTGAGGTGATCTAGGCATAGCCCACATTGGGGCTAGCCTATTAGAGGTACTTAAGGCTAGAACTGAGTCCCCAGAAAGTCCCTCAATAAGAATGTTATGCACTCACCCTCACCTAAAAAAGAAAGATATTGTTAAGCAACTGAGCCAAGGGGAGAGGGAAAATCTATGTGTGATAGATCAAACAGATCCTAAATCACTTGTTGATTCAAATACCAAACTCAGAAAAGCTTACTGTATTTCAAACTTCCCTAAAACTTACAGAGCTAAAGCAATTCAAAATGTGGTGTCATGTAATGTCAAAAGGTCATCTTCAAATTATCTACTTTACTGTCACTATTCTATGAAAGTTACTCATCAAACATAAAAAGATCTTTATTGCAAGTTACTACATTTTAGTAAGTTTTTTCTTCTATAGAGGAAAATTCTGTAGCTCAACTCATATGATTCCCCTTTCTATATAAATTAGATTCTTCTCTCTTAAACAGAAAACCTTCTTTATGTTCTATTTCCTCTGATACTATCATTGCTACTAACCAGTGGCCAAGGTGTGATATGGAAAAAGCTAAAAGATATACCTTCAGCAAGACAGGAAGAACAAGTTTACATAGGTATCATCACTCCTTGAGGTGAACTAGCTTGGTTATTAAAATTAATCAGATTTTTCTACTGGGTTTGTTTTGAGTTAACATAGAAATTTGAGGTAATATTCATTGAAAATTTGACTGTATAGAATTTTATGTACCCTGTTCTTCAAAGTTTTTCACATTTTTTTACCAGACTCTGACTGGGTAGATTCCCAACTCATGTTGCAATTAACTATGCTACAGATCGCACTCAAATTCTGCTAAGACTAAGTGGAGTCACACTGCATTTTAAATATGACTTCCAAATGATATCCCCATGATTACACAGTCCATATCAAATCAAATAGTTCCAGACTATGGTGCCTACAAAGAGAAAAATAAAGTGTCCTCAGTTCGAGCATAAATGAGTATCATGTTTCTTGGTAGGAAAATGTAAAGCAGTAGAGCAATGTTGTTTATCAGAGCTTGCCCTATCTTTCATACTAAGTAAATTCATTGTTTACCCTACACAGAATTATCCTCTTATTATAAGGAAATTAAATCAAGTGTTAACCTTAGTATATATTTATCTTATAGATGGAAATTTTGTACCTCTGGATCACCTTCATGCAATTTAATCACCCCCATACACTCATTTCTGGTAAAAACATATCTAAACTTTTGATGAATTTAGATTTTTAGATTCTATAAGTAAATGAGCTCACATAGTATTTGTCTTTTCTGACTTATTTCACTTAGCATAATGGCCTCATGGGCTATCTATGTTGTCTCAAGTGGTAGAATTTTCTTCTTTTTGATGACTAAACAGTATTCCATTGCTGATATTTGCTATCAAATATCAGAACAAACAATTGAGGAATACTATAAAGCAGTTAAAATGAATGAACTACAGTAGAAGTACAGAATTTTAAACAGTGTCAGAAAAAATTTCCTAGACAATGCTATGCTATGCCAATTTTAGCAAGTATAGAAAGAAGCAAAACTAGGCTGGTTAGGTGGAATGTGACCATAAAAATAGAGGTATGGGGCCCTCATGGTGGTACAGCAGGTTAAAGCACAGCATTAAGAAGCTAAAGCCCCTTCACATTGAGTTTGATCCCCACCCCAGAGGTGACCCACATGGTGTGGCAGACCACTCCTGACCCACCCACTGCTCCCCTCAGCAGTGTACTCATCAATCTGCCTGTTCTGTTCTCTACTCTGTCTCTGGTGAATCCTCTCACCATCCCTGCACCTCTGGCCTGTACTCCAGTTCTGTATGCATAAAAAAATAAATAAAAAAAAAACAACAAAAAACAGAAGTGTGGGTAAGAATAAAACAGAAATATCAAAGATTTGAAATGTTGGTTTAGATGCTGAGTTTATAGATTTGCTATGTAACTCATACAGGCATGTGTCATTTGATGTCATTTTTATCAAGGGTGTACCACATATACAATGGGAGTCCCAACTGGTTATACCATATAACCTAGGTATTTAGCTTAACCTATATCATCTTGGTTTTTAGATTTACTTATTTATGCATATAAGAACCAGGGTACAGGCCAGAGGTGTGGTGGGTGAGAGGATTTACCAGAGACAGATGGGAAGAGAACTGGCAGATTGACTAAAATACACCTCTGAGGTGGGTCAAGAGAGGTCTGCTGTGCCATGTGTGGTCAGCTCCCTGGCTGAGGATCAAACTCATGCTATAGTGGCTGTGGATAGCTTTACTGTGCTGCACTTTAACCTGTTGTGCCACCAGGGAAGGTCCAATATCATCTAGGTTTAGTTATATACTGACATTGCACATACATGAACTTGTCAAGCAACATATTTCTCAGTATGGCATTAACCAACAATGACTATATATAGAATATAGTCTCTCTCCTCTCTATTTCTATATTCTATAGAAATATATATATATATATTTCTATAGAATATAGAAATACCAAGTGAATCAAAATTTTTTTTCTTGCCAATCAACAGGTCAATTTGGACTCATTGAACTAGCAACAACTTTTTGTTAATCATCCTGTGATTAGATGCCTTTAAAATGGCATCTTCTCCTGGGCCATGTAGATTTCTGTAACCATGTTAATGACTTTATTGCAAAGCATGGAAGCAGGTAGCTTTCTGCATACCCTTTATCTTGCTGACAGGGCTGCTGGGACTTTCTTAACAACTGATTAAAGTTGGGCTAAGGCAGAAGAATTCTTTGGTTAAATGGAGAATATTTTTTTACCCTAGTTCCAGAAAGAAAACTTCTAAGAAACAACAAACACAAGCTTGGGTCCCAATCCCAGTACCCAAAGTGACACTAGTTTTTTTTGCCTAATTTCCTGTTAGAAAGGAATTTGAGGATTTTTTTTATTCTACTGCTTACCTGTACTTAGAAAGCCCTCAAAAAATTAATGTAAACCAGAACCATATATATTCCCTTACTCACTTCATATCACATTTTAATGAGTTTTTACTTACTCTCTTCAGCTATGTGATACTATAGATTTCATCTGGATATCAAACCCTGGTGGCGTTGAGTCAGGAAATTATATAAATCTGCTGGTTTGTCAAATTTAATATTTGCTGGACTCCATACTAGTAAAAAATAGCCAATATTAAGACTTTTATGGTAGTCATAAGGACTTCATACAAAACATTTCATTAAATTAAGACTTCTAGAAAGGTTCCATTGACTCCCTTTGATAGAAGAAATTGAAACACAGTTATGCATCTTTTCGCAAATCATGAAGCACAAATTTCAACACTGATGCCTTATCCCAAAAACTCTTATTCTTAACCATCATACCCTACTGCTTCCAGATGCTGGTCAAAGATCATTATGATGGATTATTTTTTTCTGCAAGGGGGGGGGTCTAATGGTTGAAGCCAACTGGGGAGTTGTCTTCTTTGAAATCATCTAACTACTCCTAGAACTGGGCCAGGCAAGTCAAGGAATCTAGGACAAAGGTTTTAATCTAATCCCTACATTTAAAAGCTCTGCCTAATTATAGAACTGATTGGCACCCCCGGGGTGGGGGTGGAAATCAAGTGCTTTTCAAGTCATGTGCAAAATATGAGGTGTCTGTCCATGAGATGGAAAGACAT
>NW_004567124.1:22046750-22080283 GCF_000260355.1 Condylura cristata | reverse complement strand
ACTTTCTGTATAGAGCAAAGATACCAGCAGTATTCATGCTTTAAAGCCAGTCTCCAAAGCAACACCTTGACTGGTATGTTGTACACTTGATAACATGGATACAAAGTACAGAGGATGTGAGCCAAGATCTTACACAAAAAGAGCAGTTATTATCACCTACATTTGCGAGAAGGGCCTATATATGGGGAAAGGTATAGAGATAACAACTGTGGCAAGGATGTGAGAAGATAAAGGATCATTCATTCACTCTTGGTGGGAATATAATTTGGAACTACCTCTACGAAAAATGGCATGGAGATACCGTAGAAAATAAATGTAGAAATCCATAGGATTCAACAATACCTCTCCTCTGTTTTTACCCGAAGTATATTAAAACACCAATAGGAAAAGATTTATGTACTGCTATAGTCACAGGAGCATTACCCACAACTGCCAGGTCATGGAACCAAGCTTAGTGCCCACAGGACTGATAAAAGAAATTGTGGAGAACTATTACTCAGTTATTTAAAAATTCTGTGCCTTTTAGAACAGAATGGCTGGACCTTAAGATGATTATGCTAAGTAAAATAAGTCATGAGATTAGGACAGATATCAGATAGTTTTACTTATTTCTGGAATATAAATAACAAAAAAAAATCAAATCTGGCAAAGCATAACAAAATCAGTTCTTAAGCTGATATACTGGTTATCAGAGAGAAAAGTGGGGAGGTAAGAAGGGTCAGGGAAGAATGGGGATAAGAAGCTGTCACATGGATTACGTGGAGGGTAAATGAAGAAAGTGCACACACACACACAAAATGTAGAACAAAAATGTAGTTCCAGTTACACAGACATGTACATGACTGACTGATTTTAAAGAATGGTCAGTCTATTCATATTATACTGCTAGCTACTGGTAACCTTTGTCAAAATATTTAGCATAGGCTGTGTATAAACAAACTCAACAATGATGAATTAATATAAACAAACCCAACAATGATGGATTAATCCCAGTGTTATTTAGGATGAAGGTATTGAATATTATATTGCAAAAGGAAGACAGGTTTTTTTCTGTTACGTGAGCCATATTGAGTCTTACCTAAGTTTACTTGCTCTGTGACAAATATTTGAATATGATAGCAGCATTAAGAAAGGGCAAGATTGTGACTCAGTCCCAGAGTTTTTATGATCCAAACCTCATAAGGAGGAGGCCTCAGATTAATACCCTTTACTTTTTGGATTTATATGCTCTTAAATAAAAAACAAAAATCAAATTAAACCAGTTTCCGATTCTAATTCTTCTCCCTAAAGACACTACTCAAGGATCCAGTACACAATGAGCCACAGTACCATTCAATGATTGGGACAACTGATTAGGCTAGAAATCAGCAGCCTCAACAATACTGCACTTGGAATTCTAGAACTTGATCCTGCCATTCCTTACCTAGAATACCAAAGGAATTGGCATTTGTATATTTCTGGGGGGGGGGTTACTTTTAAGAAAAAAGGGGCAAGGAATCATGATAACCGGCTTATAGATTTCAACAGCTATTTTATGATGACTTTGGCAGCAGGCCTGTCTTCCAATGAATCTTAGCACCCACCCACATACACAGATGCCTGTATCATGACTGTCCAACTTATGGGTCCAGGCAGTTGGCCTACCTACCCATGGACTCCAGCATTAGTCCCCAATGGATCTTCCCAATCAGCTCACCTGTGGACTCTACCAATAAATCTTCCTAGAATTTCTAGCTGGGCTGATTGCTGAAGGGATTTTCCTGTTGTAGTCAGTCTATAAAGACAGGAAGAACTGACTTATTTAAATATGCAGATGCAAAAGCTATAAGGATCACAAAGAATCAGGGAGTATTAATGTACCACAAGAATAAAGTTCCAGTAAATGTGGATCTGTGACATGAAATATGAAAAATAACCTTTAAAAGTTAAGTAAATTTTAAAAGCACACATATAGAAAATGACATTAAGAAACAGTACATGAATAAACTCAGAGTAACCATTAAAAAGAAACCTGGAACTGAAAAATTTGAAAACTAAAGCTTAAAAAAGTTTCAGTAGAGACCTCTGAGAGTCAACTCAATCAAGCAGAAGAGAAAAAATCAACAAATTTGATAAAAGGCTACTTGAATCATTCAGTCACACAAAAAATGAGACAAGAGTGAAGAAAGCCTACACACATGGCACAGAATTCTTATTTAAACAAATAATGATGAAAAATCATCAGGCAACTACAGATTAGACATTCTGTAGGGAAGGAGGAGGGAGAAGGACCAGGACAGGGATGGGAAGAGCACAAGGGACTCTGGTGATGGTGCACGGGTGAGCTGGTGGTGGGGATTTCATGGGTAAACTATACATTGCATAAAAATGAAGGATGATCTAATGAATGTATTAAAAAATAATAATAAAAAAGAATGACGAAAGTCCCCCAAATCTTGGGGGGTGGGGAGGCGGAGAGGAGATGGACATACATATTCACAAAGCCTAAATATTAAAATAGGTAGAACCTAAAAGGTCCTCATTGAGACACACTATTATTAAGTTGCCAGAGTAAAAACCAAGACTATTTAAAAAATAAAGACAAATACAGTCCCTATAGACTATCGCTCAGCAGAAATCTTGCAGACCAAAGAAGACTGGGGCGATATGTATAAAATACTGAAAGGTATAAAAAGCCTAGTCAACCAAGAATACCATGTCTTTAAAAAGCCATCTTTTGGAAATAAAGGAGAGACACTTTCCCCAACAACAAAAACTGAATGACTTCATAAGGACAAGGCCATACTTATTAGTGTTACAGAGAATTTTTCAGGTTAAAACAGAAGGATGCTAAACAATAACACACCAACATATAAATATCAAGAGTAAAGATAAAAAGATAGAAAACAAACTAGAATATTATACTGATTATACATAACTCACTTAACATTAATGTAAACCATTTTTCAAATATGAGGAATAAATATAACCACCAAATTTTTGCTAGATACAATATGTGAAAACTAAATTCCGAAATTAATAACAAAGTTTGTGTATGGGAGTTTGTAGGATATGGCAAGAAAAGTATAGAGCTTTTGTTTTTAATTGAAGTAGTTAGCAGCTTAAACAGATTTATGGTTAAGTTTTAGGTTACTCCATGATTATCACAAAAAAATGTATGAGAGGTGAACAAATCAAAGTATATTAGGTGAACAAATCAAAGTATCACTGCAAAAAAAAAATCAAATCAAACAGAAATACTAAATGATGAAGAGAAGAACAAAAGAATCATAAAATGAACAAAATGGCTATAGTAAACCCTTAACTGTCACTAATTACATTATATGTAATGGACTGAACTCACCAGTTTGTTCCAAAGATACAGCACAGACTAATGTACTAACTCTGAAGATTTATAGAGAGATCCGAGATGGTGTCAGAGGAGGTTTCCTGCTGTCTCCAGAGGACCATCCAGGATAACCAGTGGAGTATCAGACTGGAGTATACACAGAGAGTCTTGTTGTTTGGGGCAAAGCTGAAACATCCCTTGAACACCAGAGATAAGACACACTGTACCAGATGGGACACAAATTTATACGTCAGTGACAAATAAGTGGGTGGAGTGTACCCTGACTGAAAGGATTAAAGTGTAAAGGAGTTGGACCACGTACCCAGTGCAAGAAACAAGGACAGTGTATGGGACATGTCCCCTCCTCCCTGCTCCTCAGGACATGTTGATCTGAGACTTCTGGAGAATAAACAGACAGGAGAGTCTCGGGTCTGGGACACCAGGGAGGAGGGCTATCTGTGGTACCTCAAAGCAAAGCCTACCTCTACCAGTGCATTCATACCAGAGGCCTGACCCCTTCAAACTGCTCCCTCCTATCTTGATTCAGCAGTTACAAGATCAGATCCCAGACCTCTGGAAGAACAGAAGGGCCAAACATCCCAAATCATGGAAAACTCACAAATCTTACATGCTGGAAGAGTAGAAATTAGTTCAAATCTCTAAGGTTGAAGATAGTAAAATGGGCAGACAGAAAAACAACACATAGCAACTTGAGAAGTAAAGGGGCTTTGACTCCACAAGGAGAAAACAACTTTCCAACCACAAAGATATGGAAGATTTTATCTTCCTTTCAGATAAAACATTCAAAATTGTCATAAAGAAATACAGGGAAATGGAGGAAACAGCAGAAAAGCAAGTCAAAGTGACACAAGAGAACCCTGAAAAGATAATAAGAGAGAGGGAACATACTTGAGAAAAACAAAAGACTATCACAAGAAGATAAATTCTGTAGAAAGCTATGAAAGAAAACTAGACTAAATGGAGGACTGTATTAGCGATCTTGAAGATAATGATACACAAAGGACAAGGTATAAGAGAGAAATAGAAGAAAAAGAAAAACCAATTGAGAATTATATGACTCCACTGATATACCATATAATATGGCAACACCACTCCCAGGGTCTACCTGAAGAACACAAAAACACTACTCAAAAGGATATAAGCACTCATGTTCACTATTTGCAATAACCAAGTTATGGAAACAACCTAAGTACTCAGTGACTCAGTGGGTTAGGTAGAAATGGTGTGTATGTACACGATGGAATAATATTCCACTATATAAAAAAATTATGGATCACTGCCATTTACAACAACATGGATGGAAAGGAAGGAGATTGTGCTGTGTAAAATAAGTCAGTAGGAGAAAGGCAAACACAGGATGGTGTCACTTAGGTGTGTAATACAGACAAAGGAAAGAAATGGTGAGACAAAACCAAACCAGTAACGGACCCTAGTTGTCTAACTGTAGAATGGAGGTTACAGGGCGAGAGAAGAAGGATGAAGGGAAGGGTTTGCAGGGGCCCAGTGGATTTTGGTGGAGGACACGGGTGCCTTGGTGGTGGTTTATAGTGTGGTAATATACATCTGAAAAGGTGTGATCCTATATATAGTATTACATATAGTATTGTAAACCAATGCTACCTGATTAAAAAAAAAATGAAGGTTCAACTATATCCTGTCAAAAGAGACTCACATTAGATTCAGAAAATATATAGGCACAAAGTAAAGGGTAAAAATAAATTTCCAAACAAGTAGTAACCAAAAGAGGAGCTCAACAAATTCAACAGAATTTATATCAATTATAAATACATATACACACACCTTCATATATAAAGCCAACTTTGACAGAGCTGAAGGAGAAATAGATGGCAATGCAATGATAGTAGGAGGCTTTAATACCTATTTTCAATAATCCAGACAGAAAATCACTAAGGAAACAGCAAGGAGAACTGACAGGATGGGGGTATAATAAGATACTGAACTCACCTCTTCCCATGTGTACACTAAATCTACAATCACAATTCTTTCTGGAAAACAAAACACAAACAAACCCTGAAAACTAGATGACCTGCTTGGTCACAACAAGGGTAAAAGTAATACACTGAGATGAGTAGATAGGAGACAGAGAAAGTCTTGCCCAAAACCACCATCAGCACGGTGACCCACAAAAGGGAAAGAGTACAGATCTGAAGTTTCTCTTGGAGTGAGACATTTGTGATTCACATTAGGCACAGGCACCCACATCCTTGAGTTCCTCAAACACCTGGCTTGGAAGTACAATGAGGCTTAGGCTTATTTAAGGGAGACAGTTTCTTGGGAATGGAGGTTCTCCTTTTAAAGGGCTTGAAGGTGGTTCCACTCATCCTGACATTCAGCAAAAAAGAACTGAAAGAGCCTAAAGTATGCTAAAGGAGATTTCACTTACTAATCTTAAATCATCTGCTGGAGAGGCAGTGGAAAGGTGGCACTGTCTCTGGAGGGACTAACTGACAAATACCATTTTTGCTGTCTACTCTATTTTGCCAGCACAGATGGGTGGCACAGATACTAAACCCTTCTGCTGATTTAAGACACAGCACTATCTTTCTGCCTTGCTGAAGCCAGTGAACACTTGTCATTACAGCCCTTCCCTACTCTCTACTTGGGGTCAACAGACACGAATGCACATACAGTACTCCTCCTGTTTTGCTGAAGTCAGCTGGCACACAATGACAAGTATCTTCTGTTGAAGCCCGCTGTTCTTACTTGCCCTTCCATGCTTTCTGACTCTCTAAAGCCAGTGAACATTTGCCATCCATGGAGGACACTACAATGGCCTGTGCATGATGGCCATGAGCTTGCATTTCTAGGCTTGACAGGACCATGACTAAACAGACAGATTGAAACAAATGAATATAGTTCTTGGCAGGCTGATACTCCAGGGTATTACATAGTTAACAGACTGAAGAACTCCAGTCTTTCAGTGAAAAAGGCCTATTTAATTATCTAACCTTCAACTTAAGGGTCAGGATTCCAGTCATTTACATGTACAGCGGCCAGTGCCATGGAAAACGGGGAAAGACAGATCATCATGCCAGAGTCCTCTGGTAACTCTCAGAAAGGAGCTTATATACACTTTTTCAGCTGTAAATTTTGCACCACCACCCAGAGGACCAGCAGGGTTTACTACTGTGGCAGCACAGAAGTGATACCTGCATACTTTAAAAGTTGCTATCTGAGGGTCTAGTTTCCAGTCTGAAAGTAGGTGCTAAATGAAATCCTTCCTCTTGGAACAATGACAGGTCTTTGCACTCCATTAACAATGAAAAACTATCAGCAAGGAAGTGGCAGCACAGAAGTGATACCTGCATACTTTAAAAGTTGCTATCTGAGGGTCTAGTTTCCAGTCTGAAAGTAGGTGCTAAATGAAATCCTTCCTCTTGGAACAATGACAGGTCTTTGCACTCCATTAACAATGAAAAACTATCAAGCTTAGACAATTGCCAAGGTTCAAGAGGCAGCCAAAACCTATATTATAGTAAGAGAAGGAAGGTAATTAAATAATAAGAGAAGGATCAGCCGGCAAAAAAAAAAAACACACAACATCTGTAAATTGTATGCACTAATATAGATGCAACAAAATTTATAAAGTGAGTGATAACAGACTTAAAGAGAGGATTTAAAAGACTATAAAAATGGTGAGAGACTTAACCCCCTCTACATCAACAGATAGATCACCCAGACAGAATTATCAATAAGGAAATATTAGGTTTAAATGACATAGTTCAGATGGGCTTAATAGGTAAATATAGAACACTCTAGCCAAATGCAGCAGAATACATATTTTTCTCAAGTGTATGTGAAACATCCTCCAGAATGTATTCCATATTAGCCCACAATCAAGTCTCACTAATTTAAGAAGAATGAAGTTATACCATACATCTTTCTAATCACATTATAAAACTAGATGTTAAAAACTAGAGAAAATTGGAAAACCATGAATGTGTGCAGCTTACACAACATGCTACCATCAACCACTGGATGCATGAAAAAGAAAATTAAAGGAGAAATTAAAAAACAGCTGAGACAAGTGAAAAATAGAAATGTGACGTACTAATGTATTAGATGAAGCAAAAATAGTTCTAAGTAGGAAGTTCATAGTAATACAATAAATGTGTTGTGTATTATTTCTCAAGAAATAAAAATCACAAAATAACTTTACATCTGGACTAGAAAAATATATTAAAACCAATTCAGTAGATAGTTCATAATAAATAGCAGTGTGTTAGTAAATGGAACAGATTCCAGACAGACAATAAAAAGATCACTGGTCAATGAAATTAACAATTGGTTGTTTCAAAAGATGAATAAAATTGACACATCTTTAGCTAGATTCACAGGACAAAAAAAGAGGGCTCAAACACAGAAAATCAAAAATGAAAGAGATTACCATTGATACCACAGAATGCAAAGGAACTAACTAGCAACCAAGATGAACTAAAAGAACCAATGGGACTAACAGGAACAAAAAATAGAACAACCTAAAAGAAATGGACAAATCCTTCAAGAATGAATCAGGAAGTAATAGAAAATCTGAATGGATCAAATTATCACTAAGTAGACTGAACTGATAATTAAAAGTTTCCCAACAGACAGAGGTTCAGAACCAAATGGTTTTATGGGTAAATTCTATCAAACATTCAAAAGACTGAATTCCTAACTTCTCAAATACTCTCAAAATATTGAGAAGGGATAGTTTACAAATTCATTTTATAAAGCATTACCCCGACACATGCCAGAGCATGACAGAAAGGGAAAATTACAGGTCAATATCTCTGTTGAATATAGATGTAAAAAAAATAATAATCAAAATATTAGCGAACCACATTCAACAATACATTAAAGTCATCATACCACAATCAAGTGGAATTTATTCCAGGGGTGAAAGGATTGTTCAATATCTGTAAGTCAACTGATGTGATACACCACATTAACAAAATGAATGATAAAAGGCATTCTCTTAATTAGTAGAGAATAAAACACTGGATGAAATTCATCATTCATAAATGATAAAACTCACAATGAAGTGGGTGTAGCAAAAATATAACTCAAAATTATTAAAGGCCAAATGACAAGCCCACAACTAACATCATACTCAATGGTATTGTGCAAAAAGTATTCTAAAATTGGCCCTCCCTGGTGGCGCAGCAGGTTAAAGCACAGCACTAAGAAGCTAAAGCCACTTCAGCATGAGTTCGATTCCCGCCTGCCCCAAAGGTGACCACATGATGTGGCAGACCTCTCCTGACCCGCTTGCTGCTCCCCTCAGCAGTGTACTTTGTAGATCTGCCTGTTCTGCTCCCCGTTCTGTCTCTGGTGAATCTCTTGCCACCCCTGAGCCTTTGGCCTGTACCCCAGTTCTGTTTGAACAAATAAATCTTAAAAAAAAAAAAAGATTCTAAAATAGAATAAAATAGAACACAAGAAGGATACCCAGTTTCCTCATTTTATTTAAAATACTTTATCCAAAATAAAGTAACTGCACCAGAGCAATTAGACAAGAAAAAAATAAAATATACAAATTGGCAAAGAATAAGTAAAATTCATCACTTGCATACATAATTTTGTATATAGAAAACCCAAGTGATTCTTAAGGAGTAAGTAAATATATTGGGCATATAGTCTGTTTAGTCAGCACCATTAGGGCCATGACCTAATATAGCATTATAAAATGTGCTGAAAACAGGAACTGTCCTGCGGCCTTGGGATAGAACTTTGAAACAGGCTAACATGAAGGACATTCAATAGGCTTCCCCACACCAAGAAGCAACACCAGTATGGGGCAAGGTCAGCCTTGACTGCACATTCCAGGAGACAATCTCCAGTTAAGGATACTCTGGCTCTCAGACTCCACAGATGGCCAGAATCAACTACGTAAGAACCCGATACGTCACAAAGTACCACTTCCCCAACCTTCCCCAAAATACTGATCCCTTTATTTCATATCAAGTGTGTAAATCCATACTCTTAACCCGCATTGTCAATTGCTGGGGACCTCTCTCTGTTCAGAGAGCTTTCCTGTCCTTCTACTTTATCTAACAATAAACATGTTGCTTTTCTACCTAATTATGGTCTTGAAACTGAATTCATCCCTTGTCAATACCAAGACTGTGAAGGGTTGCTCAGGTCTGGCTTTCAGATGACAACTCAATTAAGTTCTACCAAGAAGTCTACTAAAAGAAAGCCACACTAGACCAGGCATCTCTCCCAACCTGCTGGCACCTTCTAACAGATCTGGTCCTACCTGGTGTAGCAGGTCATGCTCTACATTGAGGATCCTCAGCTGCTCTAAGAATCTCCAACAGCCTGCTGACCTAGTGGCAACCAGAAATAGGCCCTGAACCACTGCTCCTGGGAGAGTGAGGTCCCAACAACCCAGTCTCAAGACTCAGCACCCACCAGCCCTGAATAAAAAGGAAATAGAAAACTCAAATTACAAGTGACAAAATTAAAAGATTAAAATACCCTTCCCCCAAAATAAAAGCCCAGAGCCAGGTATTTTCACGAGCAAGTTCTACTAAACATTCAAAGATGAATTAATGCCTATCTCACAAAAACCCTTCCAAAAAATTGAGAAGGAATACTATCAAATATATTTAACTAAGCCAACATTATTACCCTAACAACTCATACCAATCTCCCTAACAAACACAGATATAAAATCCTCCCTGAAATCTTAGCAAACCAAATTCAACAATGAATCACAATGACTATATACCATGACCAAGTGGGATTTATTTCAGGGATACCAAAAAAATTAATGTAATTCACCACATCAATAAAAAGAAAAATAAAAACCTATATTCAATTGTATTAATAGATTGGGAAAGTATCTGACAAAGTTTAACATCCACTATAATGAAGTCCTCAAAGTCAGGATAAAAAAACATATCTTAACATAATAAAGTCATTATGACAAACCCACAGGCAACATCATTCTTAATGTTGAAAAACTAAGTCTGACCATTAAAATCTGAAACAAAGACAAGGATATCACTATCATAACTGCCTTTCAATATGATACTAAAGTCCTAGTTAGAGAAATTTGCAAGAGAAAGATTTAGGAAAAGAGAAATCCAAATTGAGAATGGAGTAAAACTATCATTTAAAGATGATGTGTGCTACCCTGTGGAATATACATACATATATATATTATACATATATATATTATATGTATATAATTAAACCAATAAGCCAGTTTAGTAAAGATCAAGTTGCAAAATCAATACAAAAAGATAAGTAGTTGCCCTAAATGCAGACAATCAGTTAAGAGGAAGAAATTAATAAAACCATCTCATTTAAAAATGTACACCCTCCAATTAAATACCTGGAAGTAAACCTAACAAAGCAGGTGGAATATTATAAAAGGAGCATTATAAAACATTTTAAAAGAGATAAAAGAACAAAAAAAAAAAAAAGGAAAGATATTCCCTGTTCATGGATCAGAAGAATTGAAGAATTGACATCAAAATGGCCATCCTACCACAAGGAAGTTACACATTTAATGCAATTACAACAAAAAGCTCAATGGCATTCTTCAAAGAAATGGAACAAATATTACTGAAATTCATAGGGAATCACAATAAACTACAAACAGGCAGAGCCTCTCCTGACGAAAAGGGAGGAAGAATAGCAGCATTACACTCCCAGACTTCAAACTATACTACAAAGCCATAATATCTTTTAAAAAGCCAGCATGATATTAGAACAAAAATAGGTAAGCCAATGGAATTGAATTAAAAGCCCAGAAATAAAACCACACATATATGGTCAACTAACCTATATCAAAGGAGCAAAGAATATACACTGGAACAGGAAAGTTTATTTCAATAAATAGTGCTGGGAAAACTGGGTTGCCACATGAAAAAGAATGAAGTTATGCTATCTAACACCATACACAAAAGTCAACTTAAAATGGATTAAAGACTTGCATATATGACCTGAATTTATAAAATACATATATAAGAAAACATACACAAAACAAACCATTACATAAACCTCAGAAATGTCTTTGAGGACTCACCTATAAAAGAAAAAATGAAGGAGAAGATAAAAAACTGAGACTGAAACTAAAAAAAAACTTCTGTACAGCAAAAGAGATGGTAATGAAAATGAAGAAACTTTCTACTGAATGGAAGAAAATATTTGCTCACCATACAGCTGATAAGGGATTGATAACAAAGATCTAAAAAGAGCTTATACAAGAGTCTAGTCAAAATATGAGCAAAAGAGCTTAATAAAAACCCCCCAAAAAAAAACCAAACAAAACAAAATCTCCAAAAAAGAGATGCAATAGGCATATGAATAAATGTAAAACATCACTTATTATCAGGGGAATGAAAATCAAACTAGAATGTGTTATCACCTCACACCTGTGAGAATGGTCCCTATTTCAAAAATTGGAAATAAGTGAGTGCTGGTGATGTACTGGAGAAAAGGAACTGCTAGTGGGAATGTAAAATGGTCTAGACACTATGGAAAGCTGTATGGAGACACCTCAAAATAAAAGTGGATCTACCATATGATCCTACAATTCCATTCCTAGGAATCTACCCAAAAACATTAATTTGAAATGAAATTTGTACTCTTATGTTTATGGTATGTTTATTATTTCATTAATTTGAAATGAAATTTGTACTCTTATGTTTATGGTAGTGCTATTTACAATAGTCAAGATATGGAAACAAGCCAAATGCCCCAAACAGATGAACTGATCAAGATGATGTGGTATATATACATAATGGAATACAACTCAGTGATGAAAAAGATAAATTCATGCCATTTGCAGCTCAGTAGATGGAGTTGGAAGGGATTATTCCAGACAAAACAAGTCAGAAGAAAAAAGATGAATATTGTGTGGTTTCATTTCTATGTGAACTATAGAGAAACTGAACAAAAGGCTAGGAAAAAGACAAAACTTTACAAGATGATCATAGGCCTGAGACATATAGGAGGGAGGGACAGGGATAATGGTCAACTCAGGGAAGAACACAAGGGACTATGGTGATGGATAATGAGTAGAGTGGGAGAAATATACCTGAAAGGAGAAACTTAAAAATGAACCACATAAGAAAGTAAATTTAATAAAATAAATTTTATAATATTGCAGTATACATAACCAATATTGAAAATCTATTGCATTTTTAGACACTAATAACTATCAGAAAGAGAAATTAGGGAAACAATTCAGTTATAATTTGTATTGTCAAAACAAACAGAATATAATGAGAAAGAAAAATAAGAGTAAATATAATAAAACTGGAGAAAAAAGCAAGGAAAATATATTTTATACCAATGGATTGGGGGATTAATATTTCTAAAATGCCCATTATACTCAGTGTATTTTACATATCTAATACAATCTCTTTCAATGACTTTTCTCCAATGACATTTTTCACAAAATAGAACAATTCTAAAATTTGTATGGAATAACAAAAAAGCCCATGTTACCAATCCAGAGAAAAACATTGAGGCATCATGCACTTTGATTTCAAACTATATTAGAAAGCTATAATTATCAAAACAGTACCATACTGACATAAAACCAGACACATAGATCAATGAAACAGAACTGAAGTTCAGGAAGAAAACTATACATTATGATAAATTAATTTATAATAAATGAATAAAGAATATAAGCTGTGTATAGTCTCTTCAATAAATGGTGGTGGGAAGCTTGCTTAATTATGTACAACAGAATGAAATTAGACCATTGTCACATCATACATAAAATTTAACTCAAATTAAAATGTGAATACAACACTTGAAACTAAAACTCCTAGTAGAAAAGGCAAGAAATGCAGGATGTAAGTTTGTCAATGACTTTGGATCTGACTTCAAAAGCAAAGACAACAAAAACAGACAGACAATTGGGACTATGTCAAATTAAACAGTTTCTACACAGCAAAGGAGACAATTGGCAAAATGAAAGACAACCTGAGTGGGAGAAAAATATGGCAAGTCCTAACTGATAAGGGGTTAATATCCAAATACAAAGAGAACTAATATAATGTAATAGCAAAAAACAATCTGATTTAAAAATTTAAAAAGGGCAGTGAATATGAGCAGATGTTTTCTATAGAACATTGACAGTCAAGACACATGAACAGATGTTCAACATCATAATCATCAGATGGGAAATGAAAATCAAAACTACAGCATAATATTTTGTCATGACTGAGAATGGTAATAATCAAGACAAAAACAAATGTAGGTAAGTATATGGGAAAAGGATCACTGTGAACTATTGGCAGGAATTTAAATTGGAGCAGACTATGGAAAATAATATAAGGTCTCCTTAAAAAAAATGAAAAAAAAAAAAAAAAAGAATTATCATATGATCCAGCAACTTCACTTTTGGGTATTTACCTGAAGAAAGTGAAAACACCAATTTGAGATGATATATGCTCCCTGGATTAATTACAGTATTATTTATAATATCCCAGATATAGAAACAACTCATCAGTTCCTTGGGAACCATCCCTGGTGGCACAATGGGTTAAAGCACAGCACTATGGAACTATCTGAAGTCACTGCAGCATGAGTTTGATCCCCAGCCAGGAAGGTGACTCACATGGCACAGCAGACCTCTCCTGACCCACCTGCTGCTCCCTTCAGCTGTATTTCAGTGCATCTGCCTGCTCTGCTCCCCACTCTGGTGAATCTTCTCACTCCCTGCACCTCTGGCTGACTTCAGTTCTGTATCCATAAATAAATAAATAAATAACTCAAATATTCAGCAGTGAATGGACAAATAAACAAGATGTGCAACAGATCTATGTAGATACACATGTGTGTATACATATATAAATGCATGCATACACACATAGAGGCATATATATGTGTATATACATATATATGAATACTGTATATACACACACACCCCACAAATACAATGACATCCTACCCAGGCATATAAAGAATAACATCTTTCCATTTCTAGCAACTTGGATGGTTCTTGAAGAAATTATATTATGCTAAATAAGTTAGAGAAAGATAAACATGGTAAAAAAATTCATCTACCTTTGGGATCTAAAATAAAAACAAAAAATTCAAATATAGAAAACAGAATGGTGATTGCCAAAGTGAAAGGGCATTGATTGGTGGGCAAAAGGGTCCAAAACAGGCAAAAAAGTGAATTTTAAAAGTTAACCTTCTATATTGATATTGCAGTGATCACTGGTAGCATGTTCTATACAACTGGGCACTTAAAACTAATGCTATATGTCAATTTTACTAAAACATAATAAAATGCTATTGTGCAGATATCTATCAAATGTTAATTTGATTATATAGCTTAACACATCTATTTTCTTAAACTTACACATCCTTTGATTACAATTAGGTTCTTATTTTATATATATTTGGTCATATATATGTAAAACTTGATTCTATATCTAATGTGATAAATATGTATATATATTGATACAATTAGAATCTGTACACAGAAGATCCTTCTACAATGTCATTTCACTCAACATAATTTCATTATAATACTGAAATGGAAAAAAATTCTAGCTGACATTTGATGAAATAAATATTTCAGAGCTGTTTTCCATTATTTATGGTTTTACTTAAGGTTGCAACTTTCAAGACCTATCAATGGTATTAAGTAAAGACATACTATATCTGTGTGTATTTGCATATACTTTTCACTTCTATATTTCTTGGGTTTTTTGTAGATAGATATGACGAGCATGTACGTATTCATGTGGTGTTTAGAAAAACTGTAAATAAAGCATTACTCTTTCTTTCGCCCAGTGAAAAAGTTAAGGACAGGGGCAAAATTTTTTTATCCTAAGAAGTCTGGTTTTGGAAAGGATATTTTATTCTCTGTGCAGTAGTCAAAATTTTATGAGAGCTCACTTAAGGCATGATTGAGAGTGTCTGCTTTCCAATTCTGTCATTTTCACCTTACGGTAAAGATCAACTAATGAAAGTCCTTTCCTAATTTTATGATTTTTCCACTTTGAGGGCACAGGGAAAGCAAGGTTTTCACACATGATGAACTCAACAGCATCCTGGTAGTATGAAAGTAGAACTGTTGGGGAAATTAGAGAGTTTTGCTTCAGTCTCTGTTGTGCTATAGCAAAAACTAATCTGAAACTCCTAGCAGAGTCTCACACAAGCACAGCAGAAAATGCACCAAGAACTCACTTTTAACCATATGATTCATATACTTAAGAAACTTCCAGAATATACTTATTTACAAAGATATGTTTCAGGTTGAATGAAGCTGAGTAGAAGTAAAATGGCCCCTTTAAATTTCAAAATGCCTTTATTAAAATTCATGGCTTCTTAGACCTTGGCTTAGGAACCTAAAAACTGGGTTCTCTTCATCCAGTACCTGGAGCACCGTGATAGTGTTAAGTACCAAGTGTTTTGTTTTGATGGCTTGTTTTTAAAATCATATGTATCATACCCTGAACTGCCTGTAGAGGGCTTGGGTGCTGTCGATAGAGGAACACTGAATATATAACTATTACTGGAATGATGTGTTCTTTTACCACAAAGTATCTGATTAGTCACTGAACTCCAGAAAGAGTGAGACTGGTCTCTCACTTGCATAGGGAATAATAATAAAGATATTTTGGAGATAGTCATCCACACATGCAGGCATACAGCTGCAATTAAAATATGCCTTGTTGTTATTATCACCACCAAAAATGAAATTCTCCAAGTTAGAACACCATTAAGAAATTTAACAGTCCTTTAATACAAAAATTGGATGTCAGTTTTATGTGCTGAGGCAAAAGAATGAGTAATTATTTTGTTCAAGCAGCCAAAAAAAAAAAAAAAAGGCAAGAAATAAAAATATGAATTGAATTCCCTGGGATTGGCAGTTTGCCTACAGTTCTTTATTTGTCAAGAAGTTTGCATAAAATCTCAGATGCTTTTGCACAATTTTCAATTAAGGCAAATATGCTGGCAGGCCATTTAACCCATTCCAGGCAAAAATGTATTCCAAAATGAAATTACTAAATTTTTCCATACGAGCAGAAAAATCTGAATCCATTATCATCTTACATGTCCCCTGTGTAATAAACACCGATATGAATCCCAACTGCTGAGAACCTTGTAAGATCAGTAACGAGTTAACGCAAGCATTTATGCTTAGAGAAAAATCAAAATGATTTACTGGCAAAAGATCCATTTTCGATGGTAAATTAGGTGAATAAGTAACGTGTGCTTACAAATCTACCTTTATAGAAGGACAAAACCCTTTTAGTTTCAAAGTACAAATAAGCTATCAACAAGATTCGTGGGGGAGAAATCTCTAGCAACTGCTGTTTATTCCTGGAAATCCAATACACATAAAAGAGTTATGATTTTTTTTTCTTGAGCAGTGTAAGTCATTGTGGATAACACAGACTTAAAAAAGTATACAGGGATAAGTATAACGAGCTTTAAACTCAGGTCGTATGCTACAGTGTTGCATTATGAACAAGAAGCTTGTATGTGCATGCCAATTCTCATTTTATCTTGTTCAGAGGGCAATTGTTAACCAGCAATGTTTCCCAGTCAATATTAAATGAAAATAAATGTTGGAGACTCATCTAGTGAGTATATATTGAAATGTGATATACAGTGAGGGATGGTAAGAGCCAGATTGCCCAAGCCAAATTTATAGACTGACCAATGGGAAAACTGCTCAAAATGTTTATGTTAATAAAGCATAAGATATAACCCCTAATACTGAATATAGGCATACCTCATTTTACTGCAATGTGCTCTAATGCACCTCATAGATATTGTATTTTTTACAAATCCAAGTTGTGTGACAACCCTACAGAAAGCAAGTCTATCGGTGCCAATTTCTCAATAGTATGTGCTCAGTTTCTGTCTGTGTGGCCCATTTTGATAATTCTTATAAATATTTCAAACTTTTCCTATTACGGTTTTATCAATTATGGTGACCTGTGATCAGTGAGCAGCCATGAACAGTGAGGTAAGACCTCTGCCAACAAAACACTTATGATTACCTAAAGGTACAGATGATTTCTCAGCAAAAAAGCATTTCAGGGCCCTCCCTTGTGGCACAACGGGTTAAACCACTCATTAGGAAGCTCTCAGAAGCCACTGCAGCATGAGTTTGATCCCCCACCAGGGAGCTTACCCATGTGGTGTGGCAGACCTCTCCTGACCTGCCTGCTGCTCCCCTCAGCAATGAATTTCAGTACATCTGCCTGTTCTGGTGAAGACTCTCACTCACCACACCTCTGGCCTGTACCCCAGTTCTGTAAGCATAAATGAATAAATCTTACAAAAAGTATTTCAAATCAAAGAACATTGTTTTAAGATAAACTATCTTGTATACTAGATGCTGTAGTACACTTACTCTACTACAAAATAGTATAAACAATGTTTACTTGCATGGGAAACAACAAAAAAAATCAGGTTTCTTGGGTGATATTTGCTTTATAGCAGCAATCTAAAGCAGATCTGGAGCAGTATCTTTAAGCTATGCCTTTATCTGGAAAAAGTAATTTGCCTTTAAGAGATTTCTGAATGATTCATCATCTAAGAAAGCACAAACTTACAATTTCAGGTTCAATAATCATGATATTAATTTCACATATCAGATTTTTTTTTTAAATTAATGAACTGTGTGTAAAATATTTTCAACCTTTATTTCAAAGAGAAGCTGACATTTGGCATAGTCAAGTGCTGTGAGGGAATCTAGCTTTTTATGCAACCAAAGGGATTCAGAACTATTCACACTATTTCTGTTGTTAAAAGAGCAAAACTTCCAGGTTAAGAGCAATATGTCCATCAGTAATGCCTGAACATGTGCTCATGAGTAGTTAGTGAAGACTCATTGACTCTATATTAAGATTGAGGAATGGTTATTATAACAACTTCATGGCTGGCAAAGACAAAACATTTGTCTGCTCAGAATTATCTTTAACAAGAACAGCACATGTCAAGAAAATGTTCCGAAGACTGATGGGATAAGACACTGTGGATTGTAATTTGCCTGAGCCATAATTTCTTTGGCAAGATTCTGGAAGGTGAGCACTCTTACCTGTAACATATCTGATTAATTTTTAAAAAAGATTTATTTATGAATACAGAACTGGGGTACAGGCTAGAGGTGCAGAGGTGGTGGGAAGATTCACCAGAGACAGAACAGGGAGCAGAACAGGCAGATCTGTGAAGTACACTGCTGAGGGGAGCAGTAGGTGAGACAAGAGAGGTCTGCCAGGCCATGTGGATCACCTCTGGGCCAGGGATCGAACCCTCACTGAAGCTGCTGTGGCCAGCTTGGAGTGCTACACTTTAACTCCTGCGCCAGCAGGGAGGGCCCCCATATTTTATTAATTTTATGAGCAAGAATTCTGCTGGCTTTTAGTAGAAAATGAAGGGTATAGTTGCACAACACAAGATAAACCTCAGATAATGACAGTGCTGAGTTAGTAGTTGTTTTAGATGAAAACAGGAATGAGAACCTCAGTGGAAAAACTGCCAACTGCATAAGGAAGACAGCAGAGATACACCCTCCACATGGGAAGATTCTGCTTTATTTTCTTTCTTTCCTGCTGAGACCAACAATTAATAATGGGATATTTTAAACTAGAATCACAGTGATTTAAACAAGATGGGAAAGCAGTTGATTCCCTTCCAAATATAATATTTTAAGGGCATGAGAACATTGTCTGATTTTAACTATTTGCAGAAAGACAGATTGTAGAAGAAACAGTTATTGGACACTATTAAAGACAGTGATAACATTGACATCTCTATGTAGAAGCAGTTGTTCTTTGTTTGGCTTTGATGACAGCTAAGAATTAAAATAATTTCCAAGATTAAGGACCATTTCATAAGGTCTGAGCAAATACAAGTGACAATACACATCACCAACATGCTTACAGAATTTTTTGGTGGGGAGTTGGGAAATTAACAAATGGCCTTACAAAGTGGATAAATTTAGATACAAGGATGGTTTCTACATGAAATACCTAAGTGGTAAAAATAAAAGTTTACTATCACTCCTAATTACTTAAACATAAAATGCCTTATATATTTTATTTCTGAATAATCCACACAAGAAACTTAAGTGGCAGGCAGATATAGCTCTGAGATCTCTAAGAAATGAAAATTTTGTTGAATAATTGGGTTCTTCTGGGTAAGCATAAGTCAAGTGTCTGACAGATCATAGCTTGTGTAGCAATCACTCACTTTTAACTTTGGTATAAATTACAGAGAAAAGGCTATATCTATTATATCATTGTCCATTGAGTTGTGGACTAGAATTTTGATCCAAACTTGAATGCTAGTTTTTAGAAAAAGAATGCTAGACAGGGTCTAAACTAGAAGACTAATAGCAGCTTGGAATCCTCTCTCCTCCCATTAATTCATGAGACAACATTAACACAGTGGACCAACATTAGCAATGGAACAACTGCAAATGGAAGAGAACTGAGGACTTGCCATTGGCATATATACAAGGCGATGAGACAGAGACCACCAGAATAGGTAAAAAACCTGAGAACAAAAGAACTAGTTTTTAAAAAAAATAAATGAGACTTAGGGGGCAGCATCAAGAGGAACAACATTCATATATCATAGAAGTTTCCAGAGAGAGGAGAGAGAAAGGGTGAGAATCCCATTTAAAGAAACAGTCAAGGCATCTAGATCCAGGAAGCTCAAAATGTCTAATAAAAATAAAGCCAAGTAGATGGTAACCAAGACATTTTATCATTTAAATGGCAAAAATGAATGGTAAAAATAATCATAAAAGCAGCAAGAGGAAACCAAAGAGACACATATGATAGCAATTTACCATAAGACTATGAGTAGATTTCTCAGCAAAACCTTACAGGTCACATGGAGTAGCATGAAACATTTAATGTGCTGAAAATACAGGAACTCTAAGAATTCTTATCCAGAATTGAAGGAGTGATAAATAACAGTCTAGCCAAACAGCAACTGAAGGAATTTATCTCCTTAAAACTGACCTTGTAAGATATACTGAAGGAATTTATATAACATAAATACAACCTCACTTAGAAGGCACAGAACTAAAACAAAATGTAACCGAAAATAAGGGATAAAAGAGTTAACAATGTAAGGAGCTCAACATTAACTTGTTTCAGTTTAAAATTATCATTTTGAACTATTGATCACATGGTAATCTCTGAACAAAAGACAGAAAAAACAAATAAGATAAAGCTGAATCTAAATACTAAACAAAATGTAGCTTTCAAAATATGAGGAAGAGAACAGAAGAATAAAACACACTACAGACACACCCAGAAACAAATAGAAAAATTGCAATAAATACTCAAAGATTAGTAACTGTCCCAAACATTAATGGCTCAAACTGACCAGTAGATGACACAGGAAATAAACTTTCTGTTGTCTCCACTTTGAGATATCCAAGGGCTAAAGTTAAAGGTGCAAGGTAAAAAGCTAGAAAAAGATCCTGAAAATAAACTGTATTCTTTAAGCAGGGACAATCATATTTTTCTCTATACAACAGACTTCCAGTTAAAAAGGTTAACAGAAGACAGGAATTGACATTAAATAATGATTAAGTAAGCAATACATTAGGAAGACATAACATTCATTAATATATTTGAGCCAACCACAGGAACATGCAATATGGAAGGCAACTATTAATTAGTAAACCTTAAGAGAGACACTGCCAGCAACATACCAGTGGATTCAACTTTCCATTTGCATCAATGGACAGATCAGACAATCATGAGGTACCTAACAGCTTTAAATGAGGAATTAGACCACATGGGCTTAGTAGACATTTATAGGCCATTCTTCCCCTAAAAACCTAAAATCACATTCTTTTCCTGTGTACATGGAATATATGCTATCAATAAATTTACAAAGATTGACATATCAGCATTCTAGGATCAAACTAGAAATCAACCAGCAAGAAAAACCTCCAACAGGAGACTAAACAACATGCTATTGAATAACTATTCATATACAAGAAAATCAAAGGAAAAAATTAAAAAAAAATACTTTGTGATGAATGACAAAAAGAAACAGGAACCTATGGGAAGTGGAAAAAGCAGTATGAATAAGAAGTTTATAGCAATATGGGCTTATAATAAGAAAAAAGAAGATCAAGTCAACAATATAACCTTATATCTTAAGGATCTAGAAAGCAAGTAAATGAAGCCAAAACAACTAGATGAAATTAAAATTATGGCAGAAATAAAAAACTGAAAAAAAGTACAAAAGAGCAACTAAACACAATTTGATTCTTTGAAAAGAAACAATAACAACAAAAAACTAACCTCTATCTAGGATTATTAAATCAAAAAGTAAAACAGTAATAAACAGAATCAGAAATGAAATTACAGTAGACATCACAGAAATACAGAGGATCGTAAGGGATTACTACAGACACATTTATAACAATATATTGAATAATCTGGGGAGAAATGATCAGTTCTTAAAAATCACACATCACTGCAACTTTGAATTAGAAAATTATAGAGAAGTTGAACATATTATAAGCAGGGTTATTAAAAAACAGTAATCAACATTTACCTATCATCTTCCTCCAAAAGAAAAATCCAGGACCATATGGTTTTAATGGTGAGTTCTACCAAATCACAAAGGATGAAACAAATACCTATGCTTTTCAAACTCTTCAAAATATTTTAAGAGGAAATATTGCTAAATACATTTTATAAAACCCACATTACACTGACACCATAAGCAATGACACCACAAGAAAGTGAACATAAGCCAATATTCCTAATGAACATGGATGCAGAAATTCTCAAATTCATAGAAAATTGAATTAAAAAAATACATTAAAAGGCTCATATGCCAAGATCAAGTAGGATAATTGAGGGATGCCAGATGCCACCTCAATAAAATGAAAGGTAAGAACATTCCTCTGCATAGCACATGTCAGAGATGACAGGCCCACAGTTGATGCCATACTCAATGGTAAAAAATGGAAAGTTTTCCTCCAAGATGCAGCATAAGGACACCCAACATCATCACTACTATCCCAGATAATATTGGAATCTCACCACTGCACCTCTGGCCTGTTCCCCAGTTCTTGTATGCATAAAACTAAACAAATGGGAATACATTAAACCAAAACCAAAAGAAGCTATCATTAAAACCAAAATACATCCTACGGAATGGGCAGACATAACTGTGCATCACAGAACCAATATGGGGCTAATATTGTATATTATTACATATTGTAATATGTGTAAGGGAACATATTACAGCTCAATGAGTAGAAAACCACCTAATCAAAACACTGGCTATAGAGCTAGAGAGATATTTTGCCAAAGATAACATACAGATGCTCAGTAGGCACATGAAAAATATTACTATCACTAGTAATCATCAGGGAAATGTAAATCAAAACCACAATAAGACATCACCTCACAACCAAAAGAATGGCCCATATCAAAATTTACAGAAACAAGAGTTTTTGAGGGTGTGGATAAAAAGAAATCCTTGTACACCACTGTTAGGAATGTACCCTAGTCCAGCCTCTATGGGAAACCATATGAAGGTTTCTGAAAACATTAAAATAGACCTACGTGTCTGCTTGAATACAAAAACCTTGATTCAAAGGGATATTTGTAACCTTATGTTCATTGCTGTATTCTTCACAATAGCTGAGCTATTGAAACATGCCCAATGACAGATGGTGGATGGGGAAGATAGATGTATGTCTGTATACACACACACACACTCTTTGTCGCCTCATGTGGCGACAGCATTGGGAGCAGCGTGGGACAAGGCAAAGAAAACTCAAAGGCCTTCTTGAGAGGCTTACACCAAAACAGTGCAGTCCGGATCCAAAGACAGTCTCGTATTTACTAGTACAAAGGTGAGGCAAAGGAGTGTAGCTGAGGGGGGGGAGGGGCAGTTATTGGGGATGTAAGCTAGGCTGGAGTGACCAGGGCTAGTGCTTGGGACACTCCATTTTCCTTTCTGGTCAAAGACATTAACTCTATTATTTGCCTCCACTTCTCAGCAGATACTTGTTTCCTAGCATGTTCTGTACACCAGGACTTTTGCCCATGGTGGGATGTCCCCTAGGTGAAGGGTCCTACACATAGCGGACAAACAGGAATTCTGGGCACCAAGACAATATCCCTGAGAATAATGGTTGCTGGGAAATCCTACAACACTGGAATACTACTGAGCAATTAAAAAAAATTTACCATTTGCAACAACATGGGATATAACTGGAGGGAATTATGCCAAATGATATGAATCAGAGGGAGAAAAGCAAATACTAGAATGTGTGATGCATTCATGAAATATAAAGAAACAACAGACCCCAAAATGACAATTAACCATAGAAATTTAACTGTTTAATTCAATCTACCAAAGTGTGAGGTAAGGGGTGAGAGCAAAGGGAACAGGCAACAGAAGGGTGGGAGATTGTTAGTGAATTGGTGATGGGCATGGTGTGGTAACATACATTTGTAGAGGTAGGAACTTAGATCCCTAAAATATATACAGTACTGTTAATGAATGCTACTTCAATAAATCTAATAAAAATTAAAGGAAAAGAAATGGATATTGTAGATTAAATGTCTGTGCTCCCCCAAATTGTGACCCGACCTTTAATGTGAGGATATTTGGAGATAGGGACTTTGGAAGATGATAATATTAGGATGACACTCTTATGAATGGGATTTGGGTCTTTTATTTCATTTTTTTAAAAAGGTTTATTTATTCATACAGAGATGGAAGGGGGTGGTGAGATGATTTACCAGAGACAGAGTGGGAAGAACAAACAGAATACACTGCTGGGGGGAGCAGCGGATGGATCAGGAAAGGTCTGCTGTGCGATGTTCTATTCCCTGGCCAGGAATTGAGCTCTTGCTACAGTGGCTGCGGATGGTTCCATACAATGGCTGCTACAGTCTAACCTGTTACACCATCAGGGAGGGCCCAGGATTTGTATCCTCAATAAAAATCCCAGAGAATCCCCTAATGCTTTCAACCATGAGAGGACACAGCAAGAGTCCTGCTGTCTATGAAAGAAAAGGAATGAACCCAGTCACTGAACCTGCAGCATCTTGATCTTAGACTTCCTAGCCTCCAGGATTATGATTAAATAAATGTTTGTAGTTTAAGTTCCCCAGTCTGTGGTAATTTGTTATAATAGTTTAAATAGACTAAGACTATATACAAAGAAGTTTGTAATAAGTACTTCAAATGGAACCCCCAAAAGTCATTCTCAATCCCTGTGGGTGATGAGATTAGCTTCTATATTTTCCTTAGTCTTCTTAATGCTTGATTCCAAGCCTGTACATGTATTAAAAATCTTAAGTTTGAAAGAAGCAACAGATAATGAGAAGAAAATACTTGTAAAACAGAGGAGGCTGGAGAAGTGAGAGGTAGAAAATTTGTCCAGACCATAAGGAACAGGGCAAACCCAATGCCATTTATTCACTAATCTGCTGCTCCGTATTGTGGAGACTTCCTTGATTGTGTCCATTTACTTTTCCACACACCACCCACTCCTGTGGATGGGTAAAACATTTTATTACGACTATCCACTATAATGGAAGAGGAGGCATTGATATCAGAGACTCCTTGAGGTGGTGACATGCATTCCAGAAGGCTCAGATAAAGCTACATCAATAAATATAGGAGTTTATAGTAAGCCCCAGGAGTGAGCTCTCATCATAAGGAATTTTTTTTAATGCATACAGAACTGAGGTCCAGGTCAGAGACAGAAGGGGTGAGAGGATTCACCAGAGACAGAGTAGGGAGCAGAACAGGTATACACTGAAATACACTGCAGAGGGGAGAAGCGGATGGGACAGGAGAGGTCTGCCACACTATGTGGGCCACCTCCCTGGCTGGGGATAGAACTTATGCTGACATGGCTGGGGTAGCTTCATAGTGATGTACTTCATAGTGATGTACTTTAACCCATTGCACCACCAGGGAGGGCCCTCATAAGGAATCGTTAGCACAAAATTGAGTCAATTAGTCTTTAGATATAAACATTCATATCTAGAGCATAGAATTCTGTTGAATTAACAATAGTGACATATCTGCCTTTAAATTTAGGCCCAAGTTATTGAAATTATAACTGGTAGAAAGAAATGGAGTTGAAACATCTAGTAGATGCAAACCAAACCTCCCACAGCAATATAAGCAGAGTTGTGGAAGCTAAACCATTCACTGCTTCCTAAACAATTTTCCACAATGAGAAGGTGACAGGGACTAGAATTTCCTAGTGGAGTAATTCTAAGCACGAGGACTGAGAAAGACAAAGAAATGTAGGAGAAAAATGAGGATTTGGGAAAGTCGAGTTTTAGCCACACCCATGGTGATTCTGCCCTCTCATTTCCAGTACTACTGCCTGAGTTCCTCTGTCCCATCACAGAAAAATGAGGGTAATCTGTTTGTTGGGTGCAGAAACTCTGCTTCAAATCTACAAGTTCCCTGTAGGAAACAAAGGTATAATAACCATTTCCTAACAATGGCCCTCAAGGCAGACACATGTTTTGAAAGTTTTGGATTAATTATGCTCAGGCCAAGTGCAAGTATTTTTACTGAGTGGAACAAGAGTCTCCAAGCTATTTGAAAGCTTTGGATCTTCTTCCCTGGAGAAAGTAAATGCATGTGAGCTGTGTCAACACACACATTTTCTATGATTTACAATATAGTTAGAAGCTTATGTTGAGATCAGAATAAGAACTTGCTGGCAGTGTGAAGGCAATCAGCTGAAGAGACACTGGCTTCTGACACTGCAGTAACAGTCAGTCAAGGCAACTGAAAGGAGGTGACTGAGACCAGGAGGAAAACAAGGTTGAGTTTCAACTCAGAGTTTACATTTCTGAGTTTTTCGAAAAAAACTCAGGGAAATTTTTAAGACTAATAATAACTGAAAGTTGGTCATTCTTTCCCATTTCATCATAACTTTATACCACATTAAGCTAACTACCAACTTCCAATTTTGGAACTGAATTCCAGGAGGAATAGTGGAATCCCTTTTTGGCAAGCAATTTTAGCAGCCTGGGGGTATGTATCCTATTCCCAGAAAACAGCAGCCAATGAATCATTCTTCCTTTCAATTTTCCCATATTCCTGACGGCTGGTTTATTGGAGAAACCTGCAGGAAATGCCAGGGAAGAGATTTCTCTAAGCTAGGTCAGGAGCTTGCGAATGCTACTTCTTCCTTGGGCTCAGTCAAGTCCTGGCGTCTCAAGCATTTTAGAGTCTTGAAAAATCACTTACCTCCCTCTTCTTTTGAGTCTGGAGCTCTGGCACAACCAGACCATCTGGCTTTTCTTCTGAGGATCTCTTCACAAAGGTGACTCAGTAGGCATCACTTCTTGGACAGCAGGTTCAAGGAGTTACATCCCTCTGTCCCTTCCTCTTCAACAAACTCCTCAGCTCTTCAGGCAGCTGGTTCTGCACTTCAGGTCAGCATCACCGTGCTGGGCAGATATTTCAAGGTTTTTACATCTTTTACCCTTCAAAGCCTGAAAAGCAGCACACTTTATGTGACTTCACCCCTCTTCTCACTGAACATTTCATGCCTGGCTCCTTCTATGGTGAGTGAAGTTGCTTTCTACTTTCCTCTCATTTCCCCTCTTAAAGTTCTTGTTCTTCCTTCTTCGTCACCCTCTACTCAAGAGGCTTCTTCACAACAGACTTATTCTCCCACCAAGAAGTCTTCTTTATCTTTTTTGATGTTTTTTTCCTACCATTTTCCCCTAATCTTTCCAGGCCATATAACTAAATCAGTTACATTTCTTCCCTGAAATTCAAACACCTCTCTCCACAGCTTTTAGCAGCATTGTCCAAAACGAGGCTCCCCGCTGAGGTCTTTATACAAAACAGCAAAGCCCGACAGCTGCAGCCTCTTTCCCTGATGGTGTGACTCACCCCTCAGGTTTGCGGTAACTTGACCTTCCACAAAGTTCCTCCAGGTACAAAGATTCTCATTGGAGTGGAAGAGGTGGGGCGGGGCAAGACACAGCTAGTAGAGCTCCCCAGGTGATTGTGGTTTGCAGTCACAAGTGGGATCTATGCCTACCTGTATACCCATTTTATATCTGAGATAACTGTGTTCAAATTCTTTGCATTCAGACAATTTTAATGAGCCTCAAGTGACCAGAGTTCAGTGAACTGTTTTGCAGTGAGATTTCAGACTGATCTTGCTTGAGATATGCGTTATTTCTGTCCCTTGCTTCTTCTTCAAAAGTTATTGATGTCTCTTTTACGGGGATGGAGTGGGCAATGGGATAAAAAATGGTGGTGGGGGGGATGTGCACTGGATTATGGTGATGACACCATAATCTGACCACCGGCTCCTCCCCTCAGCAGTGTACTTCCTTGATCTGCCTGTTCTGCTCCCCACTCTGTCTCTGGTGAATCCTCTCACTGCACCTGCACCTCTCGTCTGTACGCAGTTCTGTATGAACAAATAAATAAAAATCTTAAAAAAAAAACCCAAAACAAAACAGTCTTTGCCTTAAATTCAAATAAAAATATACCACTTTTAATCTAAGCCTCGTTCTTTCATGTTTCCTGTTATTCCTTGTGGACTTCCCTGGTGGAGCAGCGGTTAAAGCACAGCATTGAGAATCTAAAGCCGCATCCGCATGCCCCGGAGGTGACCACATGGTGTGCCAGACCTCTCCTGACCCGCCTGCTGCTCCCCTCAGCAGTGTACTTCCTCTATCTGCTTGTTCTGTACCCACTCTATCTCTGGTGAAGCCCCTGAGCCTCTGGCCTGTACCCCAGTTCTGTATGCACAAATAAATAAATCTTTAAAAGAAAAAAAAAGGCCAACACGATTTTCCTTCATAAAACTGCTTATGCTATTAAAGACATGAATCACGTCATACTTACCTTCTAGTTTCTAGTGAAACAGTCCTCAGTTAACAGAATCAAAGAGTATCAAAAGTAAGAACTTTAGGGATCTTCTAGTTTCATAACTGAAAAGTATATTTGTAAGCAGTATACTCTTATCTTTAAATGCAATCTTAATCCTAGTATGTGGAAATTGATACAATGATTTCAGATGGAGTATATGGAAGACTGAGGCATCTAAAAGGAACTTTGTCACTTTGTAAATTGGAGTTTGAAAATCTCTTGCAGTCAACTTTCAATTTTATGGATAAGGAAGCCACAGTTTAGGAATTTTATGCGAATTTTCAAATTTTCTAGGAACATTATTAAAATGATTTCTAATGTAAAAGTGCTTAATGTTTAATGTAGCCATGGAAACTTGTTCTGGATTTATTTTTTTAATGAATAACATACTAGTTTACTTTTACATCATTTTGTGCATTTTTCCATCTCAGTTGTAACTGGATTTAATTTTTAATAAACAACTGTCTTTGCTTTATTGAGTTACTGATAATAAGCACAGGCACAGATTTCTATTTCCACT
This sequence comes from Condylura cristata, assembly GCF_000260355.1. Lineage (NCBI taxonomy): Eukaryota > Metazoa > Chordata > Mammalia > Eulipotyphla > Talpidae > Condylura > Condylura cristata. The sequence continues at coordinate 22,051,538 of NW_004567124.1, read as the reverse complement.
AACCAACAAGCAGCAAGTGTGAGGAGTGCTTAATATAAATGAGGCTCAAGTGCAAAGGATCTTTGAGCCCCTGTGCCCAACGTATTCCCAAGAGGCCTTCCCTCCTTTATAACATCTCACCTTAGTGAAACAACTACATACACCTGAAGGACTTCATCCTAATCTTGGATTCTGAGCAGCAGCACCGTTTTTCTCTAGTTGGATGCAGTTCTCTGATAGAGTGCTGAAAATTAAAATATATATATATATATATATTAACCACTAAGACCTGCCTCTGGATCTTGATTCTTTGGAGAGCAAGTATGCACTAGAATTCATTGCTGGGAAATGAAAAGCCTGGACATGTCAACTACAGACATAGGGTTTCAAAAGACTTGAATTATTAATTTCCTTATCAATGGATCATATTAAAGGAAGGCATATTTTTAAATATATTTAAATATTTAAAAAGTATTCTTATTTGTTTTCTGTGTGTGTTTTCATGTCTACCTTCCTGCCCATCCTCTCCTCACCTCCAAGTGATTTCCTCCAGCTCATAATGGATTAACAAATACGGAAGTAGCAGGACATCTGAGTGAAATGATAGGGTGACAACCAACCTCAGGAAAATTTACTGAATGGTCAGGCCAAACTAAGACATAAGCAGCATTGTAAAAGGGAAATACATATGGAATTTTACATAAAGTAATATTCTCTGCAAGGGTGAATAGCATTTGTTGAGAGAAGAGGCCGAGCACTTCTGAGAATCAGAGGAAAAGGTGATGTTCCTAGTGCAGCTCAGTCTTTCTCATCACAGGGACAAATGGTCCCGGATGCACAGGTTTCTAACGCCTAGTCTCTAATATCTCTAACGTTAATATGCTCCCTTCTGCCTGTTCCTTAGCCTGTGCTCCCAGACCTCCTTCGTACTCCACTTCTAAGAGAAGGATTTCCTCTCGGATAGATTTCCCAAGTACCAGGTGTTGTCCTAAGTACCTTACCCTTAGTGCTATGATGTAAGAAAAAGCTTTTTTATGACCAATCTACAAATAAACACCGAAGCTTTGAGAAATTAAGTAAACTCTCTGAGGTGAAACAGTAATGGGTGCTAGGAATGTGTTTGGAATGAAGACTGGTGAACTTAAGATAGACTTCACAAGTCTGTCCCAGTTCTCTGTACTGTCTCTGCAAGACTTCCTGAAGATTCAACTTGCTTTCTCCTGAAAGTCTGACATTTTATGTATTTATATGTACACATATGTATATATATATACATATTTATATACACACATATAATATATATGTGTGTATATTTATATATACTACATGCATATATACTGTGTGTATATATATACCCACATACATATGTGTATGTGTGTGTACACACACACACACACACACGCACACACATTAGACCTTAATAGATAATTTGCCATTTGAAACTACTGGATTGCAATTTTTTTTCAAAAATCCTTTTTCCTAAGATTAATATTATATATTTAAATTTTTCAGAACTCAATTTAAGAAAATTCACAAATTGATGGATGTGATCTTGAAAGTCTTTTCCAAGTCATTGACAAAGACATTAATTTACTTTGATCTTGGGAAAGAATTTTGATACAACTTCTAAGATCAAACTTAAGGTTTTAGGTGTCTGAAAGAAAGACTATTTTACCAGCTAACAGTACTAGAATGAGCTCTAGATATTTTAAATTCTTCTATGATGATATCACATGAAGGTCAATTTCATAGAAAACTTCTACATTACAATGTGATCTGCAAATATCTCAGAAGAGGAAACTCAACTGTTAGAGACACGATTTTGTTTCACACAGACAAATGACCGATACCTCTGATCTTTCAATCTTCTATGACAGAGGACCTTGTACAGTACAGTGAATTGTATTAGTCTCTTTCCAAGATTTAATATTAAATTAACCAATTAACTTCCTGAATTAAATTCCACAGAAATCATTTTATTACTTTTAATGGCCTGTAGATTTGTTAACTTTCTTATTACATAAGGGTACATGATGTCAGATTAAACTTTTCCCTAAGCTTCATGAATGTGTCCCAAATGTGTGTGCCTGTCTCTATTTTATTTTCACTGGCATGTCCCCCTCTCTCCCCCAGCAAAACTCAGGCATATTAACTAACAACTCCTCTTTTTAGGAGTAAGTTTACGACAGAAAAAGTAAAACTGCTAGTATTTTTTTGTAGATTGTGCTTATGTCTTCCATTTTCCCCTTTGGATATTCATTCCACCTACTCCATTCTCTGTGCTCCAGTAGGCTGACCTGAATCAACTGTACCGAAGCCTTTATTTGGGGGCCTCGTTTACCCATCTTCCACACTCCCCCTTCACTTCTGGCAACTGTTGCTTTGTTCTTTAACCTAAGAGTTTGTTTTCAATTTGTTTTGTTTCTTTTTCTACCCTATATATGTAAAATCATGCAGAGTTTGTCTTTTTTTTTGGTTTGACTTATTTCACAGAGCCTAATATTCTTTGAGCCATCCATATGGTTAAAATGGCAGGGTTTCATCTTTTATTAAATAGCTGGGTCATATTCCATTGTACATCCATTCATCTGTTGATAGGCACTTGGGTTGTTTTTAACTCTGAGATCTTTTGAATAATGCTGCAAAGACCACAGGGGTGCATGAATCATGTTGAGTTTGTGTTTTCATATTCTTTAGATAAATGCCAGTAGAGGGAGCATTAGATAATGTGGTATTTCCATTTGTGTATCTCAGTTTGACATAAAAAATCTTATGAGATCATAATTGTGAGCTGAAGGAAAGGCATCAGTGTGACAGAGAAAAGTGAGATTGGAGATTGGAATTCTTTGTACAACTTTTATGTTTCCTTAGGATTCCAAATGTCCTGTTGCCTTTATATTATAGACTGCTATTGTTGCAACTTAATTGTAAGACCTGATGGATATGAAAATATCCAGCTTTAGTAAATAATTTTGGTGGATGGTCACTCAATGTTGGCTTGGGGCTCCACTCAAAGCTGAGTCTTCCACTGAGTTTGAAGATGTTCCTTATGTATTGTATATACTCTCTTAGAATCCAAAGAACCCTACAAATTGTGTGCTTCTTTTTTAATCGTGTGATATATGTTACAATAAATTGACCGTTATATTGGAAAGAATGTCATAGTGTGATTTAGATATTTGGACCCTACTTAGCTTAGGTCCTCTGAAGAGCAGACAGCAAGATTAGATTAGGTATGCAAGAGATTTTTTGGCTCAAATATTATAAAAGATAAAAAATAAGCTGGAATAGGAGGAGCAGTCTCCAGACCATGATGCATGTTTGATGTCTATTAGAGTAGGGAAACAGTGAGGGCTGGACAGGAAGAGTATCAGGTGGTGAGATGGTTCTAAGTAAGTAAGTGAGTTTGACTAGTTTATAGAAGCTATCAGTCAACATTATCCATCAACCCGTATCCAGTTGGAATGGGACAATACTTATACCTCTATAGAGTATAGTTACTGACTAGGAATTACCTGGGGGAAACATGACAATAAGAACAAGTTTGGTGGCAGTTCCAAGTGGTAGCAGTTGGGTGTGTCAAGTAAAGGTGCTCCCTGAAGTTAGTTTTCTGAAAGGATACCTGACTGGTACATTTGCATGGCTATTACAAGATCACTAAGATATTTACCTATTTCCCCGAACCCCTTGTAAATTATCTTTTTTCTTCTGGTATTCATATGGATTACCAGACAAGCTACAGGCTTCTTAAATGCACATTAGATCTATTTTTAGCATGATGTCATCAACATAATGCTTCAGTCCAATAACTTATAAGGTATTGAAGGATCTAATTTCCCTTGTATTATATTATGGCAGTCTGGAGGAGAGTTAAGAAATCATGGAGGCAAAGTAGTGAAAATATACTGCCTTCTATTCCAGGTAAGAGCATACTGTTTATAATTTCCTTTTCTGGTTGGTATTAAAAATGTACACACGTACAGTGAGGAGATAAATAGCTACTATAAGCCAGAAACTGCATTCATCTTTTCTCCTAAGGCTACTCTCTTCAGAATAGTGTCTCTGATTGGGACTACCATTTATTAAGTTTTCCATAATTGCCATCTGCCATATCTGTTTTTGTTTGATTATTTTGCAGTGCCATACTAGTGAATTAAACAGAAATATGTTGGAAACCATCATCCTCATATCTTTTAAATCTTCAATTCTCTGCATTTCCAACTGGGTTATGATATTGCTTACAATTTAGTGTCTTGGTAGGGAAATGCAGTTTCAATTGCTTCCATTTTGTCTTCTGAGCTATAAAGATACTAACTCCACAAATTGTAAAGTGAAGATGAGGGTGTTTTTTTTTTTCATAATTCAGTTTTATTTGAAAATTAGTGGTAAAATAAAAATTTAATGAACTGTAATTAAAAGTTTTTTTTTACATGTGAAATAATAGCTTATTTTTATATCATTTTGTGCATTTTTTCACCTCAGTTGTAATCCTCGTGGGCTTTCCATCACCAAATCACCCATGTGCCATCACCATAGTCCAGTGCATTTCCTTCCCCCCACTGTTTTTGATCCCATTTCCCACCCCACCCCCATAAAATGTCTCTGGTATATAGCTGTTCATTATTATTATTTTCTCACCTGGCCTGTTATATTCCTGCTATGAGTGAAACCATCCGGTATTTTTCCTTTTCTTTCTGGCTTATTTCACTATGCATGATCTTTTCCAGCTCCATCCATGTTGCTGCAAAAGGCATGTGTTTATTTACTTATTTTTTTGGTTGTTTAGTAATATTCCACTGTGTATATGTA
>NW_004567124.1:22010839-22046650 GCF_000260355.1 Condylura cristata | reverse complement strand
TGATCTTTTCCAGCTCCATCCATGTTGCTGCAAAAGGCATGTGTTTATTTACTTATTTTTTTGGTTGTTTAGTAATATTCCATTGTGCATATATACCACAAAGATGAGGGTTTTTTTTTTTTTTTTTTTAAACAACCAACTATATCTGTTCCATGTAGGAATTAGAGAAGTCAACTTAGGGTAATGAGTAGAGTGTTGGCATTTTTGAATCCTTGGTATCCCTGTCATCTCAGATACTATATATTCAACAGTACACAACTTCTAAGTAATTTCCTTTTCCCAGATTATAGCTACCTGAGTTAATGATAACAGGTCCTTTAAGAACAGCCAAGGAGAATATGGTGAGTATACTGGCCACAGAGATACAGACTTTTCTTTAAGAGTGTCTGATCTGGGTCTTCCAGGGTAGTACACCTGGTTGAAGTACAGCACTATGAAGCTAGTTTTAATGACTACAGCACGAGTTCAAAACCCCACTACGTAAGTGACCCACATGGTACAGTAGACCTCTCCTGACCCACCCACCACTCCCTTCAGCCATGTATTTTAGTCAATCTGCCTGCTTCCCACTCTTTCTCTGGTGAATCCTCTCATACCCCTGGTATGTACCCCAGCTCTTGTATGCATAAAATAAATAAAACTTTTTAAAAATAAGAGTGTCTGATCTGTCCTTCAACTGATGGACCTTGAGCCTGAGAACTGGTTCAAGTCTGGAAATTGAATGAGAGCAATGAATATTCATACATTACATCAACTGATATAAGTTTTCTGTTTTTAAATATTTTTAAATTACATAAATTACTTTAGCTGACTTCCTATTTCACATCTATGACTCCCTGCTGAACACCATGGCCTCTTAGTCACAGTGATATTCACTGGCTATGACTTAAGTTCTTGCTGCTTAATTAATGGTTTCTTTTTTTCTAGATTTATTTTATTTATTTATGCATGTAAGAACTGGGGTGTAAGTTAGAGGTGCAGAGGGCATAAGAGGATTTACCAGAGATGGAATGGGGAGCAGAACTGGTGGATCTACTGAAATACACTGCTGAGGGGAGCAGTGCGCCAGATAGGAAAGGTCTGCTGTGCCATGTGGGTCACCTCTCGAGCTGGGGAATGAACTTGTGCTGCAGTAGCTGTGGACAGCTTCATACTGATACTTAAACCCTTGTGCCACCAGGGAGAACCCAGATTATTAAAATCCATTATTTAGGCACTGTTATTCCAGAATTTTATCACTCCCATTTACACTAGGGAGACTTGCCCAATTACAGTGTATCCTATCATCCACTTTAACCTATAGAGGATACACTATGTTTCTCTCACTTGTACATTTCTTAGTGTTTTAATAAATAGGATGTCCTCTGGGTCCTCCCTGGACACACAGTCAACTAGTGATTTTTGTTTTATGCAAAAACCTCATTTCAGCAAGTATACTTCTCAACATTTTCTGGCTTCTTCCTTTATACACTGACAAGGAATTCCATCATCTATACTTCAGTTAATATAAGCCAGGTGTTCTTAAACTTTTTGGTCTCAAGATCCATTTATACTTCAAATAATATGATTATTCTAGAGAGCTTTTGCTTTTGTGGGTTATATCTACTGATATTATCATATTGGAACTTAACCTGGGAAATATTAAAATTTATTTATTTATTTATTTAAAAATTACAATAAAATAATTACTCCTTAATGTTAGTTTATATTTCTATTTTTTAAACTAGGACAGCTACATTATTTTACTTTTTGTCTTTTTTTTTTTTAATTATCTGACTCAAGTGAAGATTGCTACATTCCCTGCTTTGGATTCAGTGTATACCACTATGTTGTTCTGATTGAAGTAAATATAGAAAATCCACTGTCACAAAACATATATAGCTTGAGAAGACAAGGGTACTGTAATAAACTTTCATATAGTTGTGACTATTCCCTTTTAATACTATACCAAAATTTGACAAGTAATAGTTTCTCTAACTATAGTTTGATATGGAATCTAAAATAATTTCCATGAACTTTTATCCTCTACTACATAAAATCATTGGCCTAAATATAATTTAAGTAAATTCTTTAGCTATACATAATCTTATAACATCATACATTGACCATTTAGTAGCCATTAACTCAAGGGAGGTAAACATATCTTCTAGAAGTTGATTATACAATATTAAAACCAACATACTCACTCAATAAAATTACCAAACTTATCAAAGGTTTAACAATTTTTGGGAAAGGAGGCAAGTTCAATTTAATATACAAATTTCCCAAAAATCTAATTTTTACTTAATATTTCAGATTTTATCATTGGCAACTGTCAGTTGCTTCCCTTAAAATAACAGGCCTCCTTAAATATATTAGAAAATAACTACCAAATAACCAAATCTGAATAAACATTGTTTGCCTATCAGTTATTACTTCAATGCAATATACTATTCTCTTAAAGGATCCTATGCAGTTTTAAAGTGAAATAATTGCAGACATATTTTTCATTGATATAATGAGCACACTCTGGTAAACAGTAAATATTTTATGTGTATCTCCTAGCCTGTCATGTAAAATATTAAAAATGCATGTACCCAAGTATCAAGATTTTAAAAATTAATAATTTTGACAACTTCATCAGCAGCATTTCTAGGAAAACTGACTTTACAGATTGTCAGTTGATTGGTATCTGCAATAAGGTGACAAACTAGAAGGTTCTTGCCATCATTTCTTCCTCTACAAAGACCGTGGACCAGTGTCTATGAGACCAAGCTGGGAGGAGAGTTGAGGACCTGATGACTAGTATACACACAGAGATGAGGGACGGACATTATCAGAAAGTGTAGAGAACACCTGAGACATTGCTTACCAGGAACAGCACTGAGACACAGAGGTGCTAGCTTGCTGCAGTTGGATGAGTTCACACCCACCATAGAGCACAACTACAGCGTATGGGCATCTAGAGGCTACTTCTGGGGGCCCAAGAAGCACCACCCCTGCCTAAATACTGTAGTGTCTGTAACTTACTGCAGTGCTGTCTGGGGCCAAGAACCCCCACCACCACACTGTTCCTGCCTCAGTCACCTTGCACAAAGCTGCTGAGATTAGTGCTAGATTGCAGCTGAAAAGCTACTAGCAGTTTGGGGCTTCTAGGAAAGTACTTCCGGGGAAGTCTGCTTATAGGTCAGAAACCTGGGCTTAGTAGTGAAAAACTAAACAAAGCAAAATAACATAAAACAATAAAAATAAAATAAGAAAATGAAAATTTCTGAAGTTAGAAACATTCAAAACTCAATTTAAAGATGAAAAATACTTGATCATTAACCTTTGGATCAACATTGTCAGTCTAAGTCCATGTGGCAAAAATTCAAGATATTTTTATGTAGAGATAAAATATTTTGATATTCAATTTCCTCTCAGTGTTTTTATTCTGCTTGAGTTGAAAAAGGGTGGCAAAAAGTAGCATTAGTACTACCTCAGGATTTGCTGGATTCACCATCTGAAACTCTATTCTAGAACTGCTGAGTCAGAATCATCATTTATCAAGATCCCCAGGCTACATAATGACATTTCAAAAGCTCAAATATATAGTCAAATCTGTTAATGCAAGATTTCTTCCTTTTCTTTGAATGTAACTAGATAAATGCCCAGCTTCAGGAAGCTGTAATGTGGGTAGAATAAAGAGGTATTCTGGATGATAGTCTCGATTAGATGACACATTAAATACATCAAGTCCGTTGAATAGTATCTATGTCAAAATCTCTTTCTCAGCAATATAATTCTTTGTGGTGTTTCATTCCACAGTGTCAGCCATGCATGAGCATGTGATTTGAATTGATGCCTCAGTTGAATATTTGGTAAAACATTACTTTTGCTATAATAATTTATAAACATAGACGGAAACAGACTTTAACTTAGTCATTCATTGAATGAGCATTTAGTAGACACTTTCCAGTCCTGTATTAGAGGCTGGAGATTGAATGAAACAAGGAAGTTGTTTTGAAAATACAAAACAAAACAAAACACATAAACAGATACTTTTAATGAAGAGGGAGAAATACTTTAATAGAATCCTCATAGGACATATGGTGGAATCAAGACTACATAGAGTAGTTCATCCAGATAGGAGGAAGGTGGCAAGGAAGGAAGAATTAGTGCCTGACTTTCTTTGAAGGTTAAATATAAAATCTGCTTGGAGAAGAAAGGAAAAGGACATTCTTTGGAGATAATATGACATAAAGACAAATTCAAAGTGAGTGATTTCATCCAGGACTTTTCAGTAGCTTGATACTACTGAAGCATAACATACAAGAAAAGAATAGAGGAGGAGTATGCTGGAGATCCAGCCAGAGCACTTCATGTCCACATTAAGAATATTAATAGTTCAACTTGTAGGCAGATTTCAAAGGTTTCTTCAATCAGGAAGAGTCCAATCCAATTAATATTACTGGTAGAACACTCTGGCTATAGAGTGGAGGAAGGAAGATAAAACCAAAGGCAAAGAGACCAGTTAAAAGAACTACATTCTTATTGGCAAAAGTGTCAAGGCCAAGCTTAATTTGATTTTGAGATGACAGAGTCACAACCAGTCAGAGGGCAAAGGGACAAAGAATCCCCAGATGCTGAAGACCCCTTCATATTTTTTTTTTTACAAGCTTCTTCATGTCATATTCCACTTTTCAGAACAATATTGTAATCACCACTTTAAATGAACATAATCTCAAGATATCATCCTCCTTCATTCCTTATACTGTAAAATGAAACAATTAAATCCTTTATTATACAAGCATCTTGAACAGAGATCAAATGTAATTCATCCCACATGCTGTCAGCTAATTAAAGTATTTGTACCACAGATTCTTCAGCCTTTCACACAACCTTGGAGGAGCACTGGGGTCTTATTCCAAGAGAAAAACAAATCACTCTCCATTTTCCCCTTATTTAATTTATATCACAGTACCAGTGGGCTCAGTACAGAGCTGGGGTTTCAAACTTCACATTTACCCTAGAAACTAAATGTGCATCTTCAGAAAGCTGCCTGCAGGTAAAATGAAGGAAATTGCATGTTAAAGAAATCTTTAAACCTGAATGAACTGGTTTCTCCTCCTCCCAACACATCCTGATTTCTATCTTATGCATCATTCCCCTCACACTGCTATTCACTTCTCTCTCTGATCTCAGCCCAGAGGGAACTGAAATACTGGAGGAGGACATGTATTTTTTTCCAGTTTCACAGAGTGAGAAAAGAAGTTTTAAGTGATAGCTAAATGAGGGAAATTCGAGTCCCTCAATATGTAGAACTAATCTGCCAGGTTCATAGCATGCTGAGAAACTGACTCGGTTCTCTGGACCATTCTATCTGAGTAATTGCACTTCCTCACCTGGAACTGGCAGGGGGCTCAGAAGTCAGTTGGCCAGCTTCCCATTGGCCTCTACTCATTGTGCATAATGAACATTCAGCTCCACACAGGCAAACTTAACATTTTCTTCATTTTTTAAAAAGATTTATTTATGCTTACAGAACTGGGGTACAGGCCAGAGGTGTGGTGGGTGAGGAGATTCACCAGAGATAGAGTGGGGAGTAGAATAGACAGATGAATAGAAATACACTGGTGAGGGGAGCAGTGGGTGGGTCAGGAGAGGTCTGCCATGCCAGGTGGATCATTTTCCTGGCCTGGGATTGAACTCCTACTGCAGTGGCTTCTGAGAGCTTCATAACATGGTACTTTAACCTGCAGCACCACCAGGGATAGCCCATTTTCTTCATTTTTAATAAACATTTATCAGGGACCCACTGTACAAGGTGCAACTAAGTACTTGTGGGAAGGACACTTCTTTCAGACTACCAGTTTTGCACTGGTCATGGACTTCAAGGATTGAGTGCGTAACCAATCCACAAAACTCTTACCTATTCCCCTTGTCACTATTATCACCAACTTCTGTTTCTGCTTGCCTTGTCTCTCTCTCAATTCTGATTTATCTTACAGTAGAGAATCCTTGCTATTACTCAGATCTGCTTTCTTATTTTGGGGAATTGTTTGTAAGATCTTTCTTAACCTTAATATTTCTACTTGTGTTACTATATATTCCCTTTGGGTCCCCATGAATGTTTTCATTATTAGATCTTTAAAGCTCACCTAAAAATTAATTCTCATTTGACTGAGACTGGAGAAAATAGCTCCAGATTATACAACATGTAGATAAATCTACTAAAGTGTTTTTGTATAGTAGATTTAATGTTGGATAATACTTCAGTAAATCCATGGATTTCACTAAAAATTCCACCAAAATTGTGAGTTAGATTCTGCCTCAGTTTCTCTCCTGCAACCTCATCATCAAGGTACACTTAGAATAGATGGGTAATTGGCACTCTCTTGACTTATTAACAGATCCCCTTGATCTGTTTTTATGGGTCAAAGCACACCTTCTCCCTGTCACTACCATTAAAATTTTCACAAGATACTGACACAGCATTATATAGTGGCAAAGTGGGGCGCCTCACACTATACTAGTAAGGGGTTTCTTCATTTCCCACAGCACTCTAAAATCTTTACTCTTATGTGTGCTGTCCACATGTGAGTTCCTGCACTTTATCTTCTATCTTCTGCTAAGTATCTTCACTGGTTTCAAATGCTAACAGAAGCTAGCATGGACACAGGAGCACAGTGATGTAATCCAAACAGACAACCCTCTGGGACAGAGACAATTTTATAAAAGAGTGGAAAGTGGACATGGAAGATCACATAGAAGATATCAACTCTACTTTTCACTTGCTTACTTATTATTGAGTAGATAAAGACACATGTAAAGTTGAACCAAAGATCGACAGTTACGAAACAAGAAACTCATGTAGTTACCAACTAATTCAACCATATGCAAGGTACATAGTAGGCTCTGTAAGCAGCACAGATGAGGGTAAGGAAAAGTAGCTGTTTTCAAGAAACTTAATATACTGTATTTGTATTGGATATAAAATACTGGATAAGGTATTTTCCTGGAGAGCAAAATATCAAGAACAGGAGAAACATGTACAGTAAGACAGAGGCTCCAGTGAAAATGAGAGCTCCTAAAGTCAGCAATTCATCTTCATAAGCACTAAGGATGTGCCTGTTTGAAAGCAGGTGAGGCAAATGAGACAAACATTCTCTTTTGGGCAAATAATGAACCATGACAGACCAAGCAAAGTTACTGAATTCTGATAAACACTTGGAGGACGATGGCTCTTGTGGAGTAAAGCCTGTTTCTCCTTCATCTCTTTATTTTCTCCCTTATTTATCCTCTTCTTAAGTTAGAGAAATGAAAAGTTAACTTGTGGGTTTTCAACATTGTTTCCAAAACTGGGTGTCAGTTCCTTATGCCACCACAAGAGATACAACTCAGGTGCAGGATCAGTCTGTTTACTTTGCTTGGAAGTCACCCTTGAAGTGAAAACCCCCCTTCAGCAGGACTCCCTACTGTTCTTTAGGGTTCAGTCTCTCTTGGTGGAACTAAGTACATAGGAAACAAAAGGTAACCACTGCTTCATAAATCAAGCACATCACTACAGACACACAAGTCTATCTACACTATGGCAGATGGTGCCTGTATATTCAATTCACTGCTCCCCAAGCCTCTTCTTTAAGAGAGCTGTTAAGTAAATGCATATCCTTCTTAGAATCTTTTTTTTTAACCTCATTCAGAATCATTTTCTAACCCAGATCAATGGACAACCTACTTGTGCTGTTTTTACATCTTTAAATATGTGTTACATATCACTGAGTGGCTTGCCCAGGAATAAGGGAAATTTTCCTGAGTATAAAAGGCACTAAAATTCTTATATAAGAGGGCCTCATGCATAATCAAACATTGGAAGATGAGGTAAAAGTAGGGGTCCAGCACTGCTAGGGCAAACATTTAGTGGGGCTTTTGTTGTTAATGGGGCAGGGAGGAGGAAAAAGATGAATTATGTTTACTGTGTTTTTATTGAATGTTCTCCTCTCAGAAGAAGAAGAAAAATGTAATCAATAGATTTTATAATAGTCTGGCCCTTCCTTAACATTTTGAAGAGAAGTTCCTAGCCAAAATGGAGCAAGGAACCAGATTCCAACGCTACTTTACAGGGCTTAGGACAGTGGTCCTTGAGAAGGGAAGCAAGTAAGTACCAAAAGTATCCCTTACTTGCTTCTTAGAGTTTCTTTGCTGCACATCATGAAAATATATATGGGCAGAGTATGAGTGGTAACATAGAAGTGGGATCCCAGGCGGGCAAAGTAGCTACAAGAAATGGCAAAGGAGGGCCTTCCTGGTGGCCCAAGGGTAAGTCTCAGTGCTGTGAATACTGAGGCCTGAGTTCAACCACTGGACAGGGAGCTGACCCACGTGGCACAGCAGACCTCTCCTGACCCATCCACTGCTCCCCTCAGGAGTATATTTCCATCAATCTGTCTGTTCTGTTCCCCATTCTGTCTCTGGTGAATCCTCTAACCCTGACACTCAATCCTCTCATCTCCCATACTTCTGGCTTATACTCCAGTTCCTCTATGCAAAAATAAAAAGTAAATAATAATAATAATAATAAGTAAGAAAGGAAATAGGTAATGAAATCCTTCAGGCTAAAGGAAAGTGGTACCAGATGGAAATCTAGATCTATGAAGAGCACAACAAATGAAAAACTCGGGGGATGCTAAATATATGTATTTATTTTTAAAACCCACACTTTTTTAATTTTTAAACCTCTTTATTAGATAATATACTAAAGAAATCAACAGCATTGCATTTTGATGTCTATTACATATATAAAAATGAAAGGTATTTCCACAATAGCCTACATGTTAGGAAGAGGGAACTGGAAGTACACTGCTACATGTGAAGTAGTTACCCCATTACTTGTAGATATTTTCATCATAAATGTGCATAAGATAGATTTGTATTTGTATATTAAGCAACCTTTCAAACCAACAAAACACAAAATCATCTATAGTTTAAAAACCAGCAAAGGCAGAAAGACGAAAAGAAGCAGAAAAGGAAGAGAAAGGAAATTAAAAAAAGAAAAATAGGAAAATGTACAACACAAATAGAAAGATGGTAGATTTAAATAGAATCATTACCATAATCACATCAAATAAATGGTCTAAATACCCCAAGTGAAAGACATGGTTATCAGATTGGATAAAACAAACAAGATCAATGATATATGGTTAGAAAGAAACTCACTTTTAATATAAAGGTAAAACTGGCTATCAGTAAATAGATAAAAATAATCATGCTACCTCTAATCAAAAAGCTCAAGCAGTTATATTAACACCAGATTTCATGGAGAATGATATTACAGGAGATAAACAAGGTGTTTTCAAATGGCAAAGGGTAAATTAATCAAGAGAACACAACAATCCTAAGTGTGCATAAACCTAACAACAGAGTATGAAAATACATGAGCCAAATCTATAGTATTACAAGAAAAAAAAAAAACCAGACATGACCACAATTAGGATAAAATTCTTTAACATTCTTCTTTTTATAATTTGTAAAGAAGTAGACAGAAAATCATGAAGGTTATGGACGTTTGAACAATGCTATCAACCAAATCTAGTAAATTTTATAGAATATTCCACCAAAAATAGTCGAATACATTTCTGCACATTCTTTTCCAGTGTGCGAGGAGAGTTTATTGTAGATAAACCTTATTCTGGACATTTTGGAGTTTTCAGACTTAGAAGACTCCTTGCCCTGCTGCCTAGTGACATCACCAAAACAGTTAAGAGCCTTCTCCAGTTCTTCTTTCCTGTGGGAGTTCCCTTATTTCCCTCCCCTCCTAAGTAGCAAACCCCACTTTGGCTGTGCTGTCTGGAAACATTCCTGCTATGAGAGACTTCCCCCTAAGCCACCATTTCATGGTCACTGGGCTTGGACGGATAGCCCTGCACAGGTGAAAACTGCCCTGAACTCCTTATGCACCACACTACACCCACTTGCGGCCAAGGCGAGGGCTGCTGTGCATCTCCTCAAAGACACAAACTATCAATGGTCACTCCAAGAGAAACAGATAATCTATTAAAGAAACCGAATAAATAAATAAATAAATAAGTAAATAAATAATCATAATAAATAAATAATCTTTCAAAAAAAGAAAATACTAAGCCTAGCTATTTTACTGGTGAACATTGCTAAGGTCTTGAATGTCCTCAAGGAAACAGAACCAGAAGAACACTTCCTTGCTCCTTTTATGAGACCAACATTATCCTAACACCAAAGCCACATAAAGACATTACCCATAAGGAAAACCACAGACCAATTTCTTTTAGCTCAAAGATCATGAAAAACTTGTCCCTCTTGAGGAAAAATCTTCAAGAGACTATTAGCAATGAATAAAGAACTACACACCAAGACAAAGCGGGATTTTTTTCTAGGTATGCAAGACTGATTTGGCATCTGAAATCAATTAATATAATCTCTCACATCAACAGGGAACAACTGGATGCCAATTGAAATTCTAGCAAGATATCTTTGAGCATTGAAACACTGATTCTAAATGTTAAGGAAGACAAAAAACTAGCAATGGTCATTCCAATACTGAAGAACAAAGTTGGAAGATTGACACTTCAAAGTCTTACCGTAAAATCGGGCTTAAGTCTTACTATATCCTGCCATTATCAAAACAGAAAGGAATTGGCTTGGCAAAAAAAAAAAAAGACTCATATATCAATGGAATAAGATCGCATCCAGAAACAAATCCACACAAATACAGTTAACTGATATTTGACAAAGGAGAGGAACAAAGGAATAAAGGCAGCTTCTTGGAGAAAGAAGAATTTTTACAAGAAATACTAAGCTTCCAGCTATAACATAAAGTCTAGGAATGAAAAAAAAATACATATTCTGTTCAACAACTGGACATTATATACAAAAGTTAAGTACATAAAGCTACCCAGAGATATACCTATCATAACTCAAAATGGATCACAGATCTAAATACAAAACGATACTATAAAACTTCTGGAATAAATCAGTAAAAAAACTTCAACATTACTTTTTTTGCTGTATATTTTTATATGTAATATAAAAACACATTCATGAAAGAAAAACCTGATAAATGAGACTACCAAAAAAAAAAATTGCCCTGCAAAAGTCACTGCCAGGGAACAAACGATAAAACACAGATTATAAGAAAATATTTCTAGAATGTATGTATTAATAGTGAAGGTCTTATATCAAAAGTATACAAAGACCTTTAAAATTCAATAATACAAACATAGTACTCAACATAGTATACAAAGAACTCTTAAAACTCAACAATAAGTAAATAATAAGTACTTTTTAAAGAGATCTGAGCAGGCACAGCACCAAAGAATAATTTGATGTCAAATAAGAGTAAGAAAGGTTGTTCAGCATTATTTGTTATTAGTGAGTTGCTAATTAAACAATTTATAATACTGAACATCTACTAGAATGACTGAAATCCTAAAAAAAAACTTATTACAAAGAATGTGGAACAACAGGAAATCATTCACTGATGGTTTGAATGCAAAATGTTACTGTCATTTTGGAAGACAATTTGACAATTTCTTACAAAACTAAATGTTCTCTTACTATTCAATCCAGCAACTACACTGTAAGTTATTTATCCAGCTGATTTAAGTCCTTACATAAGAAACCCACCTACAACTATCAATCGCTGCTTTATTAATATTGGGCAAAAAACTGATGCAACTAAGATGCCCTTGTATAGGACAATGAAATTGGTATATCCATATAATGGAATATTACTTACTGATAAAAAAAAGCTATTAAGTAATTAAGACATGGAGGAAACACATTTATATCATTAAATAAAAGCAATCTGAAAAGCTAAATATTGTACAATTCCAGTTACATGCTATTCTGGAAAAAAGCCAAAACTATTTAAACAGTAAATTGATCAGAGGCTGGTAGGGGAGATGGATAAAAAGATAAGATTTAGGGGTTTTTTTATAGGAATAAAATTATTCTGAATGACATGAAAATGGTGATCACATTCTATTATATATTATATTTGAAATTCTAAGAACTTTACAATATAAAAAGTAGGTCATTGTGTACACAGTTAAAAAATATTTAGGAGGTTGAGGGATACAAGGAAATACTGGAGCCTGAGAAGTTAATCTATTTGCATTGCTAATGTATAAAATAGCCTATCTGAAGGGGGGCGTTATAAAGGTGTTGACCTATGTTACTTTCAAAATGAGTGGCGTTTGTAAGATTAAAGCTTAAAGGAATTGTATATGACTAGTGCTCTGTAGGTTATAAAGTTGTCTCACAGTGGGACAGGTTAACAAGTTTGTTATTGCTATACATGTATACTGGAATTGGACAATTAAGTAAATGAGTAATATATAGTAGATGAGTAATATATAGTAGATAACAGACCTTTTAATTTTGTAGTGAGAATTTGCAGAAAAGAAAGAGGAGGATGATAGAGCAATATATGTATTAACAAATTGGAGTTGGAGACATCAGTATGAACTCATGTTTAGCTTAACATTAAACGAGTATAATTACATATATATTTATATACACACATGCATGTATACACACATATATACATGCATACATATGTGTGTATATAAATGATGTGTATATATGTAATAGGTAATAAATATATGTGTTACAGGTTAGCACATGCCCTAAGCTCTGTCAGTTGAGAAATCAATCAATGTAACTTATTATATCAACAGACTGAAAAAAGGAAAACTTGTAATTATCTAAAAAAACAATTTGAGAAAATTCAATAACCTCCTTTATAAAAGCTCTTAGGATGGTAGAAACAGAAGAAACATCTTCACTCTGATAAAGAGCAGCTAGGGAAATCTTAATTCCAAAATCATACTTCATGGTAAAAGACAAAATGCTTTTTCCATAAGGTCAGAATAATACTGTCTGCTCTCACCACTCTTTAACCTTGTCTTCAGGGTTCTCAATGGAAGTAAGAAAAGAGATTAGAAACACTGAGCTAGGAACAAATTTGTAGATTTATTTTTATCCATAGACTACCTGGTCATGCATACAGAGGGTCCTGGACAATCCATACATATGTTATTAGAATTAATAAATGAGGTTAGCATGGTTTCAGAATAAAAGAGTAATGCATACAAGCTCTTGTGTTTCTACATACTAACCATAACAAGTGGAGGTTGAAATAAAAACATGTAATACTGCTTGCAAATGAAATATTTAGATATAAATTTCTCAAATAATGTGTAGAACCTGAACATTGTAACTACCAACCATGTTGAGAAAAATGAAAGAAAACCTAAATAAATGGAGATATATACAAATAACTTGGAATGACAAAGCCAATTTGGGGCTTATATACTATCTGATTTCAAGACTTTCTAAAACTACAGTGATAATTAATAACTAATGGCATTAAATGTAAAGAAGGATGATAGTTCATTAGACTAGAATATTCAGATAAAAACATACATAAATTCAACTCAATTTTACCTATTTGTCATGGGAACAGTTTATAATCTTTATAAAGAGTTATGCTTAAACAAATGGATAACCATATGCAAGAAAAGGTCTTTCATCAAATACCATATACAAAAGTTAACTTAAAATTGATCAAAGACTTAAATATAAAATTTTAAAAGTTTGGAAAAAGATATTAAAAAAACAATGTTTACCCATGCTCTTGGCTAAGATGTCTTAAATACTGTACAACATCAGCAACTACAAATGAAAAACATCACTAACTACAAATGAAAAAGTCCACACATGGACTTCATAAAATTTAAGAGACTTTGATCTTCAAGTAACATGGACAAGAAAATGAAAATCAGGACACAGATTAGGAAAACATATTGCAAAACATGTATTCAAACAAGATCTGTATCTGGAATATATGAGGAATTCTTACAATTCAATAAAATGGCAATAAGTCATCTTTAAATGGGCAAAAGATTTGCTCAGACAATTTGTTAAAGAAGAAATTAAGTTGGCAAATAAGTACATGGAGAGTTGCTCTCAATATTATTATTCATTAGGGAAATGCAAATTAAAATAAACGAGATGTCTGTATACCCTTCTAATGGCCACAATAAGAAACTGACCAAACAGAGCAATCGGACTCTCATACACTGGGATCACACAATACTAAAAGCATTTTGAGAAACAGTTTGGCAGCTTTTTAAAAGGAGAATCCTATGATGCAGGCATTCCTAACCTAAAGTTTGGTATTTACCTAAGAGTAATGAAAGCATATTTCCACATAAAATCCTTTAGACTCTGACAGCAGATGGTGGTTCTCAGAGAGAAAGAGTGTTGAAGAGGTGGGTAAGAAGGATAAGGAGGACAATGTAAGGTGGTGGTGGAAACTAGACTTTCAGAACTTTGAGAACTGTGTAAAACAACAGGCTAGACATCTGGAACTTAGGCTAAGCTTAAGCCAATCTTACCTCAACTAAAAAACAAAAACAAAACCAAAAAAATACTTGCTTATAAATATTTATAGCCCAAACTTCAAATAAACTAAATGTTAATAAGTAGGATCATTAAATTGTAAACTATCCATAGAATGAATACTGCTTATCCATCAAAGGCATGAACTGACTTAGGCTATAGTATGGATGAACCCCAAGATAACTGTGCTGAGTACAAGATTATTTCTTTACAATTTTTTTATATATAATAGAATAGTTTATTTTTACATCATTTTGTACTTTTTTTTTCATTTTAATTGTAATCCCTGTGGGTTTCCCATCACCAACTCTCTTTACAAATTTTTAAAGAAAAATATGAAAGTAATCTTATCATCTTATAGATTTATTACCAAGTTGAATTGCTATTACTTCACTTGCTAATTTTTCTCTTCTTAAAACTATAAACTCCTTGAAGTTAGCAAATCATTCTATATTTTGTTCCAAGTGTCTAAAATAAGGGATAATTGAATACATAGCTAACAAATAACATGCAAAATGGTATAAATTATTCAACGAGTACATATGACTGAACACATACTACACACTTGGGCCATCGGGAATGTTGTTCAAGTCTTGTTTGAGATTGTCATTCTTGGGAGGAGAAAACAGCAGGAAAAATCTCAGTGTGTTTATTTATATATTTATGTATTTATACTTATATATAGCAGAATAAAATAGGCTAAGAAAACCACACACTAATCTGAAAATTTAACCATAGCAGTATTTTAATTCCTAATACTAGTTAGCAAGATTCTTTCTCAGCACAATTGAGGCCTGTTGATATGTGTGTACCTTAGATTAAATAAGTTAATTAATGTGAAGCAGGACCTCACTGGTATCACAACTAGAACTACATAGATCATTGGGAATCAGGCTGAATGGTGTTGGCTAAAGTAAGAGGGCCCTTAGAAGATTTAATTTGAATAGTATGAATTTCCTTATCTGAGTCTAGTTAGCCTCTGTTCAGTGGCAAAATAAAAGACTAATTTTTTGTAAGTAAGGTCCTGGAATTCAGCAGCTGGATGACTGCTTCATAAATAATGATAGGTTGATGTAGCTACATTAAGAAAGCTTAAGATAAGGCCTCCCCACCACCAGCCCTTCACACACATCCATGTTTCTAGGTAACTCTGAAAAGCAAGTGTTGTACTTTGCTTTATGAAGGATCTGAAGAGGTACTAGTCTGCCACTGAACCACCAATACCTCCAGAAGAGGTACCATTCTGAAGGGGTTTATAATCTACTAGAGGGAAACTATCCAAACCTGACAAAAGCAGGCAAATAACCAGGAAGTGGGAAATACCAAAAAGTAAAGAAAACAGTTCATAGCTGGAATCTGGTTTTGGCATCAGAAACTACCAAAACCAAACCAAACCAAAACAAAACAAAGGGGAGCATTTTAGCTCAACTGAATAGTTGAAGGGGTGGATGAGGAACACTCAGCAGTAAGGGAGCCAGAGTAAGATGAGGGAATTGGATGGAAAAGAGAAGTAATATAACAAAAGAAGGGAAACTAATGAAATAAAGCTGAACATTGTATTCAATCACACATTAAAAGAGCATTTGGGGCCCCCCCTGGTGGTGTGCTTAAAGCACAGCACTAAGAAGCTAAAGCCACTTCAGCCTGAGTTTGACCCCTGCCCAGGAGGTGACCACATGGTGGGGCAGACTCCTCCTGACCCATGCTGTGCTCCCCTCAGCAGTGTACATCATCAGTGGGCCTGTTCTGCTCCCCACTCTGTCGCTGGTGAATCCTCTCACCACCCTGCACCTCTGGCCTGTACCCCAGTTCTGTATGCATAAATAAATAAATCTTAAAAAAAAAAGAAAAAAAGAAAAGCAGTACTTGATAATTTTAAGGAAGAACAAATTAAAAAAAACTAACTCGATTAATTCCTATTGTTCAAGTAAGCTTATTTATGTATATATTTCAGGTGATTACTTGTTTGATGGGTCTCTAAATTTTAATCTGTGATGCATAATCCAGAAAGTAGAGATACTGAAAAGTGAGATTTGCTAATTGAATCAATATGAGGGGATTTTTCAATGGCTCTATTTGGGTAATGGTTTATGTCAGGTGATTTTAAATGGTTATGTTACTAATTTTATAGATATTTGTACACACTTAAGGTTGGATTTCTCAACTATGCAATTGTGGAACCATTAATCAGATTGACTAGTTGATGTTTGAACTATGGTATCACTAATTCACATAATAATCTAGTATGAAGAACTCTAACAATATATACTACATTATAAAAATTAACTATTTGACATGGTAAATGTGCCAAGTGGAAGAAGTTTAAGCTTAGTCAACAATGTACAATGCCCTCTGAGAACAACTTCAGCTGAAGGCAGCTAAGAATGTGGGAATACCTATTTCCCAAAGAAGGATGGACAGTTTGTATAGTCCTGAAATTATCTTCTTGTAGCTTCCACTCTTTGATACAAAATACCACTTTCATAATGACAGTAGGATTTGGAGACATTCTGTCATTTCAGTAACCTTAAAAATTGAACACAGGTAAAGAAAACAGTGTTTGCATTTCAGAAGGTATTCTATATGTCCCAGGAGTCCACTAAGCTCAGGAAACATCTTCAGAGAAAGCTAGTTCTCTCTTTTAGTACAAGGGATAAAAAATATAACAACTCCAATGGCATGGTGATGACAAGGTCACTTAAAAGTACTGTAATTAAATACTCTATATTGAAATTGTTTTGGGACAGATTTTAATAAATGACACCTTGAGTGAAAAGTATTTCATTTTTGTAAAACTTTCCTGCTAAGAAAGCATTTTGAAAGAACACAGTGTGGCATCTCACTCAGTTCCCCAGAGAATACTAGAATATCTCACTCAGTTCCCCAGAGAATACTAGAATAAGATGCACACTTAAACCAGAAAGGAATTTATTTTAGTGCTAGGAGTGATCTTAGAGATCATCTAGTTCAAACAACTTGTTTTACAAATGAGGATCCAGACCTAGAGGTCAAAATGAGATTGATGTTGAGGTTAGTCTGGCAGCCTGGCCCTGTGGCCAAGACACTGCAGGTGGGGTGTCAGGGGCAGGTCTCGGTAGGCCTGGGGCTGGCTGGGGCATTTTCCTCAATGACTGGAATGCACACCACCTGCAGGACTACTGTGAATTAGTACACAGATTAAGAGGAGAGGGGCAGAGTGTGGGTCACCTCAGGGGCTAGGGATCACTAGTACTGAAGCTGCTGTGGCTCACTTGCAGTGCTGCACCCTAACCTATTGTGCCACCAGGGAGGGCCCTGAGCTGAAGTTTTGAATCTGAAAAATGGAGGTTGACAGTACTCTTTAAGTCAAAAGGTTGTTTTGAGAATAATATATCTAAAATTCCCAGCACAGAATATGCTTTCAATAAATAGCATTTTCTGTAACACTAGACTTGTTTTGCAAAATTATATCTTTTGGAGAATACACTCTAGCTTTGCTTTTCCGGAGAAGAGTCTGACTCATCCTTTCAGTGCTGACCTTGTAATTTGATTCTCAGAGGGATACCATTGTCTACAAGTTCTGGGGCATTTTACTTTATCCCTCTAAGTACATGGTTATAAATTATAGAGCAATCATCATAATCCTAGGGTTCAGCATGTGTGTTATTCTTTCATCACCATAGCTCTTAGTTCTTTCAATCCAATAACTGATATGGACTTGATGATCAAATATACATAGCAAGTAAGGAAAAGTCAGGAAACTGTCTTTATATGAAAATTAATGGAGATGGTAAACTCCACATGTAGTGATCCAGTTATTCTCAGAATCAGGAAAATGTATTCCTAGGAAAATAGAAGTTAAGAAGGGTTTATGATGGTATCTACTCTTTTCCCTGGTGAATTGATCAAATTGTTGAGATTTAAAATTTTTGGATTGTATTCTGGATGTTATGCTGTTGGAGATTCTGGATTATGCTATGTATCACACAAACAGAAAAATCAAGGGGGGAAATCATTTCTTGATTTTCCTCAAAGTTCAATAAAAGTTTTGATAGATTCATACACTTCCATTTTTTCTGACTCTTTTTCCTTTAAGTTTCCAGACCTGCAATATGAATGAAAACTGACTATCTACATGATAATCAATGTCTTTGTGAAAATAGTAGAATAAAATTGTTGGGTGACAGGAGACCAAAGACATGATTTAACATAACATTTGCATTTATAATGAGAAATTAAATATGTAAAAATACTACTGATGATGAGTAATTCCTGGACTTAGGTCGTCTAAGAGAGTTTTTTTTTGTTTTTTTTTTTTTAACTTAGGAGGTAATGCAAGCTTAGTTTTGTGGTTTACACTTGAGGTTTATCATCTACTGATATTATTGTTACCTATTCATGCTAGATGGCCATCAATTTTTGATTGGGTGTTTGGAAATGTCGGCTTTAGTTACTGAATTAAGCTTCAATAATTAAGAAGTGCAGCTGGACCCCACTGGGGCATCATTAAATGTTATTGCAGTATAGGTTTAAATAGAGTTGATGATGAGTTGGAGAATACACGAGGAGGGGCTTACAGGGGGCTACACTAACTGAAAGGTACATAATCTGGGGTACAAGAAGTCCTAGATTAGAATTTAGAAAATGAAATATGCATGACTATGTTTGCATAATCATAACTAGAGAATTAAAAACATTTCTTTGGCCTTAGAAAGTTACATTACTGCTTTAAATCTAACTTTCATAATGCATAATATAAAGGAAACCATGTCACAGATTAAAAGCAATATTCTGGAGAACAGAGACTCAAAGAAGTGAATAAAAGTAGGAAGATTCTGAAGAAACACTGACATTTGGATGGAGGCAATGACACAGAATGAGCGTCCCATTTTTCACTGCTTTTAGTTCAAGGCCAGGATGCAGTCAGCATATATGGGGCAGCTGAGCTCTTACAGAAACCTTTAGACTTCCTGGTATGAAGAATGAAACCATGGAATTGGAGAAATCCCCACCACTCTAAAGGGTGGTAGAAATTTTGGAAAGGGAAGAAGCAGAGAAGCTCAGCAACATGTTATATATATAGTCTGTGCAAATCTCTAACTTATTTTTTCACCAAAAAGGCACAGACCACAAGCAGCCATCTGTCACTAAAAGAACTGTTGCTGCTCAAAAGGGAGTTTTCAATTTGAGGAAAGTCACATTGGCCAATAAAACAATGAAAAACTGTATTATTTGCAAGAACATAGCATAATCCAGAATCTCCAACAGCATAACATCCAAAATACAATCCAAAACTTAAAATCTCAACAATTTGATCAATTCACCAGGGAAAAGAAAATCAGTATACCATGAAGACCAATAATCAGATGTTCAACCATACAAAGAGTTTAAAGGATTGTTATTACAGTTCTCAATGACAAGGAAAAAATGTATTGAAATACAGAAATGCAAAGTAAGGGTATTATTTGTTCAGTCGGCTGCTATTTATTCGGTGCCTTCTATGAAACAACATTTCTTACTATATTAGTTTATAGGCCGATAGCAATATAATTAATAACATAATGTCAGTTTACTGTTTGTTTGTTCAAAAAATCTGTGATTCTACAGCTTAGGAAAGGAAGATGTACCTTAGTATGTGTACATATACTTAGACACTACTAACCTATACAGTAGGAATCCAGTGGAATAAGAGCAAGAGTCACTCATTTGAATCCAAAATTTCTGTAGGGAATGTCTACCAAGGCAACTAACTTAATAAGTCAGGTCCTAACAGCAATAAAAATTACAATAGTAACAGTAATTGCTCATGTTTATATGTTACTTAATAGTTTACAAAATAGTTTACACTATTATTTTGAAATCTGAGTTTCCAACCACTTTGTAAAATTGTGTGTGTAGGGAAGGAGAAAAGAGGAAAGTATTCACACTATGAAGGTCCATTTGGAAGTAAAATAGGGGGAGTATGTCCATAGACAATTTTTCTTTTCAGACATAAATAGACTAAATAAATGCAGACATTCACCCAGATCTTTATTTCTAGCGAATGCTCAGTAGCAATCTAAATTTTATAGGAGGAAAATAAGCTTTACCTGACATGAAAGCAACAATGAACATTTGGGACTATCAAAGCATTCTGACAATTGTCTTTTCCAGAAGCCTATCTGAAGAATGAGTTGCTCAGTGATAATTACAGAGTGAAACACACCCTGTTTCACATTTCAATGCTTCTTCCCAATTAGAATGGCATTAGAGAGAAAGTGTAGCCATATAATTGTATGAAGAATAGATCTAATTTTCTCAATGTCACTGCAATATCACCTTTTGGGACTAACAGCACTGAATGATTACGCATATCATTTGGTAATTGTATTTTTATTCATTCCACACTGGGAGCTGATTTTTAAAAGTGGACATGCAATTAGATTATAAATGAACACACATCAACTGGTCCTCAGAAGCTAGCAATATGTCAGCCTTAACCCAGCTGTTATTTAACCACTGCCAGTGGTAGTATTTGTGAGTTGTCAACACTCAGCACTGGTGAACATAGTCAGGGAATCTGAACTTGGCCTTTTATAGTAACAAAGAAAGAAATTGACTAGAAAGTCTGAACTAGGGAGAGTGGCCTTCACAAACTGAGTGCTTGATTGCCTATTGCATGTTACTGCAAAACAAACTGTGATAAAGGATCAAGATTAAATGCCAACATTATTAGATAATACTGAAAAAAAGAAGAGAGGTGGTCTGAAGTGACAATTAATAATAGTCCATATTGCTGCAAATATTTCAGGTCAGGAGTGAAAATTTATACAGCCATCTGCATTTAAATAGCATTTTCTAAAAGTAAAATGTATAAAAGAAGGTGATGTTGAGGCTGTGAGTTATGACTTCAAGACCTCCTGAATACTCCTGAACTCTCTAATGCACAATCATAAATTTTAATAAATACAATTGTTTGGTGTGCAGTTGAAGTCTCATTATCATACTAGCCAAAGGCAAATTTGTGGGTCAGTCTGATCCTTGGTCTTGATTGGGAGCAATATCAGGACATTTAAATGAGGTTATTTTTCACATGGGCCGAACAATCAAAAATAATTTTGATTTTCTTGTCCTAACAATACAGAAGTTAACAATCATACTCCCCTTCATTATGATGGAGTATTCGCTCCATGCAATCGAACTGTCTATCAGTGATTCAACTCTAATTTCTAGATTTGTTAAGCAGGATGATAAAATGCACCAATTTCACTTTAAGCACTCAGCTAGAAACCAAAGCTGGTAGCAGTTCCTGTGGGTTTGTGTGAAGGCCTACTGCACTTCTTCAAATCTCCAGCCACCCATATGTGAATGGGCTGTGGCTGTATCCACACATGCAAAATGGATGCTTGAGTCACTGCCTTAGCATGTTGCTCCTCTCCCAGAGAAACATGCCTGTGCTCTCTGATGCGGTGCTAACGGAGCAGGTCCAGGCCCCTGAGTCAGCTCCCACCTGCCAACAGTACAGGTAGATAAACCACGAGTGAAGCAGTCATTGTCCACTGCTTTACCCACTGGGAATCAGAGGGATAAATCCAGGGGCTGTGCTCCCCAGGCCATGGAAGTGCTCTTAAGACCTTCTGATCAGGATTGAAAAGAGGGCTGCAGACACCAGTGGAGGTAGGTATGGAGTTCATGTTCATTTCCCAGAGAAAGAGCAAGGAAACAGCTCTGGGGAGAGTTCTATGGCCATAAGAGACTCTCTGAAGTGCCAAAGCTATATTGGTTGTAGGACTAGGGCTTTAGAACAAAGGAATTAAACTTTAGTGGCCAAGATATCAGGGAGAGTGGACTTGACTAAAGCTCATTTGTGTGAGTGTGGGCCATTTATTGCTGTTAATTGTCAGCATCAATCAGTGTGGTGGCCACACTGGACTTGTGACCATCTCCATGGTGAACAGCTCGGGGCTGGTGCCTACAGCTCCATTTTGAACCAGCTGGTTTCAGTGACTGTGACTCTTTTCTTCTCTCTCTCTCTCTCTTTTTTTTTTTTTTCATAGCAGCCACCTTGATAAGCTGACAACTCAGGAAAGCCCCTCTTAGGGAAAATGGGTCAAGGAAATTTATGGTAGCGGGTGTCCAGGCATGGAGACAACAGAATTTTTTAACCTCTTGATTACTAGCTCATAGGAATATCAAAATGTTGCCCCTGAATCATGACTGGTTCTTATTCTAGGACTTTTCTGTTTCACCTCGGTGTGTAGGAAGGGCTTCTCTCACAGCCCTGAAGGCAGAGAGGCCACCAAGAGGCAGTTATGGGAAGAGTCACTAACTCTAGACAGAACATTCACCAAGATTACCAGTCTCTTGACCTCTAGATACAGCTGACAAAGGGCTGTAAGGAGAATGGTATATTGAAGTTTTCACTTAAGAAATTCTCTCCATCTGCTCTTCCTATTTTAGTACCAAGCCCCCATATTAAAGTTGGCTATATAAAAGATGAATTCACCTGGGTGATATATGTCTTGAAAAGGACTGTGATTATTGTTTCTAAATACATAAATTAAGCACAACATAGTAGCTCAATAAATATCTGGAAGTTCTTTTAAAATTGGACAATGGTTTCCTACTCTTGTTAGATTATGATTAAAACATCACTGTGGAAGATGATAGGAGGCATTCCTCCTATCATCATGTAATCTGAAAAAGTTACCTATCTATTTTCTAATATGCCTTAATTAAATGAGCTTTTTTCAGTTTCTTGAATGCCCTTCTCTGTTTTCAAAGGGGGAAAACAAAACAACTCCTTTTGCCTAGATTTCCCTTTCCTTCCTCTTTTTTTTATATGGCTGGACTTATTTTGTGTTTTTGTTCTTTCTTGTCCTTTAGTTCTAATCTTAAATGACCCCTTCTCAGTCTCCAGACTACACAGTGTGAAGTAAATCTACATTGATATATTTCATAACACTAGTCTTTACTGTTGTAGGGCGATGGACTATCTCTGTTTGCCCAGGAATCAGGTTTCTGGGGATGTAGGTCTTTCAATACTAAAACTAAAGTTACCTTACTAATAGAATTTACTTAATATAATATGAACTAAATTTTGGTGTTTACTTGTAGAATCTCTCTCTCCCCCATTAAACATTAAAATCCATGGAGGAAGGGCCATGTCTTTTTTAGCTTGCCATTTTTGTACCCTACACCTTCCTTTTTCTTTTTCAGATTTACTTATTTATTTATGCATACAAGAACTGGGGTACAGGTTAGAGGTGCAGGGAGTGAGAGGATTCGCCAGAGACAGAGTGGGCAGTAGAACAAGCAGATTGACTGAAACATACTGCTAAATGGAGCGGTGGGCAGGATAGAAGAGGTCTGCTGCACCATGTTGTCAGCTCCTTGGCTGGGGATCAAATTTATGGTGCAATGGTTGGAGAGAGCTTCACAGTGCTGTGCTTTAACCCCTTGTGCCACCAGGAAGGGCCCTGTACCCTATACTTTTCATAAAGACAGACACTTGGTAGACACTCAAAAATACCGAATAATAAATGGAGTAAATAAATCAACAAACCAGATAGAAATTTATATGTGGATTCAGCTATCCAAATTTGATTTTTCTAGATGTGAAGAGCAACTTGAGTTCTAGAAAAAGTAGGGCCTCAAAAACTTTGTCCTTATGGATAGGTGGTGGAAGGAGGGGACACAGCCAGGAGAGAAAGCAATTATCAGAGGAGAGGAGAAGATAACCAAAAGGGATCGAGTCAGGAAAACCAAAGAAGTCATTTCAAGTATAAGGTTGCTTCTATATTTCTTTTCTTTTTATCACCCAAAGGCCCAGGGATCATGTTCTCATGGATATTTTTTGGGAGACAGATTCAGTTTATAAAGAAGCCACATGGTCATATAGGATTTCCAGTGGAACACAATTATTCGCCTCTGTAAAGAGAGATTTGACAATTGTGTCAAATCAAGCAGTGATTTACAAAAAGGTTGAAGACAAAAGGAGTTGAAATGGGGAAAACCAGTTCATTCATCATTTACCCATACATACATCCAACCATCTAGTTATAATATATAACAGGTAGTTGGAAACTCATAACTATGAACATCTTGACATTTGCTCCACCAGAAACATATTGCCAAATTTGCAAAAGTTATTATGCTTGAGAGAATTTTAGATTAGGGTGAAACATTGCACATATATTCATAAAAACATCAATTCATATGTAATTTGCGATTCTTTTTTCATAGAAGGCTTCTTCATAGAAGCTCTTATAGCTGGGCTATAAGAAAACTTAGAAACCTTGTAAAACAATGTTTCCCAAGAGCAGATGTTGGAAGACTCTCTTATAAAATTTCTAAAAAGCATGGTCGAAATCATCTGGAAATATACCACAGCATTTGGGGGACTCATAATCCATATGTAATAAAGATGACAATTTTAGAGTTGTAAGTAACTTCCTTTTCTAGAGATTTCCTTTTCTTGCATTGACTTAGGTCCTATGCTTAATGTATTGGAAAACTTTGTGAAGGCTGGAAAAGATCATTAACTCAGAAAGAAAGGCAGCTTTAGAGTTAATAGCAAAATGTGAAGTGAGATTAATTTCACTCTGAGTTTCCTGAGAAAGTAGAGAAAGATGGTGGTACTAATGGACACATGACAAAGATCTGAAAGTCTTAGAACAAAGAAAACCTTTGCCCTATTTTCCAAATAGAGATGAGGATGTGATGGTACCGCAGTGGGTATGTCGGAATGGAAAGGTGACGGGCACTCCATCCTGGCTAGCACCTGACTGACCATCAAGCCCAGCCATCATCAGGATACAGTCAGCCTGTCCTGCAGCCTGGGTTCTTCTCTGAAGTGGGAGCTTTAGGGGTTCAAATGCAAACCTGGTTGGTGCCCCGGGGTGGGGCTGCCCACAGCAGTGACTCTGGCAGCAGGCAGGAAACTGCCACTACTTTTCCAGTGGCTCCCACTATTTAGGTGACAGTGGAAAAGATCTGGTCCTGCTCCACTCCTTGTGCTGCTGCACTCTGGGGCCATAAGTCTCAGTTTACAGGGGAAAGATTGTGACTAAAAGGTGGTAACTTGGAGAAGGTCACACAACTGGTAGATAACAGAACTAGAACCCAGCGACTTCAAACTCCAAAGCTTTCCCTAGAATAATTTCAAGTCTCTACAAATTATTTTGATTTTATAAGTCCAAAATTTGTCAAAACCAGATAGTTGACAGCTGCCATAGGGATTTCTGCACTGATTTGACTTAGTTTTTGACTAGCAAATTAGTCAAAGCTGTGTGGTTTTCTTACAATGCATCAAAACTCACAAGCAGCAGTGTTTAGGGTGATTCTGCATTTTACCACTTTTTAAAACCATTTTATGTAAGTTGACCAGTCAATCCACTGCAAAGCAGCATCCTACTAAACAATCCACTGAATTGAATTTGGATGGAATTGACCATCTGTTTAAGCTATCAAGCCAATTCAGGTTATATTCTTGAGGACAGTTCAAAATAATTTCTGAGAGCAAACACAAAACTTTTTTAAAGTAAGGAGAAAATTAAGTTTTCTGATTAGACAGGAAAGATACAGACTTAGTCAATCTCTGCCTTCAAAGCTGTCCCTTCACTAAAATTGACAAATTGGTTACTTTCATCATGTTCAGACACTGTCAATTTCAGTAGACTGGAATAGTCACACAAATACATCAGCTGCAGCCCTAGAAGCCTGTCTCTTCTGAAACTGACAGGAACTAAATGAAGGCAAGCCAAAGCTTCGGTTCTCAGGAGGCCTTTGGAAGCCGCTGATATTGAGTGACCTCTTCAGCAGACTTGGCCTTCCAGGGCCCTGATCCTGCTGGCTTGCTGACTGGCTCCACACCAAGTCTGTCCCGAGGATACTGTAATGAAGGGTGTTCCAAAGGGGCTGTCTATCCTCAAACTGAGGTTTTAAAGTCAACTACAGCTCAGAGAAAAATTGGCATAGTACAAAGTGGGATGGATCCAGAATCAGAAATGAGCATTCTGGGGCTACCACTTAACAGGATGAAACATTTAACCTTTTAATATCTTTTTTATTATCTGTAGAATGTCATCAGTGATATCTGTGCTACTAAATAATACTAATAATGCTAATAATGGTTAATATTTTTAAGCATGGTGTTTTCCATGTACTATCCTGTTTAACCTTTGATCAGACTTACATGGTATTTTTAAGAAGAGAAAATTCAGAAACAGAGGAGTAACCTCACCAATGTTACATGGCTAGTGAATTCTCAATTACAGATTAATGATCCTGCTCAGGGTTATATAACATCATATTGAGAGATTCTGGAAACTACTAGATACTCTGCACTTTCGATGTTATCATTGGTCATCATAACTCCACAGGACTCATGATATCCACTGCTTTTCTTTCCCATTAAAAATGTATCATCGGGCCCTCCCTGGTGGTGCAACAGGTTAAAGCACAGCACTGCAGGTGAGCTGAAGCCACTTCAGCATGAGTTTGATCCCCCTCCTGGAAGTGATCCACATTGCTCAGCAGTCCTCTCCTGATGCCCCTGCTGATCCCATCAGCAGTGTACTTTGTCGATCTGCCTGTTCTGCTCCCCACTCTGTCTCTGGTGAATCCTCTCTGGTGAATCCCTCTGGTCTGTACCCCAGCTCTGTATGCATAAATAAATAAATCTTTAAAATAATGTATCAATATTACATTGTATAATCTTGCAAAGTCAGCGTGCTCATACTTGATTTATGGAGGCATGTGATAAAAAGTGTACTGATTCAAGTTAAATTTCCTAATTACCAAGTGCAGATCCTCAATTCCAATACCTGGGATAAGAACCACAAGACAATCAAGAATAATGTTAAGCTTTCTGTGTATGGCCTCTGAATAATCTGAAACCCACTCTGTTCTGGCTAAAATATTTCCATTGTCATTATCTTTTTGGGAAGTCAATTTTAAGATCAAAAGTGTGTACATCTTCCTATTCAAATATCCTTGGGCACCATAAACCTCCACCTCATCATCATCGACCTCTGGATTGTCTCCTTCTCTTCCTTTTAACTTAGTGTAGAACTTGTTCAGGCATCTCAATAAATTTAAAACTTTTATAGAGCCTTCCAAATGGGATGAGGAGAGATAGGAAGGTACTAAAGATTATTTCTCCTCCTTTGGATTCTCTCTGGGAGTCTTTCCTTCTTTTCTTACCTCATCAATTACTTCCTTTCTTCTTTTTTCTTTCCACCGATATTCACTACGCTTCTTCCAAATGACTGGTAGTTTGCTAACTGCTAAGATACGTTTCCTATCTCGTGCTACTTAGAATTTAGTCAAGTTTAGTAGACATTATATGAATTTTAAAAGTGCCAAATAATGAGTATGCAGGACAAAATGTAAGCAATGTTAAGATAGAATAACACTCCTTACCTAGTTGAGGGGATTATGAAGGCTTGAACTGAATCTTTAGATTGTTAATGTTCTTCTAATATGTATATAATTTCTACAATTTTTTTTAAAGATTTATTTATTCATACAGAACTGGGGTACAGGCCAGAAATGTGGAGGGTGAGAGGATTCACCAGGGACAGAGTGGGGAGCAGAACAGGCAGATCGACGAAGTACACTGCTGAGGGGAGCAGCGGGCAGGTCAGGAGAGGTCTGCCATGCCATGTGGTCACCTCCGGGGCAGGCGGGGATCGAACTCATGCGGAAGTGGCTTAAGCTTCTTAGTGCGGTGCTTTAACCCGCTGCGCCACCAGGGAGGGCCAATTTCTACAATTTTAAGACAGATGCCAATCCACACTCATCTTTCTTCCTTTGATCACTATATGTTATGAGTAGAACGACCATTCTTGATCTTATCAGCCACACAATTTAATTTAAAACTACCATTTCAGTCTCATTTTGAGGTTTCACAGGTAACAGTTACAGATTTTGGAATGTAAATTCAAGCTAAAAAGAAAGAGGAGAGAAGAAGAGAAGAGGATAGAAGTGAGGGGGTAAAATGGGAGGAAAGGAAGACAGAGGCGAAGGAAAGGAGAATGGAGGAAGGGAGACAGTCAGGAGAAAGAAGCCAACCGAACTTGACAAAGTTCCAGAACATCAGTGTTTGCCATGCCTAATGTGCTATGTCTGTCTAAACTGACCCACAAATTCACCTTGCCTCTTCATAATTTGACTTTTTTTTTCCCTCTGAAAGCAGAGAGGTGAGTGTTCTCTCATAGCCTTCCTGAGACTCATTTGTTTGAGACTAATTTGTTACCTTGAGAATTTTCTTCATCAGTGTCCCTAGCATCCCAGACACCGAGAGCCTGTGGCCCTCGGTCACTTTGCTATAGTCACAGCATCTGCATTCCCATAATTTAGTCATGTACTGAAATCATTAATCCCAGGTTGGGGTGGAGAAATGTTTATTTGGTCACTCATATTCTGTTGAGGAATAGAAGGGAGGGTCACTCACAGCTGTCCTTCCCCACACAACTTTTAGAGCTGTGTATTGTAAGCCATTTTATCACAGAGCCACGGGTAGCAGTCTGTGAGGACGTATTGGGAATCAGCTAATGGACAGAAAGTACCTGCTCCGACACATTAATTCCCTTCCCTGTCAGCCTACATCATTGTAGAGCATGCATGATGGGAAGCGAGGTCCCATCACACCACGGCACCTGCTGCTTTTCCATCTGCCGAGCGCAATAGGGCCTTTGATTGCCTATTTTTCAGCCTAATGGCTTATTCCTTTTTTCTGTGTAAAGTTTTTACATTTTTTATTGTGATTTTAATAGTCATTTAAAAAATTTCCCCATCTCTGTTTGGCACACCAAGGATGTTGATAAAAGAATTACATAAATAATATTCTAAACCATACACAAATTGAGATTGCTCCAAGAGCTGCATTTCAGTGCTTAGCCTGATAAAGTTGTCATGGCAATGATGTCCCCTGAGAATAAAAGTGCCATGTGCATGGTTGATTAAAGGAAATGGCTCAGATGGTACACAAACTGGTAAATATTGAACCTACTACTACTTTACTGTCCATCTTTTTATTTTTTATCTTTTTTTTTTTGCTATGTTATGCTGTTTTTTGAAATTAGTCCACATATTCACATCACACTCTCTGCTTTTTATCTGAGGGTTTATACTGTTAAAACTCTTGGAATAGATATTGGCAGTGCTCCCAAACTAGCCTTTGGATTCTGTCTAAGGTTGTTGATTTGGCTGGATTAGTAAAAGCAGCAGATCATTATTACATATTGAACATCTGTCAAAAATAGCACTAACAATTATCAGATACATTCTCTATCATGAAGGTTTGGACTACAGTAGTTGAGAAGAACTTCTTTCTATAAATCTAGTTCAATAGGGCTATTTGCTGCTATAAGACAAGCAGCAAAATTAAAACTGCAATTAATTTGAGGATAAAGTGGTAGGCATGCTGTACTTGGGTATTCAAAATTAGAATGGGCTGAAGCTACTCATATCTGAAGGTCAGAACCAACCCATTTTCATAAGTCTTAGGCAAATAAATACAAGAGAAATTAGTAGTACTTAAGTGAGAAATGTGAGTTCTGGTGCAACCTGAAATCTAGAATCTGTCTTTGTTAAAACATCAACTTGATGAGTTGTCTGTAAGAGGGAGGACTCATGGTCTCCATATTCATATATGACACTGAAGTTACTGATGGAATGAAACATTAAGATCCAGTGATATGTAGTAGGATGATCACATAGGCTGTGGGAATGGGAAGATAAATAGCATACACACTTCTGGGAGAACAGTGTCAGAAAACAATTAAGAAAATTCTCATTTATATAATTATATGTTAAAGATCATAAAGCTCTGATAAAAATGCAGCACAGGGAGAGAATCTTATCTCTATGAGCTTATCTAAGTCATGATCCATACAGGCCCAAAGATGCCAGGCACTGTCAATAAGGCATTGTTAATTGACTAAAGTACCCAGCCGTTGATAGCCAATGGGCTCCTTAAAGCTCTAGATCCTGAAGTTAGAGAATGACTAGAAAAGGAATGTTAAAAGTACAGGAGATGGAGAAATAGCTCAAGCAAGGACAGATTTCTTCACCTTACAAGGTTACTCTTTAGCTGCTCAATTTTTAGGCACTAGGCTAAAAGTTCTGTGAAGGAGACACAGAAATAAATACAACTTTATCATTACCCATAATAAGTTTATAACTTAACAGAGGAAGGTCATACATACACCTTAATGATGCTAGAGACTAAATGAAGGAGAATAGACATGTAGAAGTGCTGTGGGTTGAGCAGGGGGTGAGCCAAAAAGTTTCTTAGATGGGAGGGACCAATGATAATGGACTACTGTGTGGTAAGGCAGGAGGCAGGGCACTGGGTTACAGGAGTATGGGAAGGAAGGAGGGAAGTCCTGCTTAACTGGCTTTTGTACATTGGAATGTGTTGACTAGGTTGTACATCCCAGCAATCTGTAAGTATTCGCACAGGTCAAGGCTGGCATATTCACATTTAAGATCAAAGTGCATACAGGCAGGATACGCTAGTGAAATAAATATTGGGTTGAGAATCAGAAGATTAGAGATGGAATCTGCCTTCATCACAGACTATTTTGGATGGCTTTGGGTAATTATATGTATTAAGATATAAAACATATTTCACAGATGGTTGAGTAAAGGAGACAATCAGTGTGCCAATTAATAAACTTATTAGCACTCACACATTTCTTGAGACTGATACTGATGTTAGAAAGGACAAACTTATCTTTCCATTAAACTATTCTTCAGCCTGTCATTGTTAAGTTTTAAAACGGTGCTTTTGGTGAGAAGAGTATGCAAAATGGACACCAAAGTTGTGATTACGCCCACTCATAAGGTACTACTGTTCTCCCTACTTCTGACTCTCAGTCTCAGCAAAATTCATGTGTTAAAATTCAGGGACTCAGACATAAAGCCAAGCAGAAGTTCAAGTGCTCCGGTCCAGTGCTTTAGATGCAGGAGGGAAGCATGTTTTATGAGCTATAAGGAGACTTGGATGGATAAGCAAAGTCATATAAAGTGTTTTCCTTTTACTCGCCCTCATTTATAAAGACAACTTGGTTTATGTATAACAACTTGACAAGGCTATATATTATACAAAAAAAAAATTCCTAAACTACAAGACAATGACTACAATTATCTCTAGTGGCCTAAGACAGCTTTGACCCTAGTGCAAAATTGTGATGGAGAGCTGCTAGGTTGTTTCAGATACGATGACATATGTTACAGCAAATCATCAGTTCCACCCTTCCCAAGTGGCAGAAGAGTGAAGGAGAAAGTTGAAGAGCTTCTTATTTGGCACAGGGTCAGTCAAAAATAACAGATGAATTATGGTCATTAATTATTTAAGAGAGAATAGAAAGACTGCAAATGAGCTACCTAATTTTATATCTCAAGCAATGAGAGGAACAAATTAAGCCCAAAGTTATCAGAATGAAGGAAACAATAAAGATTAGAGCAGAATTAGAACTAAAGACCAGAAAAATAATAGAGATCAACAAAGAACTATTTTTCCAAAAAGATATACAAAACTGACAAGCTTTTAGAAACACTAAGAACAAAAGAGAGGAGGCTCAAATAAATAAAATCAGCAAAATACTACATGATAATAGCATGGAAAACAGTATGGAGACTTCTCAAAATAATAAAAATATACCTACCATCTGATCCAGCAATTCCACTTCTAAGTGTCTATCTGAATAATGAAAAAGCCACTCATTTGAAGGAAGATATTGTGTCCATTGCAGGATTTTATAACAAATAGTGGAAACAATCTAAAGGCCAAAGAAAAGTGAGTGGATTGGGAAAATGTACATACACATAATAGAGTACTACTCAGCTATAAAAGTAACATATAAACTTCAGGGATTTGCAAGAACATGGATGGAACTGGAGGGTTTATACTATGTGAAATAATTTGGAGGAGAACATCAAATACTGGTGGTGTCACTTACATATAGAGAAAAAAAACAAAGGGTCAGATAAAACCAAAGCAGGCCCTCTCTAGTGGTGCAATGAGTAAGGATGCAGCACTGCAAGCTAGCTGCAGCCGCTTCAGTGTGAGTTCGATCCCCAGCCTGGGAGGTGACCCGCATGGCAGTGCAGACCTCTCCTGATCTGCCCTCTGCTCCCTTCAGCAGTGGACTTCATCTGCATGTTGTGCTCCCCACGCTGTCTCTGGTGAATCCTCTTACTGCTTTTGCACCTCTGGCCTGTACCCCAATTCTGTATGTGTAAATAAATAAATATGTATATGTTTTAAAAAGCAGTAATAAACACTAGATTTCTCACTGTAGAACTCAGTCTACTCAGCCCACTGCACTCAGTCTGTGCAATGGGACTGAGCAGAGTCGGGAGGGGCACAGTGGACTATAGTGAGGGAATATGGGTACTTTGGTAGTGGGTGTGGTATGATAACATACACCTGAGGAAATGATCCTATGCCTCTAAATCATACACAATGCTGTAAACTAATGTTGCCACAATACACAATAAAGAATACTCTTGAAAAAAATTTAAAAAGTGAAAAAACAAAATGGGCAGTGGAACTAAATAAGCAATTTTTTCAAAGAAGACAACCGAATGGACAAGGAGAATATTTAAAAAACGTGCTCAATATTACTAATCATTAGGAAAATGAAAATTAAAATGACAATGTTCTATCACCTCACATCTGTAGGAATGGCTGTGAACAGAGACACAAGATAGCAAGTGTTGGTCAGGAGATGGAGGAAAGGAAACTTTTCTGTACTCTTGGTGGGAATACAAACTGGTTTGTTCACTGTGGAGTACACTTAAGAGACTTTCAAAAAAATAATAATGGAACTAGCATCTGATGCAGTAATCCCACTCCACATCTGGGTATCTATATAAAATAAATGAAAATAGATTATTGAAATGACCTCCCAGGTTTTATTGCTCCAAGACATAGGAAAAGCCTAAGTATCTGCCAATGCATGAAAGGATAAAGAAGATGGGATACATATACATGTTCACTGGTATGCATGCATACACACACACACAACACATACACACACAATGAAATACTTTTCAGTTATGAGAAAAAGAGAAATTCTGCCATTTGTGACTACAAGGATAGGCCTTGAGATTGTGCTAAATTATTTAAATTAGAAACAAATATTGTATGATAGCTTTATACTGTGGAATCCAATATAAATTGTAGAGTGGACTACTGGTTTCCAGAGCTGGGAGTGGAGGTAGGGGGCTAAAGATAGAATTTTAATGCTACATACAAAGAGGAGATAAATAAGTCATGGAAATGCAATACACAGTACAGTGATTCTAGACAACAAAACTTTGTAAATAATAGACTTACTAGGAGATTAGATTATAGCTGTTTCCACCACAAGAAGAAATGACAGTTATTGAACACTACAATGGATACTGTATTGTACTACAAATGTATCAAATCAGTATATTGTATACTTTAAACTTATACAATGTTATATGCCAATTATATTTTTTTTAAAAAAAACAAAAGTTGTATACATATATGTATATAAATATTATGTATACAGGCATGTATGCACCCAACAATGTTAAGTATTGTATTAATGATTAGAATTATTTTATTTTGCCTTTTATGAGTGTGAAAGTTATATTTTCCATATCCATTCTTTCAGTAGTTACCCCAGATATATAGTAGATATTTCAGACATTAAAAAAATCGACTGTTACCAGGATCTTTATTCTTTCCCCAAATAAAAAGATATCAAAATGCTTCACTTCTAGTCAGTATTCTCTTAAATCACATTCTATTATTGTCTAGCATTTGCTTTATTTTTTAATCTGACAAAGTAGATGTTTTATACAGTCACTATCCACTGAGACTTATAGAAAATTTTGCTGTTACTTTCTGCATCTGTGACCTTCCATTTGGTATTTTACTTCATGAAGCTCATGACTGAGAGTCATCTTTAATAAGAAATTGCTGGTGGTAAATTCTGGTATCTTGTTTTCTTTTAGTCTGAACATGATATTTTTTCCCCCTCCTATTCTTGAAAGATAAATTCACCACAAACTTGTAAGTTGACAGCTGTTATTTTCTTAGCATTTAAAAAATTCATTGTTTTCTGGGTTTTCATTATTGTTAGAAAAAATCCCCAGTCAGGACATTTATGATATCTTTATAGAAACACCTCTACTTTCTAGATGCTTTACAACTCTTTGCTTTTAATATTTTTCAGCTTTACTATAATTAACATCTATATGAGAATTTCTTTTTATTTATATTGCTTGGAATTTTCTGCATAAACTTGAGGATTGGGTTTTGGCCTTATCTTTTGAACTGCTTCCTCTAACACATCCTCTTGATTATATCATTTTGAGGCTTCCATCATACATGTTAGAATTTCTCACTTTGTCTTCAGTATCTCTTAATCCCTCTTCATATTTTGTTCTTTCAACATTGTATTTAATTCTGCATAATTCATTCAGATCTATATTTCAT
Organism: Condylura cristata; assembly: GCF_000260355.1. Lineage (NCBI taxonomy): Eukaryota > Metazoa > Chordata > Mammalia > Eulipotyphla > Talpidae > Condylura > Condylura cristata. Next base: position 22,011,807 of record NW_004567124.1, on the reverse strand, counting down.
TTCACTGACTTTTATTTTTCAGTCATGTTTAATCAGTTATCCCCTCTACTGACATTTTACTTCTAGAAATCTGGAAAGTCTTTTGGGTTCTTTTCATATCTGTTTGTAACTTTTATCACTTTTTTAGTCTTAAAATTACAGATTTTATTCTTACATGATATTTTAGTGATAAGGATTGAAAAAGTTATAATTACAAGACAGCAGGGAAATATGACTTGTATTTGGATAGTTGAGAAGAATTCAAATAATAAAATTTCTTTTATAAGATACAATGGGAAGGTAGAGTTTTTGGTCATATTTTTAAGGCTCTCCTCTTGTCTATGATGGCTATGTCAGATATGACTTTTGTATAGTCTGAAATATGTCTAAATCCCTTGTTATTATTTTTTATTTTCTTATTAATTATCTATCATTGCACAATATATGATTTCTCCCCCAGGTATGGTCCCCATAATTCCCCTACCACCACGGCACCTGTGAATCATCGCCACAGTCCCTAATGCTCTTCCCTCCCTTCTTTGGTCTTCACCCTCCTCTTCCCCTGTTGGATGTCTCAGATCTATGATTTGCCTGCAAGTTTTTTTCTTTTTCCTGATCCCTTTGGTTGCTTTCCCTATATTCCTCCATAAGTAAGACTATCTGATATTTTTCTTTTTCCTTCTGACTTATTTTGCTTAGCATGATCCCTTCCAGCTCCATCCATGTTTGACAACTCTGATTCAGCTGTTAGTTGATTCTAGTTTGTGGTAGCCCATGATACACTGGACTGTATGTGCTTTTTCCTTGGAACTTTATTTATAGGAATAGCTGAGAATTGGTTTGAAGTTGAGTCTCTCTAAGAAGGGAGTCTTTGCTTTTGATGTTTGTTGGGAAACCAGAAACCTATATTATTTCAAGTAATATATTTGCCAGCTGGATGATTTCCTGACCACAGATTTGTGTAAAAATAAACACACACACACAAATAT
>NW_004567124.1:22009663-22010739 GCF_000260355.1 Condylura cristata | reverse complement strand
TATATATATATAGTACATATATATTACATCATTCAATTTTTTTGCAATGTTTGATTTCTGGGAAGAGCACAAGAGACAATGGTGATGGTTCATGGTGACTTGGTGGTGGGACTTTTATAGGGACCACACATGAAGGGAGAAATCGAACATGATTACTTATTCTTAAAGGAGAATTATTTACTCTCTACCTAGCTTCTATTGCATAGTATGTTTTTCACTTACATGGGCTCCCCGTCTACTGCTGGAGTATCCACTAGATTTTCCTCCTGAGGTGGGTTTTGACTTATTTCCTGTCCATCATGCACAGTGACTCTGAGCAGCTATTAAATCAAAAGCTCAAGGTCATCAGGATTTGGTAAATGCCATTAGAGTAAATGCTGGACTACACACTGGCTGACTTCACAATGATTGCATCTTTCATTTGTTTTTGATATCTGAGAGTCATCAAAATTAAAAAAAGAATATTTAGCACTCTTAATGTTCTTAGCAGAATGGGTTTTGAGGATCTAATCCACCATATGGTCAGAATCAGAATCCAGGGGTTGTGTTTTTAGTCACTCATGACATCAAAACTATTCCATATAGTATTTGTAAGCACTGTTGTAATGGCTAGTGGAGGTGCTTAGCCATTTCCTTAGGGGTAGATATTAAAGTTGCCTCCAATATATTACTATTATTATTTTTAAAGTACTGCTATAACACATTTTAATAACATTTTTATATATTTAAAGTTATGTTCATAATATATTAAAGGTATTTTCAGAAGATACATTGCTTTTATTGCCACTGTAACTTTGTTATGTGAAAGACATGCATTTTTTAAGGTTATGGATATACTTCACAAAGTGCTTTTCAAAAAGGTTGTACCAATGACCATTTTTCTTTTTAAAGATTTATTTATTTATGCATGCAAAACTGGGGTACAGGCCAGAGATACAGGGGTGGTGAGAGGATTCACCAAAGACAGAGTACAGAGCAGAACAGGCAGATGGATGAAATACACTGCAGAGGGGAACAGTAGGCAAGACAGGAGGGGTCTGCTGCACCTTACATCTCCAGGGCTGGGGATCAAACTC
>NW_004567124.1:21997241-22009470 GCF_000260355.1 Condylura cristata | reverse complement strand
ACTGCTGAGGGGAGCAGCGGGCAGGTCAGGAGAGGTCTGCCTCACCATGTGGTCACCTCCGGGGCAGGCAGGAATCGAACTCATGCGGAAGTGGCTCAAGCCTCTTAGTGCAGAGCTCTAACCCGCTGCACCACCAGGGAGGGCCCGCAGTGCTGCATCTTAACCCACTGCACGACCAGGGAGGGTTCCACTGAATATTTTTCAATAAAAATAATACCAGTATTTGGAATTACTATTAATATTTTATACTTCTCAATCTGATAAAGGATTTTTCTTTAAAAACAAAAATATGGGCCCTCCCTGGTGGTGCAACTTGTTAAAGTGTAGTACTATGAAATTATCAGAGCCACTGCAGCACAAGTTCAATACCCTGCCAGGAAGGTGTAGACCTGGCATAGACCTGACCCACCCGCTGCTCCCCTCAGCAGTGTATTTCAGTACATCTGCCTGTTCTGCTCCCCACTCTGTCTCTGGTGAATCCTCTCACACCACACACATCTCTGACCTGTATCCCAGTTCTGTATGCATCAATACAATAAATAAATCTTTAAAAAATAACAATGAAAATATGCTTTCTGTCTTAAAGACTATTTGTCATAAAAATTGTACAGTTTGAAAATTCTTATTTTCTAAATTTTCATATTTACATACTTACACATATATTTAAAGTAAATTTCAATTTATACATATACACTTTGAAAGTAAATACAGAAAAGAACATCTCCTGAGATGGGTGACAAAAATAAATGCTTATTTACCATTGCTGAATATTCTATATTTTACTCATTAGCTCTTTCTGTCTCCTCATTTCCTCTCTGTTGTTTATGGAAATGTTTTTAGACTTAGAATACACCTGCTGTTGAGGAGATATACATCTGGGGGTGGCAGAGGCCACCCAATATTCCCATATTAATTAATCTACTCCTTCTGGGAAATAAACCATTTCATTCCTGATTACTAGATCTCCATTTCAAAGAACAGAAAATACATGTTACAAATGTTCAAAATGATATTTATTTTATCCTTGAGATTTTTTTTTTTGTCTGTAAGGACAAAATACTTGATATATACAAAACACTGTGCAGGCAGAAGGCAGTCTGACAAAGACAAATTAAGAGATCAATATTCTCTCTTTTTTTAGAGATTAAACACAATTTCCCTACTTAGAATAATGTTTATGTGTACTAACCAGTGCAAAACATCCCTCATGGAGCTGGGTCTTCTGTGGCTTCCTGAAGGAACAGCAGGTTGCTGGTGTTGCCACCTACTTCACTGTGCTTACACCCCCAGCTCCCCATGGGCATGCCCCCTATGCCCCCTCTGGGCATGGCCTGAGCCTGTCTCACCACAGCCTACAAGCTTCGTTGCAGGTCAGGTGCCATTTGCTGTCAACCCCCAGTGTCAGTGTTGTCTCTTGAGCAAAGTCCTGGGCAGTCTAGTGGGGGCTTCTCTTAAGAGCTCTTGGCAAACTTGAACTTGACAACTTTTCAGTTTTACTTCTCTGGAGTGACTGGTTTTGAACAGGCACTGCCTGCCTGTCCTGTCTCCACCTCCCGAGTGATGCCCACACCAGATTGCCACAGGGACAGCAAGGATTGCCACACATCTCCTTGAACTGCTCTTTGAAATAATTTTTACTCTTCTATTTAGATTAATTTTTTTCAGAGGTCCTAAAGGTTCTATTCAGATTCTGATTGCCTTAAAAAAACCGATGATCAGGCCTTCCCTGGTGGCTCAGCAGGTTAAAGAACTGCACTAAGAAGCTTAAGCCACTTCCCCAAGAGTTCCATCCCCGGCCTGCCCAGGAGGAGATCCATATGGCGTGGCAGACCTCTCCTGACCCACCCGCTGCTCCCCTTATCAGTGTACTTCGTCTATCTGCCTGTTCTGCTCCCCACTCTGTCTCTGGTGAATCCTCTCACCCTCCGCATCTCTGGCCTGTACCCCAGTTCTGTATGAATAAATAAATCTTAAAAAAAAAGTATGATCATTAGTCAATTGTTCTGTTTTTAAAAGTCAAGGTTGAGCGATTTATTCACAAGGATATCCACAACTTCAGAGGGAAGTTGTTTATAGATTGACTTGTTTGTAAATATTCCCACATATTTTCTGATGGCATATTTCAGCATTGGCTGTTTGTTGGATTAGTTCATGAGAAAGAAGATTATTTCAATTCACTCCACCTGAGACTAACTAAGTACTTTAAAACTCCCCAAACTAGGGAAGGTTAATACAGCTTTTCCTTGGGATCTGGTATCTTCTGTGGAGGATATGATTTGACTTGGTCCTCTATGCAGAGCCATTTAAAATGGCAGACATCACTTTCTAGGTTTCCTAGCTTGATCCTGATCCTGCTCCCAACGACAAAATTCTATTCTCATTAGTGAAGCCAAATAATCTATCAATTTTTTTTTTTTAGAAGGAACAGAAGTTTGTTTTCTAAGGAAGTGTAAAATGCAGAAGCTGGTAAATCAAATATCTTGTGAACTGCTTGAACACATGCTTCCTTTAAGGATAAATCATAACATACTCAGCTTAGTCAGAACCTCCAGTGAAGAGTTTTAACCTGAAAAGAGGAGAGTTGAAGTTCTAAAACTGCCACTTCTGAACAAGATGACTCAGGGCCTTTTCTCCATTTGTAAAATGACATGGTGAATACCAGGTTCCACCACTATTCCCAGCTACAGAAGTATGGTCATTGCTAAATATGTCAGAGTATTACGTTCTTAGTAAACGTGCTCAAATTAGACCACACCAGGGTTTAGACCAAGCCAAATTTTTTCGTAGTTGGTCTCCTCCAGTTGTTCTGCTCTGGCAAGCAGATTATTTTGAGCTGACAACAATGAAGGTCCTGGAGGTCAAGGGAAACGTTCACCTTTCCCCTAACTCCTTTGCCTTATTCCCCCAGTTACTTAATTAGCATAAAAGACACATTTACCTCTCTGAATATTAGGGACATTCTAAGGTGTTTGGGAGTTGTGCATCAGGAACTATGGGTGAAGACCAAATGTATGAGGAATATATTTTGGTCATCTAAACGATCAAAGGCATATTTCCTATACATCACAGTATTGCAACAATCAACATAAAAATGGCTGAGTTTGTAAATTTTGAAATGACAGAAGCCTCTATCATTTCAGAATTCTTCAATTCTTCATTTCTAATTTTACCACATTTGGACAGCCCTACCTAGAATGTCCTCCTTCTCAGATTGTTAAACCAGACTCACTTTGGGTTTTACCCTCTTTCTTATAAGACATTCTGAGTCCCTAAATTAAAAAATATATATGCTACCTCCCATAGTCCATGACTAAGATACCTTTTTGAACAAGGGAAGAATCTACATAGACAAGAGGAGGTACAACCTTAGCTTTTGCAAATGTACACCCCTCTACCACCCCTGCCATCCCCTTGAAACACAGATCCCTATTTCCTATCTCACATTCCCAGTTCCTATGAGAGAATGCATGCTCAATTTGCTGAGACAGCTTCCCAGGCTTCAACCCTATTTCTAGAAAGTGCTATAAAAGAGGTTCCTGACATTTTTTTCGATCTGAAAAAAGTGATTTCAGTTCACAAAATAATTAGCTCCTTAGTGCTAATACACGTGCATTTACAAAAGTGCTCTCAGGTTAGGAGAAATAAAGACTTGATTAGGTCTTTATCTCTGAGAGAAAACACCAGGGAGCGCCTACCTGCTAGTTGTATTGGTGATAAGGAGACCCAAGGCTCCTTAGGTTTGTTCACTAATCTGTTCTCTTTCCTTCCTTGTTTAAAAAAAAAAAGAAAGAAAAAAAAAGAAAAAGAAAAAGCATGTAGTTCTAACAGAAAACCCTGGAGCCATGGGCTGATTTCCTTTAAATGTTATTTATATCATGTTGGGTTTTAGGCACTTCTCTTTCTGCTCTGAGATATTCTTTGGGAGGTGATGTAACAGCCTCCAAGCCCTTTCCTATACTTTGTGACCAAGACCATTTATAATCTAGGGCACTTCTTTCTAACTCTTGAAATCAAAGAGCTTTGGGTATGGTTCCCAGGCTCTAAGATATTAAAAATAAATAAATAAATAGATAACAACTTAGAAGGCAGAGATGAAGACAAGAGAGGACAAATTTATGTCAATGAAATCCCGTGACAACTTACTTGCATTTAGAGATCATGCGTACTTTTTTCTTGATGAAAGGTTTTTATTAAAAATAAAAGTTCTGAAAATGCTAATGAGACAAGTTTCAAGAAATTGACAGTAATGGAAAACTTGAATGTTACAATGCTATCTAAAAAGAAAGAAATTATTTCACTCATCTCAATCTTGCTGCAATGAAGAAAAAATGTGAGCAGAGGAATGAGACAGCTGGCAATTGAAGCCTTGGGATTCCTAAATGTTCTCTTTTGTGCTCCCAAATGAACAGGTTTAAGCTGCCTTCAAGAGAAAGTCGATCTAAAGTCCAGGATGACTTTTCAGAATGAAACCTTAGGGGGCTTTTAAAACTGCACGTTTCAGCTCAATGAGGTCACTTTCTAAAGTGAAAATCTTTTTAGGGTAATGACTTTGGGGTAAGAAAAGAGGGGGGAGCACTGTGGCAGGTTAGGTTCTAGTTAAAGCCAAGTCATGGAATCGAACATAGGAAGGAAGCTCTCCTGGAGAGAGCCTAGGAAGGTGCCACACCCAGCTAGGTGCTAAGCCCCACTGGGCTTCTTTTGTATACCATCTGCTAAAAGAGTACATGCATGTTTACTGGCAATTAGTTGGCTGATCTCCATTCAAAGTTAAAACTGTGGGCACTGGGGAGATTGCATTGCCTTAGCCTACTTCAGCCAGAGGATAAGTTTAGCTATCAGCAAGACTCCTAGAAAATAAATAGCCCAGATTTATGCCGAGTGACTTCCTTTGCACTCTGGATGCTTCTTGGCTCATCTTTACACATACTCTGAGTATAGGCTGTCTTGTTATTGTTATCAGTTGTCTCACAAATGTATAATTTGAATTCCTGCTTATACTGTGAGCTTCTTAGGATACGAAATCATCTTTCAGACTCATGTTCTCTACCCTGCAGAGGTAGAAAGAGGGAGGAGCGTTGGGCCAGGGCTGGCCTGGAGCTGAATGGGCAGCCATGAGCACAGATATCTGAAAACAGGGAAATGAGTGGAGGAAAAAATGGGCTGGTGATTTTGAGGCAAGGTTGGCAGAGAGGAGCTAGAAAGTCCAAGCAAGTCCATGTTCAGAGGGCAGTTTTTCAACTAAGAACAAGGGAAAGAGGGCTATATGCAATCCTGCCAGATGTCTACCACACCTATCTATATCTCAGGATACTCCAAGGAAGATATCCACTTGCTATTCAGAAATACAAAACAAAACAAAACAAACAAACAAAAAAAAAAATGAAAGTATCTTATTGTAATGGGGTGGTCCCTAGGAAAAGGGGAAGTTCCAGGTTTCCTGCCCCACCCAGGAGGGTGGAGCTGAGCAGAGAAAAAGGAGAGAAGAGAAGGAATCAGGAGAGAAGAAAAAGAAGGAAGCTGGATGGAGAATAAGGAGACCTGAGGAGGCCACATGGAGCTGCAAGCATGTGATGAAGAAACCGGGCTTGTTTCCTGACCCTGGACTGGTTAAGGCAGATGTGGGTGAGATACCTGTAGGGAGGTGACTATGGCAGTGTTTATATTGATTTTGATTTTGCTCTTTTCCTCCCAGATTTGTCTGGCCATTTCTGACCCTTTTCCATGGGTCCCAGCCAGAAGGTGCTTTAGCCTTGTGGCAGCTTTCAGGCCTTGCTTTGGGCCAATCCCTTTTGGGTTGACTTTTGCCCATGAGGGGATGGGTAACTTCAGGTGTTTGATTTAGAAGTTATATTCTTTGTGTTCTGTATTGTATATTTACTGTATTAAAGTCCCTTTTCATTAAAGTTTTATATGTTTTGTCTTGTTGCGGCAGATGGCAGAACCCATTTAGTGCAGGCAGGTTTTGGACTTCAGGGGTGCCCCTCTCTCCCCCTTGTCCTGAAACAGATTTGTTACCCTGTAACTGATTTGGGGTGTCCTGTAATAGATTTTGTCCTGAAACAGATTTGGTATCCTGTAATACTACTAGTCTGCAGTTGGTCCCTGGATGCCAGTACCATTACTTCCCTACACAGTGACCTGGAGTACATTCCACTTTACTTCTGCCAGATGAAGAAATCAAACCAGGGGAAAAAAACTAGGGCTCATTAAATTTAAGTTAATTTTGTAGGTATGCAATAAGTATTTCTTCCCTCCTCCATTTTAGATGCTCAGAGTAAGGAATTTATATTTGTTAAGATACTGAATTTATCATGAGATTAGAATATTGTCTCTGAGAAATCAAATTACTGAGGTTCGAACACTCTATAAGTAGTTCTGTGACTTTGAACATGATATTGAGTCTCTGTGATTCCGTTTTCTCATGATGAGAAAATAATAGTGCTTGCTCGAGGAAGGCATGGTCAGGATTAAATGAAATGTGTGTAAAAGGCCACATAATGTTGATGGTGGTGATGGCAAGAGCTTTCCAGACCCTCCGGCTGGATGACGGATGCTGTAGCTACCGCCTCTCCTTTACCTTTTCCAGGTGTTGTATTGCTCAAGTCCAGATGTGAAAAGTCCTTACCCCCAAACAATAAACTCAATCCACCTGTTCTGCTCCCCTCTCTGTTTCTGTTTCTATTTTCCATGGCAAAAAATGAGGACAAGAAAGACTTTAAAACAAGTATCATTTAATTTTAACTGTGAAGTATGGTAAATCTTCCTTAATGGCTTTATGGGGACAGAAGTGGGCTGCTGAGTAGTCTGCTGTTGAAATCTTCCCTTTACAGATTCCCTAAGATCTGTATAAATAAGCCATATGCAGTCCCCAAACTTCTGGAATGAAAATGACCTGCTTAGAATCCCTATTCTCCTGTGGGCTCCTTGTACTTCAAGAGTACTGGCCTGTTTTCCCAGATCTACAGATCTTCCTCCCATAGCATCTTTGTGAGGGCCCATTTTGGGAAAGAATGTTCAGTGTCTGAATGCTGCTGTCTATGATGGCTGTTGTGAGCAAAGTTTCACCTTTACTCCATGCGCAGCTCTTCTCTGTGGCCTTCCTGGAGGCTCAGGGGTTAAGTTCTCAGCACTATCACCACGAGGGAATGGATTCAAGCCCCAGCCAGTGAGGTGACCCACATGTGCAGCAGACCTCTCCTGACCTGCCCGCTGCTCCCCTCAGCAGTGTACTTCATGGATCTGCCTATTCTGCTCCCCACTCTGTCTCTGGTGAATCCTCTCACCCTCTCCCCTTTCCTTCCTTACCTTGCACCTGTGACCTATTGTCCAGTTCTACACAAAAATACACTTAAAACTATAAATAGGCCCTCCCTGATGGCGCAGCTGGTTAAAGCACTGCACTAAGAAGCTTAAGCCACTTCCGCATGAGTTCAATCCCCGCCTGCCCCGGAGGTGACCACATGGCACGGCAGACCTCTCCTGACCTGCCTGCTGCTCCCCTCAGCAGTGTACTTCGTTGATCTGCCTGTTCTGCTCCCCGCTCTGTCTCTGGTGAATCCTCTCACCCTCCGCATCTCTGGCCTATACCCCAGTTCTGTATGAATAAATAAATAAATCTTAAAAAAAAAACAATAAATAAAATAAGCAACACATGTCTTTAAAAAATTAAATTTCCTTCTCAGAACTCTGCTACCAACACTAGAGGAGGTTGGACAACATTCTTGCAAACGATATACACTTCTAAGGCCTGAGCACATGGTGAACACACCTGCTGTTCTCAGCAGGGAGTAACCTGCTGGGCTGTAAATGTTAGGGTCCGAGAACTTGATTACGTGAAAGACAGAGCATCATGCAAGAATGCAATTCGCAAAGTAGAGTTTATTGGGCTGGCTAGCCAGGGTCAAGCTGTTCCCTGCCAGACAGGCAGGATTCAGGCAAGACCCCGACCAAAGGAAAGTCAGGGAGTATACTGGCCTTGTTGGCCTTTACATACGTCAGAGCCCGCGCAAATTCAACTTAGCAAATGGATTCAAGGATTAACAGACATCACAGCCTGGGTTCAACCACCCCAATGACAGGTTTCCAGGAATAGATGTCTCATTTCCTGGTGCCTCAGATCCAATCAGCCTGGGCTACATCATTCCCATTTTCCAATCAATTTTAAATGTACATTGTCCCTTTTCAACCTATCCTGCATTCCGGGGGGTGGGGTGGGGGGTGGGTGCTTGCCTGGGCTAGTCTAGTTTTGCTCAGGCCTACGTTACTTCCTCCATTCCTTCATGAGAAGGGATGGGAAGAGAGGGGAGGGCACTCATGTCTAGCTTTATAACTTCCAGCCACAGAAGGTTATGTAGAATTAGATAAAGGGTAAAAGTGAGATAAAGACAATTCCATCGTGGGTCTGTGTGTGTGCTTCCTGAAATAAAATGTACATATAGATAACACTAAAACTACCGTTTTCTCACAAGTAGGAGTCTGGTGTTTTCCCTCTGTAGACCTTTAGGGAAATTATAAAAATGGGGACCAGAAGATGGACTTCAGATTCAGACAGTCTTGTCAGGAATCTCCACTTCTTTACTTCCTGGACAAATGACCTGGGACTTCTGGGTCTCATTTTTCCCACCCATTGAGTAGGGGTAAAAACCGTCTCTGCCTTGTGGAGTTATGAGTATCAATGATATAATACTAGTGAAAATTTTACAAGTGTCTGCCATACAATTAGCAATGATAGCAGTCAAAACCAATCATTAACAATTTTTTTTTTTAAAATTACTTTCGGTTATATCCAACCAAATAAAGTTCTCAGTCACTGCTAGAAGCTTAATGAAACACAGTGTTAATGATGAGTTGCTGTAACATCACCAAATGGCAGTTTAACAAAGCAGCCTGGTAGTGATGTGACAATCACACCCCCTACTTACATGGTGTTAGGAGTTTACAAAATCCGTTCATAGTGTATTTTCCTTAAATTGATCCTCACCATGGCCATGAAATAGAGCACACTATCCCATTTAATAGATGAGATCATTTGGCTCAAGGGAGTAAGCCATTTGCTCAAGATTGCACAGAGAGTTCACTGCAGAACCCAGATCTGCTCCAATTCCGATGCTGATGTGCTTTTCTTTATACTATGCTGCCTTCCGCATGTGAGAGATAAACATTCTTATAATTAGACTATTGCCTGCATATTATAAATAGTGTAACTAATTTATCAGGAGAAAGCCAGGGGATTTAAACACAACACCGCAGGTCCCTGAAGCAGGATCAAGGAAGCCTGTAAGTGAGGCCCATTCAATCACTGTTAAGCTTGCTCACCAACCCCTCCTGGCTACCGATTCCACAGGATGCTCTCTGCTGGGCCAACTGAACACGGATTGCTGTCTGGAGAGCTTTTGGAAATACCTGCTTCGGGAGAGCTTTTCAAAAATTCATCAAAACTGGGGGACAAGATGACAAACTTCACACTCAACGGATTTATTTATTTCTTATATTAGGTTCTGAAATATCGCTATCTCCCTGCCCCCAATTTGACCTCGGGCTCCTAAAGGATGAATTCACTATTCCTCTGACACACCCTATTTCCTTTTTGCTGTTTTGCATGTATTAAGTTTTCCAGGCTACAGATTGTTTGAATGTTACCTATTCTTTAGGCTCACCTCAAATTTTACCTATCTAGATACAACCCAAATCATAACATCTTTTAACTCCTAGAGAAGTGATTCTCCTAATTACTTAATATGCCTTTAGCTTTAATTGCTTCATATTTTCTTTTCATCTAAATGTATTCCCTCCTTTGTACCTAACCATTTTTATCTTGAGGGCCAGGAAAATATTATTTACTTCTTGGTATTCCTCAAATAACCTCAAATTATGCCCTGTAACTGCTAGCAACACAGCAGACACTCAATTATCCACTGATTACACAAAAAGATGAATTTATACACATATCAACAATGTATCTGATTAAAATCGGCAAAAGAACAAGATGATGCCTAAGTCAGCAATAATCAAATAAACAAAAAATTCCTATAATGAAATGAAACATTTTCTCCTAAAGGTTTACTATCTTTTCTGTCACCCCAGACCCCAAATCTGAATCCTGCCACTTTTTTTTGAGGCCCTTTAGGTGCTCAGGACATAAAAGGGATATGTGATTTATTGCTAGATGGGTGCTGTTCTCTAACAGAAGAGCACTAACAAAATGGTAAATCCATCAGCAATCTTTTATTGCAGGACATCAACGGCCAAAAAAAAAAAAAAAAGCCCAAAAGAAAATATAATCGTCATTCTTACAACTCCTTCGAATGCCTCTCTTGAAAAATAAATTCTGATGGGTAGATTAAGGTGGAAAGGAATTTGGGGAAGCTGCTAACAGGGGTGGCAGATAGCCCTAGCAGAGGCTCAGCCAGCTGGCAGGGGAAGGAGGTAGCCATGGATACCCTGGTTCTCAAAGTGGGACTGACAAATGAGCTCTCATATATGTGAGGGGTGGAGGAAGGTGAGGTGGGTTCTCAATAATGAAAGAAAACTGGGCAAGTATTATCGTTGGTCCTGGGTAGACAGAAACCTTGCCTCTGTAGCAGTGGGACAACCCTGACCCAGTGCCTCCAAGGTCAGCACAGACCACCCTCCTGGAACTGTGTCTGGGGTTTCAAATGATCTCTGACTGGTTTATCCTTTTACGTCTGTCAGATTGTACCCACTCATGGACAGGAACTGTATCTCCTATGCCTTAGTCTTCGCCTGGTGTGAATCTCTTTGTGTGCGTACACAGATATGACATCAGTTTTAAGAGGCATAGGTATATAACTCCTGAAAAGTTTATTGCTAAAACTATTTTTTAAGTTAAATTATTTTCATTGAGGTAACACTGATTTACAACACTAGTTGTAAATCAACTAGTTCACAACTAGGTTCACATCTTTCAGATGTATGTTTTCACACCACTACCCACCATTAGTCCATGGTGAGGTAAGGTGAGCCTTCCCCTCTTTGCTCCCCACCCCCACCTCCTTCTTCTGGTAGCTTTGCAGTCAGATTTCTCTTACTTTGGTTTTGGCTGTTCCTTAGCTTGCCTGCTTTCTTCCCTCCTTCCCTCCCTCTCTCCCTACTCTCCTCTCTTTTTCCCTCCCTCCCTTCTTCTTTATCCTCCTTCCTTCCCTCCTTCCTTCCCTACTTCCTTCCTTTCTCTCTGAGGTGATGTTGGTGTACAACATGGTTTGTGTTTTAGAATTAAGAGATCTCCCTCTTCAGGTGTTGTTAACACCCTACCCCTGCCTATAGTCCCCACTTTGTTATCCTTCCCCTTCTTGTAGCCTCAATTCTAGTCAAATATCTGGAGTTTATTTATTTTTTTAATAAGTCTGGTTTAACCTGGCCTTTGTTGTGTTTTTCTATGTCCCATATCAGTGACACCATATCAGTGACACCGTATTTGCTTTTCTCCTCTGACTTATTTCACTAAGTATGATTTCTCTATCCTTCCCAGTTCTATCCATGTTGTTACAAATGGCAAAATTTATAGCTCAGTAGTATTTCACTATGTGAATATATACCAAGACTTCCCAATCCACTCATCTGTCCTTGGACACAGATGGGTTGTTTCATAGTGTTGCTATTGTAAAATGGTGCTTCAGTGCAGATAGGAATGCATATTGCCATTAGAATTAGTGTAGAACTATTTTTGTTAATGAGAATCTAGGTTGTCACATGGTAGGAGTAGTTATAGTAGAAATGGATGTTTAAATTATAAAACCTCAGGCAGGAAGGAGCAGAAAATATTATTTCAGAGTTGTGTACTTATAGTGAAGCTGTGAGGCTGAGACAAGGCAGAAGGGCAGCACACCCAATAGTCTTCCCCATGTCCAGATAGTGTCCCTGGGGGTACCCTAACACAACTAATGCAATTCATTAGTGCTTAAAATCAGTTCAGAGGTCTACCTCCAAAGTTAAAGAAAATATTCATTTATATTTAATATAATGCAATAGAATATGCAATAAAATACAGTAGAATAAAAATGGTAGTATATGTTGTACATAGTAAGCGTATTTCACCTTGTGAAATTTTGTTTCTATAAGAGCATGTCTTGATTCACATTTTTTTTTTTAAAGATTTATTTACTTATGCAGAACTGGGGTGCAGGCCAGAGTTGCAGAGGGTGAGAGGCTTCACCAGAGACAGAATGGGGAGCAGAACAGGCAGATCGACAAAGTACACTGCTGAGGGGAG